>NW_008338999.1:2342355-2402597 GCF_000622305.1 Nannospalax galili
CAAACTAGAAACTAGGCCATTTTAGTGTAAAGATAAGTAGCTACTGCATTTCAATAAACCTGAACATATTGGTGTGTATGCCTGAATCACTTTTTAAAAACAAAAATGGATACATCATAAACATATGCACACACAATAATAATGAGCAATATAATAATAATAATAATAATAATAGAGTTCTTAAATAGCCCAACATCAATGTAATGTATAACTTTCCAAAAAGAAAACCAAAGAACAATAGACTTGAAAAAAATAAGTGCACTAAATGAACCTGATATGTACAGGACAGCTCATCCAACAATAACAGAAAACCCCTTCTTTTTTGTTATTGTTGTTTTGTTTCATTTTGTTTTAAGATGGGGTCTCCCTGTAGCCCTAGCTTGCCTGGAACTTGCTATGTAAACCAGATTGAACTGGATCTCAGAGAAAACTGCCTGTTTCTGCCTCCCAGGTGATGGGTTTAAAAGGCATGCACCTCCATACCTAACCAACCCATTCTTTTAAGCACAAATGTGATTCTTCAATATAGACTATGTGTTAATCCATAAACAAGTTTTGACAAATTAAATGAAACTGAAATCATATCACATGCCTTTTTTCAACCAAAAAGGTATGAAGCTAAAAATAAATAATAGAAGGAAAATTCACAAATATAGATAAATTAGCAATCTGAAAAACCGATAGATTAAATTAGATAGAAGAATTAATTTTTTTTTAATTCAAAAGGAAAGCCAACATAAGAGAGTATCTGAAACTCAACAGAGCAGACTCAGGGAGAAAGCTTATAGTTGGTAATTCCAAAAGAAAATATTTTAAATATACAGTCTGACATTACACTTTAATAAACTAAAATTTACAAAAGGAAAGCTAACCCCCAAATTTCCAGTAGCTAAGCAATAATAAGATATACAGAAGAAATCAATGAAATCAAATCTATAAAAACAGAAACAAGATCAAAGAAGCTAAGAGTTGAAATTCCTTTGTATAAAGGTAAACAAACTTGATAAACATTTAACTAGAATTTTAGCTAGAATAGCCAAGGAAGGGGACAGAGAACTCACATAAGTGAAATTAAACTTAAAAGAGACATTTCCACAAGAATGTGAAAGTTTATTAGAGGACTATAAATAATTATATAACCAGTGAACTGGAGAGCCAAGAAGAAATGGACAAATCCTGTAGCTTTCAGCCCACTGAGATAAATATCAAGAGAGAATCAGGAAGAAAGAGGAAATATGAACGGACATATGAGTAAAGAAACTGAATTAGTAATTAAATATCATCTGATAAAGGAATTCTCAAGACATGATGACTTCACTAGTGAATTGTTACAAATATATATTTATATTAACTATATCATCTTAACTGTATACATTTATGGGTACCATGTGATAATTCGATACATGAATACAAAATAGAGTGATTGAATCAAAATTATTGGAATTGCCATCTTTTCAAAGGTTTTTTAAATTTTTTTATTAACTCATGAAAATTGTATGCATTTATGTGGCACGGTGTGATTTTTCAATAGAAAAAAATGTAAGGGGACGATTTGCCAGTGCTTCTCAAAGTGTGCCTAAAAATTGAAAAGGAAAGACTCCGCTATCTTATTTTGTGAGACTAGCATTACTCTGATATCAACATCAAACAAGGATTCTACAAGATTTAAAAAAAAAAAATGCAGGTTGATATCACTGATTAACACATGGATGCAAAAATCCTCAAGGAATTACTAAGAAAAAGAAGTCAACAGAGCATGAAAAGTGTAGGACAGCATGACCAATCAGGGTTTACCCCTAGGATGTGAGGATAGCTCAACACACAAATCAGTATGTGTAATGTCCCATTTAATAAAAGACAACTAAAGATCATACTTTCATTTTGATAGACACAGAAAAGACATTGGACAATTCTGAACATTCTTCTAGAATTAAAAACTCTCAACGAATTAGAAGTAGAAAGATTGAACCTCAACGTCCAAGTCAGAGGCAACAAGAACAAAAACAGAGATGGGCTTGAAACAAAGAAGAATCTGCACAGAAGAGAAACAATCAAGAGAGTATAAACCAAAAAACTCACAGGTCTGATTAAACTCAGTTCACAGAAGATGAAACTCAAATCCTGAACAAGAGAGAAACCTGATTATAAAAATGGATAGAGTACCTGAATATACATTTCATAAAAAGGTGCATGCAAATAGCTAACAGGTATATGAAAGAAGTGCTAATCGCTATCAATCAGGGTGGTAAAAATTAAAACCACAGTGAGTTAAGCTTGTGCTGACTAGAATAAATACTAAAAAAATAAGAGAGAACAGGTTTGGTGAAGATAAAGGGAAAAGAAAAGGGACACTTGGACACTGTTGGTAAGAAGGTCTATTATACCACCGTGTGACAGAGTGCAGCAGTTCCTCAGAAAGTTAAAAACACAACTGTCATATGATGTAGAAAACCTACTTCTAGGTATGTATCCAAAGAAAATGAAATTTATTATGGAAAACAGATATCTTGCTGAACATGGTGGTGCATGCCTTTAATCCCAGCATTCAGGAGGTGGAGTTAGGCGATCTCTCTGAGTTCCAGGTCAGCCTGGTCTACATAAATGAGTTTTAGGACAGCCAGAGCTACGTAATGAGATCCTGTTGAGAGAGAGAGAGAGAGAGAGAGAGAGAGAGAGAGAGACAGAGACAGAGAGAGACAGAGAGAGACAGAGAGACAGAGAGACAGAGAGGAGAGAGAACACAGAGAGAAAGAGAATATACAGAGAGAGAGAACACAGAGAGAACACAGAGAGAGGGAGAGAACAGAGAGAGAGGAGACCGACAGAGAAATAGAGAGACAGAGAGAGCTGCTTCTCCTGTTATTGCACTGCTACTCATTTTAGCCAACATTCGGGATTCAACATCAATAAAATATACATTCAGAGATACACAATTGCAGAGTCCTTGTCTGTCGTATGGATGTATTATCCATATATCCTTAAAATGAAGGAATCCTGTCATTTGTGACAGCATAAATTAATGTGGAGAACACGATATTAAGTGAAATAAGCCAGGCACAGAAAGTCACAATCCTCATGATCTCATTTACTTGTAAAATAGGGGAAAAAAAATCAAACTCCTGGAAACTGGGAGGGGAATGCTGGTCATGATGGTCTTCAGCAGTTGGCTCTAGGGAGAAACAGGAAGCTGTTGGTCAAAGGTGCTGAGCTTAATTCTGACAGGAGCTCTATTGTATAGTACGGGAACTAACGTTGATAAAACCTATCACATTCCTTAAAAAGTTAAAAACATGTTGGATCTTAAATGTTTTCAACACATACACAAAATAACCACGTGAAATGATGGGCATGCTGATTAACTTGACTGTGTTGATCACTCCATGATGCATATACATATATCGAGATTTGCTGTATGCCATAAATGCACACAATTTTATTAGGAAATAAGATATGAAGAGAATCTTCAAAATAAAGTTATTTGGAGATATTCAACAAGGGCTTAAGGAGCTTAATTAAAAGATACTAAATGATGAATAAATTTAATAATAATATATCTTTACTTTTTGCATCAATATTGTGTATATGTATGTGTGTACATATGTATGTAGATGTAGATGTGTGGTGTTTATGCGTTTATAGGCGTGTGTGTGGAGGCCCAAGGTCAATGTCAGGTGTCTTCTTCAGTCACTCTCCACCTTATTTTTTGAGAGTCTGAACATGGAGCTTACTAATTTAGCAAGTCTAACTGGCAAGCAAGCCCCAGTGATACCCTTGTCTGTCTCTCCAGTGCTAGAGGTTACAGACATGCACTCCTATGATGATTCAATTCTGTTTTCAACTTGATACAATCTAGAATCACCTGGAAAGAGGAATCTGAGTTGGAGACTAGTTCATATCAGGTTGGCTTTTGCCATGTCTGCAAGAGACTGTCTTGGCTGATGACGGATGTGGAGGGGCCTAGCCCACTGAGGGTGGCAACATCCCTAGGCAAGTGGTCCTGGGCTATATAAGCAAGTCAGAGAGTGAGGCAGTAAGCAGCACTCCTCCATCGTTGAGTTCCTGCTTGAGTTCCTGCCTCGACTTCTTTATCTGGAATTGTAAAGAATAAATGATTTCTTCCTCTGAGTTGCTTTCAATCAGAGTGTCCATCATAGCAACACAGAATTAACTAGGACAACCACTCGGCCCAGCTTTTTATGTGGGTGCTAAGGATCTAACTCAGGTCCTCATGCTTGCAGGGCAAGCACTTGACTGGTGGGGTCATCTTCACAGTCACTATTTTTTAAACTAACATTAGATACAATAGAAGGCCCCATAGCATTAGAATACACAATATGTAGCCTTTTTTCTGGTTAGTAGCAACCCTGATTTCCCTTGGAGGATTCACCTCGCTTCACTGTGTAACCTTAGTGAAACAACCAATGGGTGCCCTGCCTGATTGCTGGGTTTGAGAACCATGTAAAGTCGATGAGATTCTGTTGAGATATTGAAGCCAAATCATGCTGGAGTCATACCATGTTGGAAGGGAAGTGTGGGATGGCTTCTCTATGTTTTCATGAGCAATAAAGCCTATAACCTCCCCAGTCGTATCACAGTTGGCTCTTACATCTATCTGTATGGGAACCACGTCTTTATTTCTATGAACCATCCCAAACCACACCAAAGAATTCCATTTCTGTTTGTTTAGGTGACATTGTTTCCTGTTACTTACAAACTACAACAACAACAACAAAGAAGCAATATCCAAATAATACCCTCTCTTCAGAAGTTCAGTGTGAAGTACTGTATATGTATCTGTATATATGTGCATGTACACACTCTGATGGACATCACGACAAAGCAAAGATAATTGCTGCTTTCTCCTTTCTTTTGTGTCCTCTTGGTCTGCTTTGATTTTCTGGACTCACAGGCTGAGAGATAGACTGTCTTACTCTAATCATCTGAGAAATAATTGAAGGACGTGTTGGTAGCTGGGGGGGGGGACGACAATAAATCTTGGCAGTTCAAAAAAAGGTATCATTTTAGTCCAGATAGAATATCTTACAGAGAAGCATAATGATCTTAAGAAGGTGATTTTTTTCTGGGTATATAAGCCTAATGTTTTAGGGATATTATTCCTAAGGATAAAGTGATGCAGTAAAAGTGAAATCACAGTGCATGTACTAAATGCCTCTGGTTATATTAATACCAAAGACTTTGTGTGTGTGTGTGTGTGTGTGGAGAGAGAGAGAGAGAGAGAGAGAGAGTGTTTAGATAAATACAAAAGAGTGTGTGTGTGTGTGTGTGTGTGGAGAGAGAGAGAGAGAGAGAGAGAGAGAGAGAGAGAGAGAGAATCACTCTTCCATTGTCATTTTAGAGAAGAAATTCTAACTGAACCTTTCTAAAAGGTACTTAGGCTTAATGGTCACAGCAGTTGTGAAAGTGTTTTCAGGGTCGAACTGACCCAATTATTTTCATTTGTATAAAAAGAACAAAGATCTTTGAAAATCTACAACGTTTGTTCTTAAACTAAGTTAAATGCACAGGGACATTCTTAAAATACAGATTTCTAGAGCATTTGAAATCCTCTTCCTGGCCCCTGTGATTTTGAGACACCTTTTCAGTGCTGAGGATTATGCCTTGAGCCTTATGTGTGATATAGGCAGCCTGGAGCGATAACTAGAACAGCAGTTAAGAGCCCAGGCTCTGAAGCCAGACCTCATTCAAATCTTGCTCAATCACAAATTAGACTGGAAACTTTGAGCAAGTTTCTTAACATCATCATGTCTCCATTCCGTCAGCTACAAAACGAGGGCAATGGAGATGTTGGTCTCACTCAGTTGTGCCTTCTGTGCAGCCAGCATTCATTACTACAGGCTACCTAAAGGCTGACTTTAAGTTATGAAACCCTATTGGAATGACTAATTACTCTTTGCAATTAGTACATAAACTGAGATTTAGAGATTGTAAAGAATTTTTCCAATGCGGTCTAATTTCCCCTAAACTAAGACTTGATACCTTAACAGTAATGGAGTGAGAACAGCGACATGAACAAACACAACTGGAGATAACAACTTTAGTCCTGATAACTTTACAGTGTCTGTGGAATGATTAGATGTTCTATTGTCATGGATATCTGGCTTTCAGGAGAGCGACCAGTCAATGAAATATTCAATTTGAGGCCTTTGCTACAGAAGTTGTAATTGAATCCTCATGTAGGGATGATCTGTGGAGAACAGCGACAGCATAGCTCTTGAAAGCTCCAACATTTTATAGACAAGTAGTCAGGGCCAAAATTAAAAGAAATTGAAGAAGCCAGAGGCAATAGCAAACTCTGAGAAAGTATATCAGAAATTTAGAGACAGTTTCAGAAGGGAGTATTGATTAAAAGTGTCCAATAACCCTGAGAGGTAATATCACAGACTGTCAAATGGCTTGGGAAAGGGAAAGGTTATGGGCGACCTTAGGCACAGCAGTGCTCACTGGAGTAAGTAAGTGGACAAAGCAAACACAAAGCCTCATGTTCCTCTCCAAGAACTTTGAATGATAAAGGAAAAGACATTTGCAACGGAAAAGGTATAAGGTATGATTTCTTTTTAATGGAAGAGATTATGTCTGCTATATTTTCAATGGAATAGATGAGTAGATCTTCCCAAAGGACGAAGGGAAGTAGGATTCCCACAGGGAAGAGGGAGGACTCCACCTTACTGTGAGAGGAGAAAGGGATGAAGAAAGATGTTGTAGAGATGCCACTGTAGCTGGAAGGACAGGAATTTTTACTAAATATCTTCGATTTTCTCCTGCTTTCCTCTACCACATTCCAACTGTCCACTTCAAAGTAACGATGTACTATATAAGTACAAGTGTGTATGTGTTTGTTCACACATACCACAGTCAAATATGTAAATACAATGAGGATTTTGCAACATGAGCTTTTAAAAGCTAATTTCCTCAAGTGAGAAGATGAAGCTGTAAATCAATGTTGGAATGTAGGATTTTGGGTCTTTAAAGTAGCCTGGACAAGTTATCATGTGAAAGTTTATATATTCACTTTAGAGTTAATATACATTGACAACATGGAAATTTCCTTTTTCTTTTATTTTCTAAATAGCTAAGAATCTAACAAACTTAAAATGTATTATCTTCTTAACTGTCATTTACTACATTTTCTTCAATACATTCTTTTGGGGTCTTTTTGAGACAGGGTCTTCCTGTAGCCCCAGCTGGCCTGAACTCAAGGCATGCACCACCAATACATTCTTATTGGAGATTATTTTAAAATTTCATATTTTCAAAGAGATGACTAATGACGCATTTTCTAAGGTCAAAATATAGGGCAGGTAGGATGACTTCCTGGGTAAAGAGCTTGCTGCCAAGCCTAAGCTCAATCTCCAGGACCCACTGGGTGGAAGGAGAGAATGCCCCAAGTTGTCCTCTGACCTCTACAGGTACACTGTAGCAAGCACCTTTATCCTATCCATATGCACACAAAATAAAAAAGTAAATGTGACAAAAATGTTTAGCTTTAATTTTTGAGAATTTAATACATGAGTAGCTTATTTACATTATGTCCATTCCTCTCAGTCTCTCTCCCATGTCTCCTCTACCCCCTCTCAAATTCTCATCCTCTTCTTTGATTATTGTTACATAGTTACATATACATACACACATTTATATGCACACATACTATATATATATATATGTGTATATGTATATATAAAAATGTCCTTAGTCCATTTGGTGGCACTTTTGTGTACCTGTGCTTAGGGATGCCCATTTGGCATTAGATAATCTCTCCTGGAGCTAGTTCTTGGATGAAACTGATTCCGCCTCCCTCAGCATCCATTGATTACCTGTAGCTCTTTATTTTGAGGTGAGACCCTGTGAAATTTCCCCCATCCACATTGACATGTCAACTGGTTTTCAAATTATACAAATCTTGTTAGACTACCATACTGCAGAGATTAACAGGTGGTGTCTTGTTCCTCTGGCTCCTACATTCTTTCCACCCCCTCTTCTGCAATGTTCTTTGAGACTGAGGTGTAGAGGTTGCATTGTAGATTTTTCGCTTAGGGCTGAGCACCTCATAGTCAAATATTCTCTATATTTGACCAGTTGTGGAATTTCGTAATAGTCTCCAACTGTTGCCAAAGGAAACTTCTTTAATGAGTGGTGAGAATATAGTAAGAAATTACTTTGGCCTAAGGATGTAACAGAGTTGGTTTTTCTCTAGGGTCTATGACCTCTCCAGCATTGTGTACTTGGCTATATTTATAGTACCACCCATGAACTCTCTCCCATTGAGTGGACTTAAGTCCAATTAGATAGCTGTTGATTAATCCTAAAATAAGAGTGCCAGGACTACAGCAATGGATATGATTTGCTGGGTTGAGTATTGTTGTGATTTGCAGGCTTAAAGAATGTCTTAAAATGAAAATATGGAGGTTAAATCAGGAGGGATTTGTTTTTAAGACTATACAACTAAGTTATAACATGTTAACATGTTTTTACATATTTAGTTTCTTTTAAAAATGTCTCTAGTGGGCTGGAGAGATGACTTAGCAGTTAAGAGCACTGGGTACTCTTACAGAGGACGCAGGTTTGGTTCCTACACCTGCAATGCAGCTAACAACCATCCCTAACCCCAGGCCCAGGGGATCCGACACTCTTTGTTAGCCTCTATGAGTATTTCGCACATGAGCACACTTACATTCATGCAGCAAAACACTCATACACATAAAAAATATAAACAAATTTTAAGATTGATGTTGCTGTAAGACATGGCTACAGAAACAGAACTTGACATAGTGATATTTATTTCTGTGACACTAGAATCTTGCTATTTCACTTCTGTGAACATTGGTCTTCATCCAAAAATGTATATATTAGTTTTTCTGTGGAGAGTTTGTGATACTTCTTTAGGGAAAGGCTGTAATACTGAGCCAACCACATCACTTCACAGATGATGGCACAAGGCTTTATTATCACAGCCTAAAGTATTCCTTAAATAAATTCTAAATGTCCCTACAGCCCTCTTGCTTAAGAGCAAATGTCAGAGACCTGCATTGAAAAACACATCATCTGAAAAAGAAATGATCGGATGTAAGTCTTATTGCTAACTTGCCAGAAATGAGAAAAGAAGCCTCTGGAAGAACTTCCAAACAAAAGCTGATTGCCTCTCCAGTCAGTTTATGCGGAGGAAGCTACCAGTCAAAAAAGAAAGCCGTCTACCAAAACAGATGACCCCATTCTTCTTGGAACATGTGTGTAAAGTTAAACATTTTAAGTGAAAGTATTTGAATGACATGGACAAGTATTATTTAATGGAGTCCTCCTTGTGGACCAAACTTGTGACTTGACTGGAAATGACAGGGCCGTTGCGCTCATGAACTCACAGCAGCTGTGGTTGAGCACTCAAGACCTGTATAAGATCAAGCCAGCCCACGTTCCAGCATGGATGGGGAGGGGCTCAGGAAGGCCCCAGTCCTATCTAAGAGCTATTGGCAGTTGATGGTTGCTGGAGGAAGGAGCGCCAGTCTTCTCCGGGGGTGTGGCCTCTCCTGCATTGCCAAGGCCCCAGTGTCTGCCCTACACCCATGCACATACCAGGAGCTCTTATTGGACTCAGTCAATTATAAAGAAAAAAAAAGTATATGAAGTTGGGAGAGGGTTGTGAGAGGTATCTGGGAGAACCTGGGAGAGGAGTAGGTGGATATGATCAAAATGCACTGTGCACATGTATGATATTCTCAGAGAATACATAAATGTGATGAAAATGTTTAGGTTGTAACAGCATACAGGGAAAGAGCAGGACATAGCGGTTCATGCTCATAATCTCATCATTCAGGAGTCTCGGGCAGAAGGGTTGCCATAAATTCAGACTAGCCTGGGATATATATTGAATTTATAGCCTGGGCTATACAGTGACTTCCAGGTCAGCTTGATTTACAGTGCAAGGCTCTGTCTCAAAAACAAAACAAGAATAGAAAAGAAAAATGCAAAGCTGAACTTCTGACCTTTTGGGGTGAGTTGTGTATCTGGCTGATGTCTCTTCTGAGGTCAGGGCTTAGTCATTCTCATCCTTGTGCTCTGTGAAGTACTGAGAAAATCCCCTGCTAAGACTCTGTTCTATACATGTTTGATATGTAAGACAACGTGTGCTGTTTAAGCACAGCCTTGAGTATCTGCCCTAACATTATTGTCACTTAGTATGAGTTTTTTGCTGTTACTTCAGTATCTTAAGATTGATTTCCTTCACTTCCAAATAGCAAGGTCTATACTGAAGACTAGTTGTGAGAAATAAGTAATATAATTGTGATTCTAATTAAAATAATGTATCCTAGCATAATGTTCAAGACTGGTTTTTCTGGGTAAACATTACTCTTATCTTTTTAAATCTTTGTAATTTTGTCTTCTACTTAACTTTTTCTGTTTGTTTTGTTTTGCTTCTTGAGGCAGGGTCTAACTATATAATCTTCGCTGACTTGGACCTCGCTATATAAATCAGGCTGGCCTCAAACTCAGAGATTTGTCTGGCTCTGCCCTCTAAGTGCTAGGACTAAAACATGTGCCAACCACGCTCAGCCCTCACACTCAACTCCTGATTTTATATTAAAATGCAGTAATTTGTGTAAATGACTTTCTTGCCTTGACCTTGACTCGGTTGCTCATACTCCCATGACAACAGGATCTACCCTCAGCCACTCAGGTCTCTCTCTTCTAGGACCCTGCATTCCAAAGGTTCCTCTGCTTGCTCAGCCCTTACACTCAACTCTTGATTTTATATTAAAATGCAGTAATTTGTGTTAATGACTTTCTTGCCTTGACCCTGACTCGGTTGCTCATACTCCCATGACAACAGGATCTACCCTCAGCCACTCAGGTCTCTCTCTTCTAGGACCCTGCATTCCAAAGGTTCCTCTGCTACTCAGTCATTACCTCAAACTCCTCTCTAATCCTATAATGTGTGTGTGTCTGTCTGTCAGTTTGTCTGTGGATCTGTGTGTGTGCTGTTACTTCTCATATTACCTTATGTTTATCCTTTTTTAATTAATGTTGAATTTGTCAAAATTTCTCAAAAATAAGACTTATGTGTCTCTTACAAATTCAATCCATCTCTTACCTGACTAATATCTATATACATATGTAAGGGCTGAATATTTCCATGGTTAATAAGGGGATGATCCAGTTCACATCTATAAATGAAAGTTGTTTTTTTATCCTGTGTAAGTACTGCCAATTAGTGCATAACTACAGGAATGGGGCATCTAAACTTTAATACAGTATGAAGTCATCCTTTGAAGTTAAGTTGTATTTGAATTTTGATATTCCATGTTCATTTCAATAATATTTTACATGTTATTATCGACACTTTGCATTCCAAACAATTTTAAACAACCAGAATTGTTAAAAGTTTACAAATTAGGTAAGATAGAAGCATATGCACACATATATGTTTAAAATTATATTAATAAATAACACAAATTAGCTTAGTCACTCATTCCAATCCAATCCTATGCAAACACTTGCTAAAAATGCAAAAACAAATTGCTTTATAGATGTATTATCAGTGGGAGATTAGTAGACTCATAAAGAGAGCAGTAATTCTCTTCCCATGTATCATCAATTCCACCTGTTATAAAGAAACACTCGGAGAAAATGGGCCATAGCATCCAGGTGGTGGTGCTTTTGTAGAGAAAGATAGATTTTTCTTATTTATAAAATAAAACCAGTAGGTTTTATATGTAACACATATAACTGAATACTTGATGTATCTTAGCTCTGTACAGTGAAAACTTTAATTGGTCTTCACCCCAAGCCTTGATGGATATGAGTTGTCCTAAAGAGAAAGCCAACTGTCCCTAAGTGCCCGCACAGGGTTAAAGCATAGACTCTGTGATGTTACGATGCATATAGTTTGAAATTTACCCACAATTCCTGGGTCATAACTCACTCGTCAAGGTAGTGTGAGCAGTAAAGATCTTACAGTTGAAGATCCTGCTGCTCAATTGCATAAATTAAATGTAAAACTAATAGGTTTAACAGGACCCCGGCTTTATGGAGATGCCAGGACCACGGATGACCACCAAGGGAAGCAACAAGTATGGAATGGAGCCAGCCTGGCTCTGCGAGAAGTGCTGTGTGTGCTGTGGACAGCAGAGTCAGAGGTGTGGAGCTGCCAAAACCCTTTGGAACCCAGAAGATCATGAGTGAATCCCAGATGTCCAGCCTTGAGCTAAGTTTTGCTTAAGTGTCATTTAATAGTGTTGTTTTTCTGTGCTAAGTTGACAAGGGGTCAATTGTGCTGGATAGCTTTAGTGTCAGCTTGACCCACCTGGGTTGCGGGAACCTCGGCTGGGGCATTACCACCATTGGAGTGACCTGTGGCCATGTCTGTGGGGCATCTTCTTAGTTTCAGGGTGATGGGGCACCCCTGGGCAGGTGGGCCTGTGTTGTATGGAAAGGCTGGTTGGGCGGGGGCCAAGGGAACAAGCCAGTAAGCAGCATTCCTCCATGGCCTGTGCTCCAGCTCCTGCCTCCAGGTTCCTGCTCTGAGTTCCTACCTTGGGCTCCCTGATGAACCGTGACCCAGGAGATGTAAAACAAATAAACCCTTTCCTCCCCAAGTTGGTATTGGTCAGAATGTTTTGTCACAGCAATGGAGAAACAAACTAGGACAGTCATCAAAACTCTAATCTTCCCTCACTCCACCCCCTGCTTTAGAGCTGCTGGCCAAAAAATTCTCTGACCTATCTCGTCTGATAGATTATAGGATGCCCACTTAATAAACAGTTCTGGTTCATATCCATGAAGAAGGTTTGCTGAAGGATCTAACCAGATGGGCCTTGCTGGCGTTTCTCACCTACTCTATTAGCATTTTTGTCCAGTCACATTTTGACACAGTTTTTCATGCTTCAATCATATGTATGCAATGAAATTTCCCTGAAACTAGAAAGGAAAAGGTTCAGAGAGTTTCTAGACAGCTGACCCTGTGGATCCTGGCAGGATAGCAAACAAGACCACACCAATGTGCCAGGAGAGGGTCATACTCCAACTCAATAGGCTCCTGTGGCTGGGAGCCTTCCAGATCTGTGCCTCTCTGCGTTTGGCTGGCTTACTTCTGTTAAAATTTTCTTTATATTAGGCCAGTAAGTGAGTTCTCAAGCTGTTCTTACAAATTCACCAAACCCAAAGAGGGGTCATGGGAGCCCCCAATTTGTAATCAGTGGGTCAGAAATTCCAGAGGCTTAGACTTATGATTGAGCCTGTTATAAGGGTAGTCCTGGAACCCTAATTTTCTTAGCAGTCACTGTGTTAAAATACCTTGACTAAAGAAATTTAGGGGGAAAATGGTTTATTTTAGCTTACAATAGCAGGTTACGGTCTATCATCATGGGGAAGCCAAAGTGGTAGGAATTGGAAGCAGCTGGTCACAGGCACAGTTGAATGCAGAGAGAATGAGAATGAAGGCATGCATCCTTGCTCCTCAGCTCTCTTCCTCTGCTGTTATTCAGTCCAGGAACCAAACCTAGAAAATGGTGCTGCCCACAAAGGGGTGGATCATCCCATGTCAGTTAATGTAATCAAGACAATCCCCTACAGACATGCCAACAGGCCAACCTAATCTAGATAGTCCCTCACTGAGAATCATCCCAGGAGGTCCTAGGTTATATGTAGCTGACAATTAAAATTAATCAGCACACCTGGGGACTGAATGCTCTGTGACTATGATGGCGTCTCCAGGTGGAATTGATTTAGAGAACATTCAGGGGATGACTGCTGTGGCTGAACTGGTTGTTAGTTCATCAGAAGAAATGAAATCGTCCCACACTGAAATCACAAAATGGATCTGTGTTGACTACACGGTAGAAGATACTGAGTTGGAGTTGGTTTTTCTTACTTTATCCTTAAGGGTTCAACATTTTCTCCCCCCTGATAATCTTCATGTCTTGACTACTGAACTCTAACATGCTTGTCCCTTTCTTCCCTTGTCCTCAGAGATTCTGGGTTAAATTCCCTTGCTACATGCTTTTATTCCTGTCATATGTCTTATCAAAGAGAAGTTGTCTCTAGTCTTTGTCCCCTGAGGAGCCTTAGGCAGCAGGGCTGGTCACTTGACAATAATTTTGCATTTGTTGGTGCACCCAGGTATCCCAGTTGGCTGTGTCTAAGGAAAAGTGATACTAATTATTGTAATTTACCCAAATGTTTTAGTATCCGCACCTAATCACTATGCAACACACTAACAGTTATGCATATCTTTAAGCATGTCAGGCTAACTTCATTAGACACTTGGCTCACTTTTCATATTAAACACAGATTATGTCCATTTTGCCTGACAGGGTCTGCCCATCCACTCAGAGCTATGTTTGAAATTATTAAAGGGAGCAAAGATAAGGAAACTGGAGCCTGCTCTGAAATTCACTGCCGGGTACGTGATCTTGGGCAAAATGAGCATCAGTTTCTACAGCCACAGGAGAAAAAGAAAGGAAAGAGCATCCACCCATGAAATTCACAGTACTATTATGTAAAAAGACAGAAAACAGGTATCATTGCTGTATAAACATCACAGAGTGCTGTGCAGGTGGAAAAACACAGTAGCATAAAAAGTCTAGAACTTAGAGGGCTGGAGAGATGGCTCAGTGTTTAAAAACACTGTTCTTGCAGAAGACCCGGGTTTGAACCCCAGCACCCACACGGCAGCTAACAACTGTCTGAAGCTCCAGTTCCAGGTGATCCGACAGCCTCCTCTGTCCTCCACGGGCATTTCATGACACGGGTGCACTTAGCTACATGCAGGCAATACACACATACACATAAAATAAAAATAATAAATAAGATTTCTTTAAAATCTAGAACTTATAGTTTATTTATCCATTAAATTAGCCAACTATTTTGTATTTTTAAAAATGTAAATATAGTACATACCGATGATAAACACAATGTACTGATAAATGCAAATACTGTGGGCACCTAATTGAAACTTTTTAATCTATGCACTGTTTCACATACTTACCTGTTTTGAGGAGAGAACACCTTGTGCTGGATAGCTTTAATGTCAACTTGACACACCTGGATGGAGGGAGCCTCAGTTGGGGAATTTCCTCCATTGACTGGCCTGTGGCCATGTCTGAGGGGCATCTTCTTGATTGTTGTATGATGTGGAAGGGCCCAGCCCACTGTGGGTAGTGCCACCCCTGGGCAGGTGGGCCTGTGTTGCATAAGAAAGGAGGCTGAGCAAGGGCCAGGGGAGCAAGTCAGTAAGCAGTGTTCCTCCATGGCCTGTGCTTCAGCTCCTGCCTCCAGGTTCCTGCCCTGAGTTCCTAACTTGGGCTCCCTGATGAACTGTGACCTGGGAGATATAAGACAAATAAACCCTTTCCTCCCCAAGTTGGTATTGGTCAGCATGTTTTGTCGCAGCAATGGAGAATCAAACTAGCATACACCTAAAATCTATTTTAATAGCAATGTTCAAGTGTTCAATATATTGTTATTAACTATAGTTTCCATGGTGTACAGCAAAGCTCCAGGAGCTGTCCATCCTATTCAGTAGAATGCTCTACCCTTTGATCAGTCTTTCCCAAATCCCCTAATCTCCATCAGTTTCCTATGTTTCTATGAATTTGAGTTTTTTTGTCCCACAAGTCATGTGGTAGTTTTTCTTTCTTTGTCTAACTTATCTCTTTAACATAACCTTCCAGATTCATGTGCCACAAATGACAGAAACTTTTTGAAAAAATAAAGCTCACTAGAATTCCATTGTGTATACATACATTAAATCCATCAACAGGTACATAAGCTTATTTTCTACATGTGTTCATCTTTGTGGTGACCATCATTCTCAGATGTGTGAGACAATGGCTCCTTATAGTTTTAATTTGTATTTCATTTATGATTAATGATAGTAAATTTTTCATTACCTAGTCTATGCTAGATCCAATGCTTGGATTACAGACTTAATTAAAAAAAAAAAAAGGCATTGTCACATCTCTTAAAATGAACAACCTGGAAAGATGGCTCAGCAGTTAAGAGCACTGACTGCTCTTGCAGAGGACCCAGGTTCAATTCCCAGCACCTACATGGTGGCTACGAACCATCCTTAACTCTAGTTCCAGGGGAATCCGAAGCCCTCATCTGACCTCTGAGGCACTACACAACACGGGTGCACTCGCATGCATGCAGGCAATACACTCATACACATAAAAGAAAAATAATAAAAATTTTAAAAATGAACAACTTATATATATATATTTAATTGCATATTACATGCAATATTTGAATTCTAACAAATGTTACAAAGAAAAGAAGGCAATATACTGATTAATAGTAGGATTTGGGGATCAGTCAGCAAACAGTCCCCTGAAGAAGGGATGACAGAACAAGAGCTGAAGGGATAGCAAACCTTGATAACAGACAGGTTTTCTAGAGTTGGCAAAAGAGCAACACACTCCGAGATCCAGGAAGGAACAGGACAATGGGTTTAAAGTGCAAACGAATGGGGAGCATCACGATAGATGTGACCATGGAAAGGGAGATGGAAACCGTCTAGACATGCAAGACCTTGTAATCCTCACTGAAAAGCTTGAGACATAACCAAAATGTGGTAAACATTCTGATGTTTTAAAAAGGGTAACTAGTGACATGACCAGAATATTTCTCTTTTTCAAAAAACTTTTTATTTTATTTTATTTTATTTTATTTTATTTTATTTTATTTTATGTGTGTATTGCTTGCATGTAGGTAAGTGCACCCATGTCATGCAATGCCCGCGGAGGTCAGAAGAGGCTGTCAGAGCCCCTAGGACTGGAGTTCTGGACAGTTGTTAGCTGCCATGTGGGTGCTCAAATTCGAACCTGGGTCTTCTGCAAGAACAGCCAGTGTTCTTAGCTGCTAAGCCATCTCTCCAGCCCCACAATTTATTTTTTATATTTTGGATCTGTGGGTGTAGAGCTAGAGGAGTGGATATTGAAGCAATGGGTACAGCAGGTCAGCTCTAAACTACCCAAGTTAAAATCCTTGAAAAACACAAAAAAAAAAAAAAGAAAGAGATCACAATAAGCAGGCAAACTGAGGTTGGCTCTTCATCTAAAACTCTCAAATGACACTAATTTTTCCATTGGCCAATCATGACAGTTCTTTTTTTAAAAATATTTTTTATTTATATTTTTATTTTATGTGTATGCGTGTATTGCCTGCATGTGTGTAAGTGTACCCATGTTGTGCAATACCTGTGCAGGTCAGAAGAGGGCATTGGCTCCCCTGGAACTGGAATTAGGATGATTGTTAGCTGCCGTGTGTGTGCTGGGAATCAAACCTGGGTCCTCCGCAAGAGCAGCCAATGCTATTAAGCACTGAGCCATCTCCCCAGCCCCCAGAATACTTCTCTTTAAAGCTCACCCTAGCTGAAGTTTGGAGAAGTTCTGAAGGAAAAATATTGATTGGCATTCCCATTACCTGTGACTTTAGTGATGGTTAATTTTGATTGTTAACTTGACAGATCCGGAATGAACTAAGAGGCATTCCAGGTGGGTCTATAAGGATGTTCCAGGAAGGACTGACTGGTAGGAGAAGACCCTCCCCCAGTGTGCATGGCACCTCCTAGCAGGTGGTCCAGACAAGTCCCAGGGAAGTCAGTGCTCCTGCTTTTGCTTGATGCTGGTGAGCACACTGAGCACTGTTGCCTGTGGTGCTGCCTTCTCTTCCTGACATCAAACTCTAACTTCTCCAGCCTTATACCATGGACTGAGGACTAGAGATTCCCAAGGAATCTCCCAGGCCTTCATCACTAGCTAGAGTTTATGGCGGTATCCAGCTTTGCAGACTGAGCAGCCACCAGGTTCTCACTTTCCCAGCGTGTGGATGGCAAGTGTTGCACTATGCAGCCCCTATCTATTATCTGTTATAAGCCATTCTAGTGAGTCCCCTTTGATAAGTTGTATTCACTCTCTCAATTCTGTTCCTCCAGCGAAGTCTGCTCAGTACCCCTTTCTTTTAAAAATCAGTCCACAGAAAAAATCTGTTGAAAGTTAAAAGGCCAAAGTGGACAGAAGAACATGTCATGGCCAAGTATCTTCCCAGCATTCTGCCACTACAGTACCACCCTGGCTGTAATATAGGACTGAAAAAAATAGCTTTAGTTTGTAAGGAAATACTTGCAAAATGTACATGTTGGGTACAGTTAGTATTGTGCTATGAGCCTGTCTAATGAAAGTAACTATTGCTATAACAATGAATTTCCATTTTTAATTGCCTTAAAATCAGTTTATTTCTCCCTAACATAGCATTTCAGTTTCAATGTTGGCCTGTAGACATCCTTCTCTAGTACAGAGACTCAAGGCTTCTCTCCTTCCAATCTGTCCTTCTGTGACTATCTTCCCTTAACGTTAAGGCTTCAAGAAATTCTCCCATCTTTGTAGACCAAGTACCAAGGGACAGAGAACTCACAATTGCCAATTAAGTGCCATGGCCTAAAGGTAACTTCACTTCTGCTTGCTTCCTTTGATGAGAACTTGTTGAGCCCTTGTAATGGTTTATGTTGACTGTCAGTTTGACAGGATTTAGAATTACCTGGGAGACAAGCCTCTGGGCATGTCTGTGAGAGATTATCTAGATTAGACTGGATTAGCCTCTGAGAGTGCCTGGGAGGTATTATCTAGATTAGTTTAATTGCTGTGAGATGACACATCTTAACTGTGAGAGGTACCATTCCATGAGCTGGGGTCTAGGACTGCTTGAAAAGGAGAAAATGAGCCCAAGCATGAACATTCACCCCTGTCTTTGCTCACTGTGGACATGTGAACAGCTGCCTCAAGTTCTTGTTGGCATGCCTCCCCCACTATAATGGATTGTTCTCTGGAACTTTGAGCTAAAATAAACCTTTCCTTTCTTAAAGTTGCTTTTGTCTGGGGCTGTAGATATGGCTCAGTGCTTAAGAGTGCATGTAGCTCTTACAGATAATCAGAGTCTGGTTCCCAACATCTACGTTGGGTGGCTCACGACTGTCTGTAACCAGTTCCATTGGCTCCAACATCCTCTTCTGGCCTCCATGGGAACTGCACTTTTATGCACAAGCACATGCACAGATACACACACACACACAGAATTAAAAGTAAAAATAAAATCTTTTTTAAAAGTATTGATTAAGTTGCTTTTGTCAAGTTATTTTGTCACAGAAACAAGACAAAGTGCATATATATAGAAGAGGAAGAAGTTGAGATGGCTTTAAACAGATTCCTAAGTATAACTGTGGTATAGCATATACAAAGCCAGTTATTGGTGGACATTTAGCTATTTTTGTCAGAACTGTAGATTAACTGACCATAAATGGAAACAAAATTCAACTATTTAGATAAAGAGATTACCAAACTATGCATAAGTCAAATATATCCACTGCTTGATTTAATACAGCATATTAACTAAAAATACTTTTTACGTTTTTAAATGATTTATTTTAAAAAAACAAAAGAATATCACGTGGTGTATGAAAATATACAAAAGTCATTATTCACCAAGTTTTATTCAGATAAAATTCCACATTATTTACATATTATCTATGACCATTTTCACACTGCAATGGCAGGCTGATTAAGTTGTGACAGAGGAAGTAGGACTTAAAAAGTCCTTCATAGAAAAACGCTTACCTTTGCTATAGAAGAGTGCTAAAGAATTGCTGTGCTTTTTAGTAAATCTCATTTTGTCAATATTTTGAAACATTAAAATAATATTTAGTTATAGCACTTTGCATAAAACTCTTTTATTGGCGCATCTTACCCTCTCATGCATTATATTACCCAGGACATTGTCTTTTAGTAATAATCACATCTTTGGAGTTGTGCTACCATTCAATTATCCATGTAAACTCATTATTGCTGCTGAAGACTGACCAGCTAGATAGAACTGTTATGGCTCCATTGTACATAGCACACTGTTAATCTTTCTGAAATATGTCAAAACCATGAAAGAAAACCATTTCAGGTTAGTTCTTTATGAACTTGACATGACAGATGATACAGACACCATTGCATAATGCAGCGTCTCCCACCAGTTAACTGCCATTAGGGAAGCCATGCTCAGCACTGGTGTCAATTAGTACTGAAGTGTTACAATAATAACAGTTTGTTAGCTCTGGAAGAATTTGATCAGGCATATTCATACCTGCTAGGTTATTTCATTCTCAGTTTGATACTACCAAACTGATTTCTGAGAACAGTCTTTAACCTTTAAAGAATGTATTTCACTACCTGATCAAGCAGACCGAAGAGATCACTTGGAAGACATAATTTTCTCTATATGTTGCTAGTCTCCTAAAATTATAAAAGTATTTATTAAGATAACTATATTTCCTCTGGCCATACACATACCATATGATTTAGTGAGTACATTCTCCAAATAAAAGAAAAAAATGGGTTCCTAACAAAAATTATTTTTCAACACTGAAAGATTTCTGCCCATTCTTAAGGCCTTTGTTTCCAAGTTGGTCAAATGAAGATATGCTAATTATATCTTTACTGTGCTGTGGTTCTAAACTTAAGTAAAGCATCTCGCATCCTACCCCACACATACTATATGTTAGTTTCTCCCTTAGTCCACATTTCTTTCTGGCTTACTCATGATGGATCAGTTAGATGCCTTTTGAAACTCCAGAAACATGTATTTATTTCTTCATGAGTGTTCCAAAACTGAAATCATTATACCAATCCTTGTCTGGACTCAATGGAAATAATGACACATTACAATTCTCAAAAGAATGGAGAAACAAATGTGGACACAGAAATTGCTATAAAACATGTTTGGCTATCATTTGAGAGAAGATATAAGTTACACATACAGTTTGATCATGATTTATACGTCATCAAATTTCAAAAATATCATATTAATGACGGTGACTTACATTTGAGAGCTCATTTTCTGGAGGCGACTGTATTATTATAGCAGTTGAGTCCATACCAATCCACACAGATGCAATCATTTCATTCCTGTGGGGTTTTTTTTATCAAATACTTGGTAAGTACACCATTTAAGACGTTGAGTAGTAGCTGGAATGCAAGTATGAAAAGGCAGTATCAAAACAATTGTGAGGGCTGGGGCGATGACACCAGGTAAAGTACTTGCTAGACAAGCGTGAGGACCGACGTTCAGATGTCTAGACCCTGTAAAAACCAGGCATGGCTCCATGCACCTTAACCTCAGTGCTGAAGGGAAGAAACGGGCTGTCTCTGGAGCTCACTGTCCAGCCAGTCTAGTCTGTCAGCAAGCTCCAGTTTCAATGCGGACCCTATCTCAAAAACTAAGTTGGAATATGATCAACAAAGACACCTGAAATCAACCTTTGGCCTCTAGATACACACACACGTAGATGCACACACATAAACACATACACGCATCACACAAACATATATATATATAACACACAAAAAACAATTATGAAATAAAAATATGAAAATATGAATTACTATAATAATGGACCTATAGAATCAATTAATCTATATATAATTGCACAAGGCAATAAGACCCAGAAAGGAAAAATAACGGTGTTTTAAGAATACAGTTACATAATTTGTTACTTAAAGCATTAAGAAAACTACTGTAAGGTACATGCAAACTAAGAAGCAAATGATGAGATGGGTTCAGCCAACTGAATGAGTTGGGAAGTTTGACAGACATCTTTGCTCTGCCAGACTCCCCCTTCTCTCCTGGGTGCAGCAGAAGGCTGGC
The DNA here is from genome assembly GCF_000622305.1 of Nannospalax galili. Taxonomy (NCBI): domain Eukaryota; kingdom Metazoa; phylum Chordata; class Mammalia; order Rodentia; family Spalacidae; genus Nannospalax; species Nannospalax galili. Next base: position 2,364,049 of record NW_008338999.1, read on the forward strand.
CCATCTGGACTGCATTTGCAGGTTCTTTAACCTTTCTTTAGTTTCTGCTTGCATTTCATTAATGAGAATAAATTTTATTCTTCACTAAGAAGAATAAATTTTGGTGCTTATTTTCCTAATTCTGGCTCTTTTTTTTTAATTAAGGTGGGTCACTGTGTTCCCCCAATAATGCCATTATCTCTTGCTAGCTATCCTTCCTAATTCTACCCATTTAAGCCTGAGAATATTAGCAACCTGCTACTTGAAGTGGCCCTGGGGTACTTCAGTGACAGCATGGAGGAAGGATCACAGGAAGAGGAGGCTTTGGGAGAATAAGCAGCTGTGTCAACTGATCACTGGGACAAAAATAACGATTATGAGGATGAGATCAGTTGCATTATTCAGATGACCCCACAGAGACTGTCCACGAAACATAGATGGCTGTAAGTTTCTAATTCAGAATAAGCTGAAAAATCATGAAACCCCAGTGGAAGCTCTGAGAAACTTCCCACATGTAGACACAGAGGCTGCAGATCAAGCCCACATGTTCTTATAGAATGACAGCACAGAATAAACAAATGCTTTCATGTCCAGGCTAACCACGGGACAGTCATGGGGAGAACAGTGAAAGGCTGAGTGGAATCTATGGTGGCAATGTAGTAGTCTGTTCAGGAAGCTCTGGGAAATTACTTTGCACTGGGTAATTTATAAGCAGCAGAAATGTAACGCTTACAGTTCTGTAGGCTGAAGAGCCAAGACAAGACACCAACAGATCTGGTGTCTAGTAAGGACCCACTCTCTGCTTCTAAGATGTTGGCTTCTATCTGCATCTTCATGGCGGCAGGGCAAAAGGGGTTCAATCAATCCTGTTCCAGAGTGGCACTAACTAAACTCATGTGCACCCCACCATGATATTCTGATCACATCTCATGGGCCCTGCCTACTAATATCATCAGTTTCAAGGTTAGATTTCAACATACAAATTTCCCCTGATTACAAACTTTCCAGCCACAGCAAGTAGAAAATGTCAAATGAAAATTCACGGAACTTCTGCCTCCCTCCACATCTGCCAGGAAAAGAAGGCCAGAAGCAATTTTTACAATTCTCAGAGTCATTTAAAGGTTTGAAAACCCATCAGAGTTTAAACATCCTTGTGCTATCTGTAATATTCCCGTTTCTTATGGATGTGTGTGGTTCACAAACCAAACGAATCATGGAAAACGAAGGGACATCATTACAGATCAAATTATGTACATATGTGAATCGATCTCAAGAGAATTTCTGGATTTGATACTTTTAATGGCTCAAGGCAGTTCAACCTTGAGACTTAGCCTCCGTCCTTGGCAACTGGTATAATCCTCAGCTTCCAGGAGCCCAGTGTGGCAGCAGCAGGTAGCACCAGCCAGTGCTTGCTAGTGTGAGAGCTCCTGCATGGGCCTCAGACAAGTGGCCCCTGGCAGCAGCTTTCAGGCCTGATTATCTGGAATCCTTTGCATTTAAGGCTTTACAGTTCCCTGAGATTCATCCCCAAACCAGAGCTCAGTTTCCCCATCACCAGCTCTTGACAGGCTTTGTTGTCTCTGCCACCTCCATTCTCCCGGTCATTCTTTGGACCCATGCTGCCGCTGTCACTTTCACCTTCGCTTCACCTCACAAAGGTGCTTCAGGCACCTGGAGTCTCTTCATTGTACCAACTCAACTTGCTCTATTGATGATCAAGATCAAAAGGAAGCAAGTAAGGACAGCTTGAGAGAATTTACCTTTGAGGTTAATATTGCAACATCAGGGAGCAATACAGAAGGATGCATCCTGACTAACCTGAAAAGCAAGCACACCATCTTGCTTATATAGCCTGAAAGGGGTTGTGGCAAGGATGTTTGTAGAAATCACAGTGATTATTCATGCACATAAAAAACTGCTTGTGCCAATCACAGCAGAGTGTTTTTTTTAGGGACACGGGGAAAGAGTTCCAACTCTGGTTTGAAGGAAAATGGCTGTAGGGTCATCTAAAACTCACTGACGTTTATGATGGCAATAAGATCCAATGTAAGTAGTGACTGGGAAGGTATTTGCTGGATCCAGAATTGTGCCTTGGCAACAGCAACCACAGTTATAGTGTAGCATCCTTAATGTGTCCTAGAGTGTTCTAAGTAACTGGGTAGGTACAAGAGCAGCCCAGTTGGCTGGCTGCTTAGCTGGGAATCCTCATCTCAAGGTCTCCAGAGTATCAGGGAAGGGTCTGTCATTTGGGAAGTTACATCATTCTGGCTCCCAATTTATTTGCGGGAAAAATGAGTGCTTATATGAAAGACCTATCCTTAACATTAACAGTACTTTAATAGTATTTAACAACGAACGCTTTACAAATGCTTAAGTACCCTTGTGAAGAATTGGGTCATTTTATTAATATCAAATGTAATAATACACTGTGGCATTGCATTGTAAATTAAATGACAGCATTAACTCGAGGTCCAAACATAATTCCCTTGGCTCGCGGCTCAGGCTCTGAGGGTACTTGCTGTTACAGCATCGCCAGGCTTTATATAACCACATGCGGACCTCATGAGAGTTGATGGCTAACCAACAGAAGAACAGCAAGACTAACTTCTCACATAGACTTTTTCTGAATTTTTAAAATATTAATTTTTGTTTTCTTTTTTCTTTTTTTTTTTGGTCTTTTTGAGACAGGGTCTCCCTGTAACCCCAGCTGACCTGGAACTCATGATATAGGCCAAGCTGGCCTTAAACTCACAGAGATCCACCTGCCTCTGCCTCCCGAGAGCTGGGATTAAAGGCATGTACCATCATTCCCAGCTTAATTTTTAGTTTTTATTTTTATTTTACGTATATGACTGTTTTGCCTGCATGTATAATAAGTGTCCTGGTGTATGTATATAAGTGCACTCATGCATGCAATGCTGGTGGAGGCCAGAAGATTCAGATCCCTTGGAAGTAGAGTTACAGACAGTTGTGATCCTCCATGTGGGTTCTGAGAACCAAACGTAGGTCCTCTGTAAGAGCAGCCAGTGTTCTTAACCACCAAACCATTTCTCCATCCTCTGTTTATTTATTTGTTTTTTATTTTATATATGTATTTTGCCTGCAAGTATGTAAGGCACCCATGTATGCAATGCCTATGGAGGCCAGAAGAAGGCTTTGGAACCCCTGAAACTGTAGTTACAGATAGTTGTTAGCTGCCATGTGGGTTCTGGGAACAGAACCCAGGTCCTCTGCAAAAGTAGCCAGTGCTCTTAACTGCTGAGCCGTCTCTCCAGCCCAAGTCTGTTTAATTTGAATAAATTCTTTATCCCTGGTAATATCCTCTGTGCTAAAAATGGCCCTTGTTGTGCTAATAATAGAGTTACTTGAACCTCCAAATGATGTTATCAATATGATTCATATAGGAGTATATTTGCATGGCATTTCCTTCTCATTTTTTTTATATTTACACTTTAACATCTTGGTATTAAATGTGATTCTACTGAAAAAGAAATAGACTTTTGTAGATAGAGTCTGTGTAGCTCACTTTAGGTTGACAATTTGTATGCATTAGCCCACGAAAGCCACACATATTGAATGTAACAGATGCCCAGAGAAAAGCAAAGAACGGAAGGCGTGACCAGAATGGCTCTAATATATGTTGATACCGTGAGCTCTTGAGTTTCAGCCTCACTGATGAGACAATTCAGTGCCTTTTCTTTCCCTATACTCATGGGACTTTTTAACTGACCTTTAAACTAGAAACCAAGTTAATTGACCATGGAGGACACAGGAGAGTTTGCAGCATGGTTCTTTCTTCCCTGAACATTTCTTGACAAGCACCCATGCAAGAATAATGTCCTCATGCATTTCTGCAGCCAGGTTCCACTCATAGAAATTCAAATCCAGATTTCCGATCCTATGAAACACATCCCCACAGTTCTGCTCAATCCTTCCTTTTTGATTTTGTCCTTCCCTTTCCCATCACACATCCTAGCAGCCTGAAACCATGGGTTCTGTGTTCCCTTGATGAGAATGCCTTAGTTTGCATTTCCCAGGGCCCAGAAGAAAGCTTTTCATAATCGCATCCAAATAGACAGAACCTCAACAAGGACACAGAGTGGATTCCTGGTCAGTAGGCATATTAAGGATGGGGTCAGTACTAAATAAGAGCATCTTCAGCCACCTAAATGCCTTTAGTGTATTTATGAGCTCAGCACAAGTTTGGGCAAGTCTTCCCTTGAGAGTAGCACCTAAGCTGTCACGGGTCTCCAGAGGTGCAGAGTTACTGGAACAGAGTACAGCACTAGGTTTACCCGACTCAGCCTGGCAGTATGGTACAGCATGACTGACATGGAAACGTTTCCCTAGAAATTGAACATGGTGATCTGACAGCAAGGACTCAGTGCAGACTGGCTGGCACTGAGTCGTGGATCCCTGAAACCACAGTCCTGCAAGGCCAGAGTCTTCATGGTGGCTGCAACTTTAGCAGAAATTGAGGTGGAGGGGGCTGGATATATAAATGGGTCAGTCTTACCCTACTCCAAGTCACATGTTTTAGCTGACTGATGCACAGGCACTGGGACACATACGTCAAGGATGATTCTGAAAGTTGGCAGTGAGTGTATCAGAGGGCCTCCAAGGGATCTTCAGGCACCTGAGCACCTGGTCCAGGTGGCCTTGCAGGAAATAGGCACTATTCATATGGAGCTGCTGGAGAAAGTCCAGTTTGCAGAGCCGAGAAATGAATGTGGCAACAAGCTGTTCATTCTCTCTGGGGAAATATAGTTAGATACACAGATTTGAGAGGGAAGGAGTTTGTAAAGATTTTTCAGCTGGCCCAGGGAAGAAGCGAAGCTTGCTAAGGCAGACAGGTCCCAGGGACAATCACTTTCAGTTCAACATACAGACTAGTTTCAATATTTCCAGAACCTTCCTAACACTTTCCATCTCTTTATAGCACAGATGCAGCATGTCTTACTCTTCTGGGCTATTGGAATAAGAACATTCAGAATTCGTACATATAATGGCAGAAGCAAAGGCTTAGTAACACCTTCACTGGCAGCTTTGGTCCTCTCCCTGGATAGTCCTCCACTGCTCCATTCTCATAGGCCATGGTCTGTGGTGTGTAAGCAATAGTCGTTGTTATAGACATGTCTGGAAATCCTGATGTGCATTTTGCCAACTGAACACTGCAGTTTCCAGCTACCTCCCAGGGGTCAGCCTCCTAGGCAAGCTCACCCAGCACAGTTTACAATGTCCACAAGCACAGTGTCTTCACTGGGGACCCTAGAGTGAAGCCTAGGCAGGGCTGATCTGCATCATCACCCCTCAGGTCACAATGCATCTGCTGGTCCATGAACAGGAGATAGAAGAGCTCTGAAAACAGGTCTGTCAGGGTAGAGATGCCCAACGCCTCATCCCACAGCATGTTTTACCCCAGTAGTTCTAAGAGTATGGGTAGGGTCTGGTTGTTTATTCTTATTAATCAGCAAGGAGAGGGTTCTTTATCTTCTGTACTATCCAAGTTTATCTGGCATATCTAAGCCTAATATCTGACTCTCAGCTCAGTCAGGCAGTGACTTCAGACTCCAGGATTCTGCTTCCATACAGGCCTTGGAAAGAATATAAAACAGAAAATGTGTCTCTCATATAGATTACCAACAGAACAAATCCACTACAGAGCTTTTCTGCCTTGAGGTTATCAGACAGACTCTTCTTCTAGTCTCTCTAGTCTTGCTAAAGTAAGCCATGTACAAGATTATATAAGGGGTGGGGCCTGAAGGCTGTTTACATATTCAACAACATGAATCTGCCCTCATTAATGCTGATCTTACTACCACCAAGCTAAGTGGCCAACCTCCTGCAAGTAGGTTCATGACACCTTGCTAGAACAGGAACTGGCCTGCCACCTAGCAGCAGAAGGCTATAGGAAACTTTTTTATCATGGAAAAGAAAATGGTATGTCCTTGTAGATACAAACAAACATTTCAAATACATAAATCTTTTTACTCTCTGTAGCACTCTCCTGTCTTTTCAAACACTTCATCTCTAGCCATGGTATTCCATGCAATGTATGATACATACTACAGCAAAGGGCACATACCATGGACTTATGCTCACATGAATAATCAGCCTTACCATATGCTTCTCATCACCAGGAAAGTCAATGGCTCAGCAGTATGGTAAGATATCCCACTAGGCTCTAATTTGGATACAGTGTTTGAAACAGCATCACTGGAGTCCTCTAACATAAGAGTATAAAGTATAAACCAACAGTCAGTATTTAGTGCCTCACTCCTATAGACAGAATGAATAGGTCTGTGAATCAAGTTACAGAGATGTAGATGGTCCCTCTCTGAAGAACAGTCTGTCCTTCCCTTCTCCAAAGGTGTATTTGGTGGTTTGGGCAACATTTGTGTGCACAAGAAGAATGTTTCCACCAAAATACAGTTAGAGCCTTGTTTGACTAAGAGCTGAGGCTGCTCTCTAACTTTGAGTCACACAGAGAGGTTATCAGTGCATCTGAATCATAAATCAAAGAAGCTCGTAAGTGATGTGCACAAAATTTCAGAGAGTGTAATGCCTTATTAGAAACTGGTGAGCTTCGGGAATGTGGCGTCTCATAGCAGTTGTTCTGAATGTCCAGGAACCACTTCCTTGTATTGGCCTAAATGGAAACAGATGTCCTTCCTTGATCCATTCACTGTAATAACAGGGTTACAATATTCTGATTGGCTTTTTGACAACAAATGTTTACCCCCAAAGCAGAGGATGACTGCAGTTTCAAGCTGCATGGTGAGAAAGCAGAGGGAGGAAATACTCCCCAAAATATGAAGACACTCAGGATTAGAAAGAAAAAACAAAGGGAGAATAGATGCTGAGAAAATGAAAAAAAAATCATTCAAATTGATTTCCAGGCACTATTGATGACATGACATCGAAATTATTCTGCATAGACCAGATGTTTTATAAATTGCCTTAGATTACTGTTCACCTTCGTATTAACAAAAAGCTAACAGCAGAATGTTATTTTATGACCCTACTCTGCACAATGGAGCAAAGGCTTGAAATTGTGGTGATGAACATTACCATGCAAAGTCAGTGCACCGACTGCGCTGTCTATTCCCATCTCTCATTCAAATTCTTCGCATATATTAGCAAGGGTCACTCAGAAATACCCATGCTAATTAAAAAAAACTATGATACCGAATGCTACAGACAGCCCCTTCTCCTGGATGACTAAATAACATTTAGAGTTGTATGCCTTCGTTATTGCTAACACACTGCAGGTGTTGAGGGAATAGCGGTCCTGGTAGACACAGAAAACACCGGTGAGAATATGGTTATTCATCAAGGAAGTCAGTGAAAACAAATACTTTTTGCATTTCCATCTTGGTGGAATATTTAAAGCTAACTCTAAACAGGCACGTTAATGAAATTGCTTTGTCACCTAAAATAAAAGAGGAAAAGGAACACAATGAGGAATTACAGCTGGATCTTTCTTCCGACTCTTGAAATGCACAAGTGTTTATAGCTGCTTTCTTTATGGAGTTAAATTCATGGAAACTCCAGGATCTGTAAAACTGTAGACTGTGTATAAGTAGGTTTTACTTTAAAATAATGTTGTTAGCAATTGCAACATAAAATTTGTCATTAGCAATTACAGCATAAAATCATCCTGCTTTCTTTGTCAAAATTATGACATTGAGAGCATCTTAAATGCATTTTTAAGTTTTTACTTATGTGATGCCCTAAAGCAAAGAGGAGTCACGGTAATATACACCACTGCAAATATTCTGTCCTGCTTTGCTCTGAATAGCTGCAATTTAAATATATATGCCTTATGTCTGTTGGCCATTTATTTATATGACTTACTCAAATTTTATTTTAATGTTTATTTTCTTTAAATATTTTCTTTATTATTTTTATGTGCATGAGTGTATTGTCTGCATGTATGTAAATGCACCCATATCCTGCAATGCCTACAGAGGTCAGAAGAGGGTGCTGAATCCTCTGGAACTGGAGTTACGGACGATTGTTAGCCACTATGCGGGTGCTGGAAACCAAACCCTGGTCCTCTCCAAGAGCAGCCAGTGCTCTTAACTGCTGAGCCATCCCTCCAGCCCCTCAAATTTTATTTTTAAACATTGATTCTTTAAAATCACTTTGTATTGCTTTAGAAGTTAAAATTAAATGCTGCAACTCCTTTCCCCCTTCTGGATAAATGTGTATTTCTGACTTATTTTTTTCATGTTTTACAAGAAAAATACAATTCCTGAAGTTCGAAATTTTCTACTAACTTAAATTCTACTCTAAAATTATTTGAATTGAATCATGAAATATTATTAATTCTTTTGAAAAAAAAGTATTCACTTGGGCTACATAGATGGATTAGTTGGTAAAGCACTTGCCTCACAAGCAGTAAGACATGAGCTTGAATCCCAAGAATGCATGCAAAGCCGGATGTGGTGGTGCACTGATTCTGTAATGCCACTGCTCCTACAAAGGGATGGGCAGCAGAAACAGAACTGATAGAAGTCTGGAGCCAGCTAACCTCACATAAGCAAAGCAACAGCAAACAGGAGCCTCAAAGTGGAAAGTGCAGACCTACACCTGAGGTTGTCCTCTGACCTCTGCACCCCTGCCATGGGATGCTTGAGTGCACACATGGACACACACACACACACACACACACACACTCACACAAAACTAAAGTACTCTACTTAAGGAAACAGTAAATGTGATCCACCAAAACTATGTATAGCATATGATACAGAAATAACCAGCTTGTGAATAACAATAACATAAATTTATTGGACTAGAAAATAATTATTAGACAGTTTTAATGCCTGGGTTCATATCACAAAGTTAAGAGATGGTTGGCTAAAATATGCAAATTTCCTCATTTTGGGATCATAAATATGATCTCCTATCAGTCCCTCAAAATATTTTAAACTCTTGCTATCACCTTGAGATCAGGGGATTCCTTAGAGACAGGGATTCACAGCTTTCTATTTGTATTTATAAGCAATGCTTGAACTCTCTCTCAGCAATATGCCAGGCTTCTCCACAATCCCTCTGCCATGGTGTCCATCCATGCAGGATTCATTGTGGAATTGTTATTGATAGTTTATAAATATCCATATAAAGTGAGGGAGTGACCTTATATTGCATTGTCTTCAGCAAAATTATTTTGGCTATTCCAACATTTTGCACTTTTATGGATTTTTCAATCATCTTGCCAAGTTCCAAGAGAGAAAAGCAAAGTTTGTTGAGATTTTGACTGAATTTTTTAATTTCACTAGCTCAGTATGGGATGAGAAGTGGCTATACTTTAATCTTCATGATATTTTATTTCATCATTAAGAATTGGATTTTTAATTTCTTCTGGAATTATTATTACCTAGCTATATTTGTCCAGAGTATTTTGTCTTATGTTTTCAATCTAATGGTTTGAAGTTGTTTATAAGAGACTTTTATAAATTCTGTTTATTTTCTGTTTCTGGAGTTATGGTATAACTATTTCACTGCTAATATTCTTCTTAAATGGATTCCTGTTCTTTTTTCTTTCTCAATTTTGTCAGGGGATATTTTATTAGACTTCAAAAGTTGAGTGTTTGGTTTTATGAATCCTATTTAATCAATTTATCTTCTTATTGTTATTATTTCATTCTTTCTATCTTGAGTTTTTCTGTACTCCTCTCGATACTTAGATTACAAATTTTTCAACTTTATAATAAAAATAAGTTATTGACAGAATATATTACCTGTGTTCCCTATGTTTTATAATGTAATGGGATTTCCAAATTAATTTTTTAGTTCTTAATATCTCTTAATGGAGATTATGATTTCTTCCTAGAACCAAGAATTATGTGCAAATATATTTCTATTTTTAAATATTTTAAATAACTTTTAAGTTTACTACATTTTAAAAAGAAGAGATAATGTGTTTAACTGTTTTTTCAATACCTGGGCATGTTTTATTGGCCTAGAATGTAGTAGATGGCTATAAATGTGCCATGAGTATTTGTGAAGACTGGACATTCTCTAACTGTGTCATCCAAATTTTCCCTGTCCTTATTGGTATTTAAATAAAAGTGTACTATTATAACTTCTCTCATTTTTCTACACATATAAAAATATATTCAGTCAAAAACATATGTATTCTGATATTTATTAGATTCTTATATAATCCTATGAGAGTTGTACTTTTACCATTAAATACTGACATTCTTTACTCTCCAAAATTGCTTTACTTTAAAGACAATTTTGTTTAATAGCTGTCTAGAGAACTACGTCTCTATATTCATAGCTACACCAAGCAGTTTTGTTTAGTATTGGCCTAATGTACTTTGCTTTAATGTCTCAATTTTCTGTGTCTAATGAATACAGGTGTTTTGAAAATAGCATATACTCTGATTTGGTTACTTTATCCAAACTGAGAATACTCATATTTTGACTTGCATGTTGATTCCATTGACATTTATTGTGATTGCCAGCACTTTTCGAGTTAGTTCCCACATTTACAGCATTCTTTATCATAATCCTGTCTTTACCCTGCTTCTTTGTAATTTTCCTCTCCCTTTTGCTTTCAGTTCATCAGGAACTCTGTTTTATTTTACTTCCACAATGTCTAAGAACTCATATGTGCATTTAATTAGACTAAAACTTGCTTTTATAACAAGTTTTAGAGGCTAAATACAAAATAAATATTTCTTTAGACATCTACTAGCACAGTATAAGAGTGACTAGTCAGCTAATGGATTTCCTTCACAGGGTAAATCAAGACTCCAAGTACTTTTATTATTGTCTTCACTGTGCGTGGAATCTAGGAAACCCTCTGTGAGACTGATGCATTACCAACCACACTAACGAGGCACCTAGGAAACCCTCTATATAGAACTGAAGTATAAAGTTCAATCCCCTTCTTAAGAGTCTTTCCTTTGCTGCCTTTCCAATGGAAAGAATAATTAAGTGCTTGCATGTAGGTGTGGTGATTTAAAAGAGAATGTCCCTCATAGGTTCCAGGTACTTGAACACTTGGTCCCTATTTGGTGATGCTGTTTGGGAAGGGTCCAGATGTGGCTATGCTGGAGGAAGCATGTTATTGGGGGCGCACTTTGACAGGACTTAAGAATTGCTGGATTTCCAGTTTCACTCTGCGTCCTGTCCCTGTTTGAAGAATGAGTACTCAGTTTTCTGCTCTCTGGCCACCTTCTGCCATGCCTCCCCCACCTTTAGGGACTCACACTCTGGAACCATGAGCCAAATAAACTGTTCCTTCTGCAAGTTGCCTTGTGTTTTATCACAGCAACAGAAAATTAATTACCCAATACAGTTACCTAATACAGTAGGTAAGAAGAAGAGCCAGGAAATATAGCTATGGGCAGCCACTCCTCCACTTTCAATTCTCTAGTGTGGACTCTAAACACAGTTTCCTGGTGAATGCCTAAATGAGTCTTGTATGTCATAGTACACTTAACAAAATTTAAAGTTGCTAGAACTCTCCACCTATACTCAGACATTATAAATTATTTAGACTGCTTTAGCTTTGGTTATTCATCCAGTTTCTATAAATTATCATCTTTTCCAATATTTTAGCTCTTGATTTTTAATTATTACTTTATTTATCTATGTGTATATGTATGAGCCTGGATGAGTTTATGTGTGCCACATGCAAGAAGAGGATTTCGGATCCCCTGCAACTGGAGTTATAGATTGTTGTGAACCACTATGTGGGTTCTGGGAATTGAACTCCAGTCTTCTGCAAGAGGAGCAAATGTTTTTAACCACTGGCCCATCTCTCCAGCCCCAGTTCTTATTTTTTAATCTACAAATCAATCACTATTATTGTGTATTCAACTTTTTACAAGTAGGTTCTGTTTATTGTACTTTTTTAAACACTACTTCATTTAATTCTTATAACAACCTCATGATGCTATACTATCTTTCAAATTTTTAAATTGGCACTGTTCAAAGAATTTGCTTCATAAAGTGTCATGAAAACCACCACTAAATCATAGCCAGAATGAGAAATGAAAAGACCCACATCAACAATGTCATCACTGGACATGTTGATACCACAGGCTATCAGATCTACAAATTTAGTAGGATCCACAAACAAGTCATTAAAAACTGTTGAAGCTTCTTAGATAGAAAAGGGCTTTTTCAAATATGCCTGTGTCATGGACAAACTAAAAACTGAGCATAAACATGGTATCACCAAGACATCTTTCTGTGGAAATTGAGAGCAGCAAGTATTATGTGACTGTATTACATGGCAATCACTGATGCCCCAGGACACGGAGACCTCACAAAAACCTGATTACAGCCTCATCTCAGGCTGGCTGTGCTGCTCTGATTGCTGCTGGTGGTTTTGAGAATCTGAAACAGATTTCTCCTTGAATGGACAGCTCCATGGACATACCATTGTCTTAGACATTGGGTATGAAACAATTAGTGATTTGTGCTCACATACTGGATTCCACGAAGCCGTCCTGCAGCCAGAAGAGATATGAGATAATTAATAAAGAAAGTAACACCCACATTTAAACAATTATCTATAACCCTAACACAGAAGCATTTGTACCAATTTCTGATTGGCATGGGAACAAAATTCTGAAGTCAAGTGTGGTTCAAAGGATGGAAAGTCACCCATAAAGATATCATTATCAGTGGAAACCACACTGCTTGAAACTTTGGATTGCATTCTACCACAAACTTGTCCAACACCAGCTTTCATGGTATCGATATTAACTTTATGGGCCAAGTGGATGCTGGTTATTAAAAATATTTTTTTAAAAACCTTTATTGAGATCCAGACCAACCTAATTCCTCCCTGTAGTCCCCAGGAGCCCTCTGGACCTGTTCCTGCCCTGACCTCCTTTTGCATCCCTAGGTGGCACAGCCACCAGCTTCCTGGGGTCAGCATCTTTCCTGGGTAAGAACCACCGTGCTCACTGTGCCTTGACTCCCCCAGCCTCATTCACCCTCCCAGCCCCCTACCCCATCTCTCCTCCTACCCTGGGTTGTGGCCCATTTCTTGTTTTGGCACCCCAGACCCCTGGACTGACCTCTTATCCCAGAATCCCCACTTCTTCCTAATCCTTTGCATCCAGACCAACCTAATTCCTCCCTGTAGTCCCCAGGAGCCCTTGTGGGGGGGGGGCTCTTCCTTCTCCCACCTCCCTTTGCATCCCTAGGTGGCACAGCCACCAGCTTCCTGGAGCCAGCATCTTTCCTGGGCCCTGTGCCTAGGCCAGCCCAGCCCCCAAATTCCTGAGGCCAGCATCTGGGCCAACTGTGTTGGTCTAAAACACCCAAAAGGAAAGTGCAACCAAAGATTAAAGAGATCAATACAATTCTTTAAGGGTCCATCTGTATACCTAAAGGCTACATAATAAGAAACAATGCCAGACAGAAGATACCTTCCTTTGAATTGTTGGCCAGGGTGGCCCAAGAGACTTCCAGGCAGTAACCCAGCATAGAACTGGGAAAATGAACAGTAGACCCCAATCTTATCTAAAGGAATATCAGCAACTGATTGCTGCTAGGTGAGGAAGAGCTGATCTCCCTAAGACAGAGAACTCTAGATAGGCTGACTAGATTCAGAAGATGGACATGCACTGGGGAATGGCTGGTGGTACCAACAACATGGTGGACAATAACAGGGATGACAGAGTACATGGGCTCCAGTAGGCGGGGGGGGGGTGCTATGGGAGGGTGTCATTTGGGATGTGGGTTTATAGATGAATAAGATTGTTTGGGATGTTCTGTATGAAATACACACAAAAAAATCAACAAATAAAACAATGAGTGATAATTGAGGAAGATGCATAAAATTTTGCTTCATGTTAATCAGTAGAGGTGAAAAACATTACCATTGAAATCTGCCTGATGACTTTATATCCATGCTCAGGTGCCATGGATCTCTCTTCTTCTGTAACCGAATGTGACTAAGAATAATCAGATACACAGAGATTAGAGACACATGTGCAAACATCTAACTGTTAGTAGCATTAAAAATGAGTTTTTCTGTATGAAACAGTATATATTAAAATGAAATAGAAATCTTTTTCAAAGGTTAAAAACTCATTCAATCTTATGTCTTATAGGGTTTACAGTGAGTTCAATATTGTATAACTATTAATTCAACTGCAAACTTAAAAATGTACAGCCAATTTTGAAAGAGATGCATCTTTGCTCTGGAAATTTTTCTTAAATATGTTAATGCTGTAATGAAATGCTTCTTCTAATCATGTGGTTATTAAATAAATATTTTTTTAAAAATCAAAAGAAAACTTTACTGAGAATTTCATACATGCATATAAGGTGTTTTGATCAAATCCATGCCCACTCCCTCCCCTCCATCACCTCCCATATCTCCCCATCATTTTTTTCTGACAATGTCATGAATTTACTCTTTGTTTGTTTCTTTCTTTCCTTTCTTCCTTTCTTTCTTTTTAAATGGGGATTTTTGCTACTCTAACATTCCCCCCATCTGAAGAGATAACCCTAAAATCTTTTAGTGATTAGATAAGAGCTCCCAAATACTTTTGGCGTTTTTGGCCTTTGGAACAGAGCATGTTGCTAAGAGGCCTAAGGACATTTTGATTTTGAGCCAAGAAACTGGCTACTTTTCTTTGGGGTCTATTTACCCTAACTGCCTAGCTAATTCCTACCTCCTATTCTTATCATACCATCATCTGAAGAGATTACCCAGCTTGCAGGTAGGGAATCAGGACACAGACCGCTCTGGCTTCTTCCATGCTGAACAGGGACACAGCATGAGGCAATTGGAGTCCCCCTTCAGTGGGTCTATCTAAAAGACTCCCAAATTCCATAACTCTTATCTGTAGGGAGAAAAGAAGGTCCTTGACTGGTGAATAGGGAATGTGAAGGAGAAGTAAAGGCAAGAGTAGTTAGCAGTACAAGATCTAGACAGGGAACCAGAAAAAAGTCAAAACAGGGCAAATTTCAAATGTTCATATCAGAGTCCTTTGGGATTTCTTGACAAGAGTTTCCATAAGCATCCCTCTGTTGGGTTTCTCCTCATTTTTCTTTTCTCTGCCAAGGCTGGACTCGAGAGTGAAGAACTCAGGATTTGTTTTCAAATATTTTCATAGCTGTTGGAGTAGCTAGAATAAGTGTCAGTTCCCTCTCAAAGGCTTCTAGGTAGGGAGAGAAAACAAATTTAATCATCATTTTAGAACAATAGCTGGTTGTCTCCCTTAGCTACAGGTGGGCACTACAGTATTGGAGACCAAGATTTGAAGTCTTACATCTGAGCAGCACTTTCTGCTTAGAAACAAAATCATCAATGAGAAATAATTGTCTAAAGGTATGGACTTAAATCTAATGTGTGGGAACTGTAATCCCTTGATCTCTTAAAGAAATATACTGCTCACTTTAATCTTTGGTTATACTTTCCTTTTGGGTGTTTAAGACCATGCAGTTGGCCCAAATAAACAAATTTATTTTTACTCTTAAGGTCGTTGGAGGATCTGTTCCTTAGGGGTCACATGGGCTTGGGAGGAGCCCCTGGCTCCTTTCTTTTACCAGTTCCATCTATGTGAAGATAAGTCAAAGTTCCTGTTGGACCATGTCTGGCTTCACTTGGAAGCATGAATGAGATGTTTCCTCTGAGTTGACCCTCCTCTTTGTAGACTGGGCACTGGGTCAAGTCCATCTTGGTGGGGTCTTCATGGCCTCCCTGAACAGGAGAACAGGTGACTCAACACATTTACAAAGCATTTTGAAAGGTGCTCCATAGTGCCCCGGAACTTAGTCTACCTTGGAGGGCAAGGAGGAAAAACTGTCCTTTAAGTCCCTTTGACCAGATTAGTATAGGCCTCAAAGTATGGCTGTTAAACATCCAAGAAGGTTAGTTACACCAGTCTGGTATTTTTAATTTAGCATGTGCTATGTAGATAAAGCTTGGGCAAAGACCAAAGGTTCTCAGATAAACCTTGACTAGACATATATTTGGTCCTTAAACTAGGTGAATAAACTATGACCTTAGAAAATTTAAGATTATGTATATATTATTTTTGTCTCATCCTTTATATATCATAGCAAACCTACACAGACATGTATTTATTTTTATTTTTTTATTTGTATGAGTGTTTGGCCTACATGTATATAAGTGCACCACATGTGCACAATGTCTGTGGAGGCCAGAATAGAGCATCACATCTCCTAGAACTGGAGTTACAGATGGTTGTTAGCCTCCATTTGGGTGCTGGGAACCAAACCTAGATCCCCTTCATGAGCAGCTAGTGCTCTTAACTGCTGAGCCATCTTTCCAGCCCTGATACTGGTGATCTTGATCCAACCCACCATGGTGGACACTTTTGCTCCAGTCAGTGTTACAACAGAAATGAAGTGTATTGAAATTCTGTTGTGTAACAATTTCCTACAAACTAAAATATTTCATCCTGAAGGGAAGCTCCTTGAAACTTAGGAAGTTCCATAGTTCTAAAGGGAGTTTCAGGAACGCTCAGAAGTCTCAGGAAGACCCTAAAAGTTACACACACTCAAAGCTCCTCCTCCCCCAAGGTTATATAAGCAGGAAGGGCTGATGATAAGAGGCTCTGTTCTGTTGAGATGCCTGCAGAGAACTCCAGGGCTCCATGAGTCATCACTCATGCTGGAGTAAACTTTTGTTGATTCAGCTTGGGACAACTTGGGCTTCAAAATCAAGAAAAGTACTCTCAAAGATCTCCCTGTGGTAGTGAGGTCAGTGAAAGCAAAAATAACCCACTGCTAAAAGCAACTGGCTTCACTGTTCACCCTATGAACCTAGAACATCCAGGCTAAATCAGCTCTGGTTGTTTCCCTACATTGGTCTGTATGCAGCTGTACACAGATTATGCTTGCAAATTTGCTGAACCAAAAGAAAAGATTGATCACATTGTAGGAAGAAGCTGGGCAACGGCCCTCCATTCCTGAGATCTGGTGATGCTACCATTGTTGGCTTGGTTCCAGGCACCCCAAGTATGTTAAGAGTTTTTCTGACTATCCTCCCCTGGGTCACTACAAAGGCTCACAGCTGAAGCCATAACTTGGACAGATAGAAGGGTAACTGATCATCTTGGAAGTTGTTTGCTCTAGCTTAAGAGCTAGACACCTGGGCCCAGGCCTAGTAAGCCCTCACGTTTTTTGTAAGCTATATTTCCGGGACCTCTGAATGGAGAAAGAAAAACCCCTTCTCTTGAGGTACTAGGTTGGGGAAATTAGCATCCTGAAATATGCTCAGAATGTTTTGTTCCTCATTACAAAGCTCTGGTCTCAAGTGCCATTATACCAGGGACAATGAGGGACATTACCTAGTGAAAAAGAGTTGATTTCCAAGAAGGCAAAAAATTCATAATGTGTTAGCGTTTATATATTTATACCCATACACACACACACACACATATATATATGTACACATCCTAATATGTATGAATATTTTTGAGTTTGTGTGCTTGTTTGTATATATATATATGATAACCTATCCATTCTAACAAATGAAACACATTAATATAAAATCTTAATTACAGAGTGTGAGGTTAGTGCTAATTGCTAATGTGGTAGAATCTAGAATCACCTGGGAAAAGGACCTCTGGGAATGGCTGTGGAGGATTATTTTGATTATGAAAGACCTTCCCACTATGGGTGGCACCATTCTGTGGCTAGGATCCTGGGCGATGTAAATGGAGGAAAGGTGCAAAGCAGCAGCAGTATTCATTGGGCTCTTCTTCCTGCCTGTAGAGGCAATGCGACTTGCTGCCTCGACTCCCTTGCCATGATGTGCTGTACCTTGAACTGACCTAAAACAAACCTCTCCTTTCTTGTTGCTTTTGTTGGGGTATTATATCACAGCAATAAAAAGAAGAAACTAAGACATAGGGAAACTAGTTCAGAGGCAAAAAAAAAAAAAAAAAGTTGTCTACAGATATCCTTGGTACTATCTACTCAATTCTTATGTAAATTTAAAGGTTTTATAAAATATAAAGTCTGTTTGAAAATGATTTTCTTTGCTCAGGAGAGCTATAAAATTAGGCTGCCGGCCAAATTCAGCTTGTAGGTCATAGTTTCTTGATACCTTCATTTTGGGAACAAATTCTACCTTCTAAAATCTTTCGGAAATGTCTTTAGTGAGATATAGAAAGCTGTTGTTGATAAACTCTAATTTTCTTTGATTGAAAATAGTCTTGAACTATAAAATCTAGTCTGCTAAAAGACCCACCTTTCCAATTAACTGGTCAATCATCTGGTCATAGGACCACCCCTAGGAAGGCATAACCTTATATTATACTAATTAGGTGGGTGGAATACCTAGTGCCATAATGAGATAGTGAATGTTCCCTGCCCAGAATCCTGCCTCCTAGCGCAGAACTTCTGGACCAGCCACAGTCATGTAGTCTATAAGTCTGCCCATTTTACTAAATTCTGAAAAGCATAATCTCTCCTTTTTTTCTCTATATCCCTTTTCTAAGCATGTTTTCTCTAAGGCTTTGGGCTGCCCTAGCATCTTGTATTTCTTCACTTTTTCTCTAAAGCTTCCTTCTCCTAGCCATGTGACTGCCAGTCAGCCACGTGTCTGACCCCCCGTGCAGGCTGTAAACCTGCATGGCTTCATGGCTTCCTTTCCTTCTCCCCTCCAGTCTCCTCCTCAAGCAGCAGACAAGATCACCAGCTCACCTTTCCCTCTGAGGATTTTTCTTTAAAATTCTAAATTGTAAAAGCTTAACAACAACAACAACAACAACAACAACAACAACAACAACAAAAAAAAACAAATCTGACGCCCATTCAGTCCTGGGCTCTAATGACTTGAATGAATTGTGTGAATATGCTCAGGGGTGAAACAAGCATTAATAAAACTACTAATGGATACAAAAGAAAATAGTGTTGATTTTGTTCTTTTGAATGATAGTTTAGCTAGGGATTCAACTCTAGGCTTACAGCATGTTCCTCAACACTGTGAGGATGTTATACTTACATCCCTTTTTGCCCTTGAGGAATCTTCTGCAGCTCATCTTTTCTATTTGTTTCCAGTGTTATGTGACTTCCTAACTATTCCTAGTGTCTATAAGATGCTTTTTGGTTGCATCTCTTTGAGTTTGTAGAATATTCTTGACTCTGAAGTTATATGTCTTTTAAGCAATCCTACAAAGTTATCAATCATTATCTCTTGAAATAGTCCCTCTATTCCATTCTCTGTTCCTTTCTTTTATATTTCACTTAAATATGTGTTAAGCCTTTTCACTCTGGACTTGGCTTCTCCCAAATGCTCACATTTTCTAGTACTTAGGTCTTTGGCACTATATGTCCAAGACTGGTAGCAAGATATCTACAGTTCTCTGCCTCATTATGTTTATTTTAACTCCACTCAGCATGCCCCAAGCAAAATTAATGGGCAGAATTGTCCATATTTCCATTATCAGCCTTCTTCAATGGGAGATGAGAAATGGGTTAATAAACATCCTAACTTCCTGTCTCTTGGTTAGTATAACCATGAAGTACATTCTACATAGCCTTCTTTTCTTTTTCCTGCTGCTCTGATAAAATATTCTGACAGACACAGTTTAAGGAAGAAAGAGTTTATTCTGGCTCACACCTCAAGAGTGTAGTCCCTCATGGCAGGGAAGTCAAGGTGTCAGGACTTTGAAGCAGCTGGTCACAATGCATCCACACTCGGGAAATGAATGGTGAGTGGATGCAAGCTGCATCTCAGCTCTTTCTCAAGCTATCCAGTGCATGATCCCAGTCAGGGAATGGTGCTACACATAGCAAGTGAATCTTCCCACTTCAATTAATGTCATAAAAACAATCCCCCACTGTCATGTCCAAAGACCCATTTACCAAGTGACTCTTGATTCTGTCAAGTTAAAAACACTACCCATCATACTAGAAGAATCTCCAGTAAGACTGAGATCCTCTGTATGTAATAGAAACAAATTTGGATAACACATCATCTGCCAGTTTCTTTTTTCTAAGATCTCCATGTGCTCTGACAATACATTCTGAAACTGTGTACTGCATATTCTACTTGCATTGAAAGCCCTCTTTTAGAACCCAAAAGGGAATCCAAAGTATATATTCAACATTTGATCCTCTCATTCTGAGGACTTCTTAAAGGAGACCTCCAATAGTTTCCCCCTCTCCTGATGCATGCTTTTTTTTTGTATCGTATATGCATTACTCATTAGTTTGGACATTGTGAATTCATATTTTGCATGTTTATCTTTAAGACTTATAAGACCTGAGTTATATATTCATTCTGGGTTCTTAAAAGAGCTATGTTATTTCCTTCCAACAAGCTTACTGAAGTATTATAAAGTAATTGAGTCAAATCATGATTACTTTTCAATTGATTTTTCCCCAACAATATGGTATGGCATTTTTTCTGAATTCAGAAATGGTTGAGTCATATATCCTTGGGATGCAATGGAATTGAGTGTCATCTCCAAGACAGCTACAGCTTCCATAGAAGGGTAGAAATCGTAACAGATGCTAGTAGACAAAGTACTGGCACTCTGGCTAATCCAACAGAGGCAGCCTTCAGAGGTCCCCACGAGGATGTCATAAGAGCTTCAGATTTCAGAGAAGCAAACAAAATCTGAGACAGCACAAAAGTGTGTCTACTGTGTTGCATCTTGCCAACAAATTGGTAGAGATCAACTAATAAAGATAATGTATCTTGATCTCCTTCCACCCCCTTATTTTGCGGGATGTGGTTCATTGGAGGACACAGTTCGCATATTGCCTTTGACTTATAAAGGACCAGAGTCTTTTCTGCATTAGAAGTCCTGCCATTAGAGCCCACCCAGACCTCAGGCCTACTCTATAGATGGGAGATTTTGCTCTCTTTAATTTTGATTTCTGAAAAATTCTAATAATTTCTTTGACATCTTTCTACATATTCCTATATATATTCAAAGGGGATTTTAACCAGCACATTCAGCTGTTGCACTATGAATCTGGATTCTATCTTACTGTCAGGAAATGATGACTATTTCTTTTCAAGAAGTATTTATTTGTAGTTTAAGAAATCTGTTCAATGTAATTCAAATAAAGTTCATGCATGTTAGTAGAATGAGCATTAGTTATCACTAAATATTCTAATTTTCTTTTTGTATTTTACAAATTTCCAATCCTAAATTTATCTTAAGAATACTTTAATTTTCTGTTAAGAATACTTGCTACTCTTACACAGGATCCAAGTTTAGTTCTCAGCACCTAGGTTAGTCATCTCACAACTACAACTACCTGTAATTCCAGCTCAAGGGGATATAACACCCACTTCTGGCCTCTGTTGGCACTGCACTCACACATGCACATGTCACACACACTTAAAAAATAAAATCCTTTTAAAAAGAATAACTAAAATATATAAATATATACATACATACCACCAAGGAGCAATAAACCAAGTCTAGACAAAAGTGGAGGCTTCAATTAGAAATGTTCATTTATCCCACTGGTTTTCAATCTCAGCTACACATTAAACTTGACTGTGGAAAATTTACACAAATATTAATGACAGGGTGTCACCTTGAAGGAGTCTAATTTTGTTGGCCTGAGATGAAGCCCACAGATGGATATTTTCATGAGCTTCATGGTACTTCTGATGAGCATTTGCAGTATTGAATCACTGATCTTAATCTCTTTAAAAAACTGCTAGAGAGAGAGTCATGATAGAGTTAGAAAGAGCAGAAATTCTGCAATGCAGAGTCCATGTGCATGTCCCAAATATGAGATCTAGCCCTCCCCTGTCACTATAGCTATGGGTTCCTTGTGTTTAACTTGGACCTCAAGGCTAAGCCTTGGAATAAACCAATCCACTTCTAGCATGACCTACACCCTGTGTCTTGGGCTCAATAAATTGGGCCCCTTTCATGCCCGTACACTAAACTTTCCATTTAAAGGAAGTAGGCTTCTGGCATTATCTGTTTAGACCAGTTTACTGTCTTAATAACCAGTATTATATCAGTTTCCTCAGAGACTGAAGCTGTCATTTTTCTTGCTGAAGGATTCCCTACCACGTGGTAAGCATCCCTGTCAGATGGGAAGTCTGCCCAAGCTGGATTTGTGCTCACACACTGCCACATCCCTGCTTTGTGAACTTGAGTGAAAAACTTAACTTCTGCCTTCCCTTAGTCTACTTTATGCTTTCATGTCATTTCTGTGTAAATATATATATATATGTGTGTGTTATCAATATATGTTTATGCATATAAATATGCATGTGTATAGATATATATGTATGTCATATATATATATATATATATATATATATGAAAAAGGGAGTGAGGAGACTAAAGGAAGGAACTAGAGGGGGTGAATATGGTCAAAGTACATGATATATTTGAAAGAAATTCTTTTTATGAGACCAAACACTTGATACAATGAATATGTGCCACTAAAACTTCAAAACCATTTTACTCTTGCCTCTGTCCATCCTATGGCTGTGATTGTCTTGCTACATTATAGAGCTGATATGATAACAAATTGTGATGATGAATGGCGGCTTCTTACTAAAACGCTCATCAAACAATAAAAAAACAAATAGTCATTGTGGATGATGTTATTACTATTGTTATTTAGTATTCCTCTCCCAAACTCAGTTTCCTGTGCTGCCTCACCCCATTTCGGGTAACTTTCAGATGAGGCATGGGAGTGTTGTGTCTGACTCAACACACCCTTAGGCCTCTCTCCACCAGCTCTTGGTACCACGTGTACTTCCCGACCTAGAGCACTTGTGCATTTACTTACTCAGTGTTTACTGAAGGTCTAATGTTAGGTCCTATGCTAGAACTGGAGCTACTCCGTGAGGTAAAACCTGCACAGCCTGAAATAGTACTTCCCACATCTTCCTTTATGTCCTATACAGAGAGGCAGAGAGGTACATTTTGAAAATGTCCTCCTAACCACTGCAGAACGGTACTTGCTCACTCCATTCACCACACAGTCACACACACACACACACACACACACACACACACACACACACACCAAATACATAGATAAATATTATTTTTAAGTTCCTCATTCCTCATTCGATAACCAGCTTCCCAATAATGCACAGTGACCCACCTGCACCTGCCACATACCCACACACACTCACAGAGAAGCAATTCTCTCTTACAGATTTTGAGGCATATCCCTACAATGCAAGTGTCTGCAGATACTAAGCCCTGACCAAACAGAACTGCGCACTCTACCTGTTTGGTCCATGATCACTCTTTTACTGTTGCCCTCTTGTCTTTTAGCAACAATCCAAGAACAAGAGACTCTAATCTCATTTCAAATCTGCACCACATCAAGGTTAGTATCTCTCTTTCACTGAAGTCATAAATGCATTCTGTGGTTTTAAACCAAACAATAATCCTCCCATACAGACAGGGTCTGATTTCAGCATTATTGCTTTTCTTCTCCTTTTTCTTCAGGTCCATAACTATGTTCAATTACTGTTCCCTGCAGCCAGAGAAAAGTGTGTGGCTTTCAGGGACAAGCCTTTACTGCCTACCATCGCTTCTAGCTTTATTGTCAGTGGCAATTTTAATTCATTTCATTTCTGTGTCACTGTCACTTCAACTTCTATCTTCGACACTGTGGTGTCCTGAAGTTCAGAGTTAATGTAGGAACCTTTGCTTTAATAGAAAAAAATAATGTTCTTTGAGTTCTTCCTCTCACATTAATAGAGAGCAAGCCACAGTCAGCTCTGAAATTCAGCAAAATAATTTTTTTTTTCCAAACGCCAAGGGACTCTTCACTGTCTTTTCAGAGAGATGGGAAGACAAGAATTATCACTTACTGGAAACAAATAAAAGAAGAACAAGATTTTAGGAAATAACTGGATTGTTGTTTCTCAAGGCTGGCTTCAGTTTCCGGTTTTATCACAGATTGGTGAGACCCGTGGCTTCAGGAAAAGGTTTTAATCCAAGTATCTCCCTCACCTCTGTCCTGTCCCTTTGGAAAAATTGAGATACAGCTATTGGCATTTATTTTCCACTTGGTGATGCTTTAAGTTTGAGCACAGTGGAAAAAAATGTGGTACAAATTGTTACTGCTGACAATGGATCTGATCTTGTATTGAGCCGACTTGTACAAAATGCTCTCTGGGGAAGAGAAGGGTTCACCTATGTGAGGTAAATGAATTCTTCCACAGCTCTAGGGAACAGTGAGATTGCTGTATTGTATACTGATGCCCCAAAGAGTTTATTATCTTTAGCCCGTTTGTGGATAACTTGCCCTGACTTGATATAGAATCCAGTCAATAATCATGTCTTTTTGGATTAACAAAGAAAAATTGTATAACATGTGCAGTACTTTGCTTTTGTTTTGGTATTAATAAACATCTTACATCAAAGGACAGCCTTTTAGGATAACCATTTCTTAGAAGGAACATGTACTCCTCTGTACCCCACCAAGGTCTAGGTTTGGGGAAGGTAGTCACTTGAGTTGGCATATAAAATTGAAAATAAGGCGAGCCGTGGTGACTTACATCTTTAATCTCTACAGTCTGGAGGCAGATATTGATGGATCTTTGTGAAATCGAGGCCAGCCTGGTCTACATAGTGAGTTCCAGGGCAGCTGGGGCTACAGAGAGACCCTGTCTCAGAAACAAACAAGAAAAACATTGAAAGTAAGAGAGAAGCAGAAGAGAGGAAAATACTGACAGCAGCCTTCCCTCTTCCTTGCCATCTGCTTCCTACGTCACTGCAAAGAAGAGAGTCATAGGAGGAAGGGGAATTATAAAATTACAATTATTTCTCTGGGCAAATGACAATTTCTGGTAAAGAAATAAAGGTAAAAAGATGGAGCAGATGAGTTACCCCACTTACGATCTTGCCTTCTGTGATCTTGAGTCAGTCAAGAACCGAAGGAATCGCTCCTACCCAGGGCAGGGTCTTTCCTGGACATCCTCACAGTATGATTCCATTTCTTCGGATCTGAATCTGAGGATAAAAATGACAACTCTTGGTTTCACCACAATTTTTGTTTTTTGGAAGCAAATGTATTAAACACAGATTCACTCTGAGCTGATAACAGACCAGGCAGTTTCCCAAGCATCTGGCAAATTGTAAATCAGTAATTGATGGGATTATTGTTGCTCATGCAGTCTCCAGTGTTGGACATTCTTTAACCTGAACTAGCTTTCCTTTGCAGACTCTGTAATTCCTGACATTAAACTGAAATTTGAAGGAAAGTGTGACAGCATCTCTTTTCTGTAGTCTTATAAGTGTTATTTTGTTATATTCATTTTCTCTAGAAAAATATAACCCCCACATGATACGTCTAGAAAAATATAACCCCCACATGATACGTCTTGAAACCAGAGATCTCCAACTTCCTTTCTTACCCATTTCACAGTATGCTGTTTGCTGAAGATGCAGAAACATTATAATACCTTCATCCTCAAAGGACATTTAAGTGTTATGGTATTATGGTCTTAACTCTAAAGTAGAGTGGGACTTAACTCTAAAATAGAGTTGGAAAGAAAAAGACAGCAGCTACTGAACATTTGGAGTTTTTATCAGCAATCATTTTTTTACCTGTTCTGTTTCTGACCTGGGCCAGTTCACCCCTCCTTAGGCAACCTGGTATCCCCGCCCCCCCACCCCGGAGGTCACCATATTAATGCTGAACTTAGTGTGGGCTCCATATCAGCATAGCACAGTACAGCCCAGAACTCCTGGACTCAAGCGATCCTCCTGCCTCAGTCTACTGAGTAGCTGGGACTGAAGCATGTGCCATAGTGCCCTGCTCAGCAACCATTTTTAAACAAAAGTCAACCAGTGTGAAGGGTGATTGGGATTGGGATTAATCAGTTGGGATATTCTGACTACAAATAACCTAAAACTCCATTGAAGGGCTGGGAAGATAACTCAGTTAGCAAAATGCTTGCTATGTATGTATGAGGAACTGAGTTCAGTCCCCAACATCCATGTGAAAAGCTGGATGTGGTAGCCTGTGCTTGTGTTGGGAGGTGAAGACACAATGATTCCTGCGGCTCACTTGCCATCTAGTCTAACCAAATTTGTAAGGCCCTGGTGCCAGTGAGACATTGCCTCAAAAAATAAGGTGGGTGACACCTAAGAAATGGCATCTGAGGTTGACCTTTGACCTCCACACCTATGCATGCATGTATATATGATGCACCCATAAACATACATACACACATGCAAACATGCACACACACCTGCATGCTACACACACAAAAAAAAAAAACCTCCAACTGAAATTATTTTAACTTATAGAATATTAGTTGTATCATATAACAAAAGTCCTGGAACTCAATTATGTTAAGCTTCTCCACATTTTTCTTGGTTTTCACTCATGGTCACAAGATTGCTGCAATGACTCTAAATATCTTCGCACCATAGCACTGAAAGATAAAAATGATGAGCTTGTGCTAGATTTATCCTTTTAAAGCAGGAGAGCCTCTGAGGGGCTTCTAGGAAGCCTCCAATCTGTTCATGGACTGTGGTATCATCAGATGGCCATGTTTTCTTTCTCTGAAATGATTGTGACTGGCATCAGTGTTGACGCCTTTAGTTTTGGGAAATGACTCAGAATATCCCTGAGAGCCCAAGAAGAATAAAGGAGGAAACGCACCCAAGGTTCAGGCAGTGCTGTAGGTCTACCATCAAAGGGGCTATTACCACACTGGGGGCATGAGGAGGGAAGGAAAGGAGGGAAGGTCTAAGGAGCATGGGCCTCTGGCAGGAGCTGAAGTCTTCCTTAGAGGGAGACCACCAGGATGATATCTCTGCAGCACAGAGACTGGGAATGTATATATCCACCTAACTATCCCTCCCTACCACCCCTGGTCTCCTCTGTAGACAGAATTCAAAGGAAACAAGAAAACAGGAGGGCTTATTCACTCTACCTATATGCCTGGATCCAGAGTAAGATGCAGAGTCCAGGGAGGCTAGAGCATAGTTCCAGAGAGACGTGGCTATCCATCACAGCTGCCTCTCTGGAGCACTTATGCTGTGCTGAGCAGCATTAGTGAGCTACATGCATAAAACATGAGTTTGAAGGACAATGTGAATGCAGGTAAACACTCTTCATCACGCACTCAGGAAAGAGACCATAATGCTGTTTGCAAAGACTCTTGAGGGGAAATGATGGAGAAAGCACCCCGGGATGAACAGAGGAAGGCTGAAGGTGTAGAGATTGCACGGTCGAGGGAAAGGGAATGCTTCCAGGTGTGGGGTAACGATGAGCGTTTTGGTTGATTTGGCAAGCAGCCGAGATCTATCCTCCATCAGGTTGCTACTCTACCAAGAGATTAAAAGCCTTGGAGTGGAATAGTGATGTGCCATACCTAGAGACACCGAGGCCTAAACGCCCAACCTTAACAAAGAATCTGCACCAGCCTTGACAGGAAAGTAGCACGAAACAGATCACATGGAATTGGACAATGAAATCGAAATAGGAAAAATGTAGGCTTGACAGTTGAGCCACAATGTGCGACTCTTAGATTCACAGTGTAAGACTCACGGACAGCATTCCTCAGTGCCTAAAGGAGATAAGGACGAATGTGAAAGATAACTATTTTGGCATTTTTCTGGATGGCAGTTCAGACTGATATTTAACTCGGAATTTTTACTGAGTTGTGTTGAACCTAGCGATTAATTTGGGGAGAATAAGTGTCCATGAGCATGCATACGTGTGTGCATGTGCACAGGGCAGAGTACAAACTCAGATGTTGTTCCTCAGGAACATCATTCACCTTTTAATTTTTGAGGCAAGATCTCTCACTGACCTGGGGCTCAACAAGTAGACTAGGTTGGCTGGCCAGTGATCCCCAGGGATCCCCCTGTCTACGTTTCCCAGGCACGGGGTTGCAAGCCTGCACCACTAATGCCAGGTCATTTTTGTATGTGGGTTCTGAGGATCGAACTCACGTCCTTGTGCTTGCAAGGCAAGAGCTTCACTGACAGCCACTTCTCCAGTATGCCCCAAACTCAATATATTTACTTAGAAAAATTATATGGCTTATACCCTACTTTGATAAAGTAAAATCAATATCCTTCATATCACTATCATCTGCTTTATCATTAAAAACTGCTGGGCAAGACTTGCCACCTCTGATTTATTGATAGTGAATATAATGTTTAGAGAGTTCAAGTAACTTGTCTGTAATCACTCCCCCAGGAAGTGGCTGGCCTGATGATTACCAGCTGGGACAATGTGACCCTGAACAACTTCTGTCAGTTACCTTTCTATACTACGTAGCATTGCTCTTCTTCTCTAGGCCTGATGAAGCACTCTATACAACATACCAGGGAATCCCACTGGCTAATATTTGCTTCTCTTACGCTTTAAGAGCAGCACCATAGAGTTTCTCTGTATCTTTATAAACACCATCTTCTTGATCTTCACACTTGACTCCTCTAAGGTAACCATCATATGAAAACTGATGTCACCACCCATTTCATTTTACAGATAACAAAACCAAAGCTTAAAAAAGAAGTGGGGCACCAGTGAGATAGTTCAGTGGGCAAAGGTGTTTCCTGCCAAGTCTTACAACCTGGGTTGGATCTCTGGGTCCCATATACTGGAAGGAGAGAACCAACTCCCACAAGTTGTCCTCTGACTTCCACAAGCACACTATGTCATACACATGCATACACACACATGCACATCTCTCTCTCTCTCTCTCTCTCTCTCTCTCTCTCTCTCTCTTTCACAGAGAGAGAGATATATAAATAAATGTAATAATTTAAAAAAGATGTGGTAAAGGAAAGAGTGAAGGAGATAAACAAAAAAAGAAAGGCTACCTAATTTGATCAGACTCGAAACCTTTTGACTCTTGGTTCAGGAATCTGACCCCTCTCTATTTTCAACATAACGGAATTATAAAACAAAAAAAGAAACAACACAAAAACAACCTTGGTAGCTCCTTCGGGGACTCAGACAGTGATTCAGTGTTTGTGCAATGTGAATGAAAAGGCAAAAGAGCACTGTATGTCTCCGTGCAGAACGCCAAGAGACTGCTGATGCAAGCTGGGGAGAGCGAGGAAATGTCAGACAGGGATCAGTGGCTCTGTGAGGGTCACTTACCTTTTCAATCTGGATCAAAATCCTTAGTACAAACTGCTAATACGCCTCAGATGCCAGATCAACTCCAGCTCCATCAACGACATCCGTGGGGCGGTGGCAGGTCTTTCTGACCTATGAGCGCAGCAACCTCAGCCTTAAACACTGTACCTCCAGGTTATCTTACTGCAGCACAAGGAAGGCTTTTCTGTCTTCTCCTTCTTGGATTGATGAGCTCAGCAGATGCCACCTTATATGCCAGGGCATCCAAAGGTGAAATTCGATTACTCAGCCTTGGAATATATTTTTCATGACCCTCAGAGTCAATCAGCCACAGTCACTCCGTTCTATTTTTGAAATTTTCTGTAAATTGTGACCTTCTCACTTTTCTCCACCACATCACTTAAGTGTTTCACTTAAGTGTTTCTTTTACCCAAACCTTCTCATAGACCTCATTTTTACCTCTTTACTGGCAGTGTCTCCTCCAGTTAAGCATAAAGGCCCTTACCAGAGTTACTTTCATAACAGAAAATTTTGATCTCATCACCTATCCCTTGTCATTGATGCATTCAGTGACATTCAGGTATTGTTAAAACCCAGATCCTTAGGAGGGCCCCCAAGGGCTTCACAACATGGCTCCCATTTCTGCAGCAGCCCCATTCTGCTTCTGTTTTTTTACCACTGCTAAACGTCTCTGAAACTCTGATTGTACAATCCTGTGCCTTTTCGCATTCCATTTTTCTTTGGCTTTGTTTCCTTCTTGCCTTAAATTTTCTACTTAACCCCACTGAAACAAGTTGAAATATCATGTCACCATCAACCCTTCCCTAACTGCTTAAGAATGTAAGTCAATGACATTGAAATTATAGCAGCACTTTGGTGTGGAAACCAAAAACTGGAGTTTAGACTGTATTCATGGAGTCCAGTCATTTATAGGCAAAGCTGGTGCCTATAAGGGAAGGGTCTGTAGAAGTTCTTTGTCCTGGGAGGCAGGTCCCTTGCAAGGTGCAAGTCTAGATACCAATGAGATCTAGTTTTGTGGGAAGTGCTGTTCTATGCACTACATTGGGTTTTTCCTGGTCCAAAGCAACCTTGGACTCATTGGAGTCCTTGAATATAAGTATCGTTAAAAATAAAATAGTGAGAAAGTTTCTTCACTGGCAGTTCTATAGGTCACTAAAAACAGGCTCATGGATTGTCTAGGCACAATCATGTCAAAAAAAAAAAAAGAGGTACTTTCCTTAGAATTATATAGAGAGCTCCATGAAGTATGTGGAGTCATTGAACTAGCTCTAAAAAGCTAAATGCAGCTTTAGAAATGGCAGTGTTGGAAGTGCCCATTATCTGGCCTTCTGTAAGGAAAGGCGTGGGAGGGAAGGGCTGCAGAAACCCATCCATGCCCGCAAAGGAACAATAAGCAGTTTTAGTAGCAGTTATCCATAAAGAGCACTAAAGCAAGAAAAATGTGGACATTGCCATCTAACAGTTCAAAAACTTATTGATGAACTCAAATAGGGGCTTTCATTCTGCCATTTAACACTCATGAGGTCTACAGTATGAATGTGCGGTGTCAGGTGGCAAAACAGTAATGAAAGGACACGTGTCGGAAGGTGGAGGCGAACCAGTTCACGATTAAGAGAGAAAACGTTTGCAGATATCAATTAATGCAGTGAAAAATAAACCAGGATAATCTGACAGAGTCAGGGATCAAGAGAGGTCTCACTCAGATGCTGTTAGAGCTGAGATATAAGAATCATAAAGCAACCAGATTCACAAAATTTGGGGAAAAGAATAGTCCAGCAGAGTGAAAAGCAAGTGTCCAGACCCTAATCAATAATGAACTTGGGATTTCAAGGATCCAAAGAAGGTCCTAGTAGGAATCATGGCGGTGAGCAAGTGAGGGCAGGGTAGGAGATGATTTGTGAAGACAATAGGCTGTAGAGTCTTGTAGGAACTTACAGACCATAAGAGGTTGAAATTTATTCTGTGAACAATGAGAGGCTGTTGGGAAATCTTAGTAAGGAATTGACATGACCTGAAATGTGTCCTTGTGTGTCCCTAGGGCTCCTCTGCAGAGAACAGAATGTGCGTGGGATGGGTGCCCATAGAGAACAGGAAGGAAGTCATTCTAAAAACTATTTCTGTCTTCCTGGTAAATAAGGGTGGGAGCTCAGTCTTCAGTGACAGTGGAAAAGGGAAGAAACTTGGGTGAGGTGGGAAATAGTTTGCTATAAGAGGCAAGGTTTGCTGACGTGTGGCATACTGGAATGGAGAGAACAGGTTGAGAAAACACTCCGAAGATTCCAGCCAAATAACTCTTTAAAAGGTGGCTGATTACTGAAAGGGGGTAAACCGAAAACAAATTGAAGGGGGAATAATTAACAATGGGCTTTTTTGGAAGTTCAAAGTAGGTGCCATGTAGGCAATTGGATAAGAAATAAAAACAAGTCTGGAGGCTAGGAGGGCAATCATGGCTTAAGTTTAGATGGTAGTTAAAACATAAACAGTCCCAGAAAAAGAGGGTGATCGAGGAAGAAAAATTATATTCTATAACCTGATGGGAGGCTGATAGTTCTTAGACACCATGACAGTTTCTTGAGATGGGAATACATATGAAGAACGGTGGGAACTATACATGAACACTGAGCTCTGATGACAAAACTCTGAAGCCAGTAAACCCAGTCAAATCTGCATGAACCTTTGTCTTTCTTCACATTATTTCCCTAACCTGTGATGTTATGACTCTACAGTCACTCCAATGCTTTTTCTCAAAAAAGTCATTATTGCTTGTGTTCCCTTTCGCCTTGAATTTCTATAACATCTTTTTGTTTTAATCCCAGAAAATTTCTTGAGATATGTTATGATTTGAGGCTCAAATGTTCCCCCTAGACTGATACCTTGACTCTTTGTTCCCTAGCTGTCACTAGGGGCAAGAATTTGAAAGTTAATAGCCTGAGCTTGATGCCAGTCTACCTCTGCCTCCTGGTCCATACCAAGTGAATAAGCAAAGTGCTGCTACCAAGGACAAAAATGCTGGCTTAGGCTTCCTAGCTATAAAGGACCATAACCCTCTGAAACCGCCAGCTAAAACAAGTTATTCCCCTCGTAAAATACCTCTGTCAGGTATTTTATCATAGTAGTGAGAAATCTAACATAAGGAAGACTTGGAAAACTTTAGCATTTGTTTACTTAATGAACAATATGATATTTGAAAAAGATAGAACAGCAAAATATTTTAGCGTAGAGCTAGTTTCTGGAATCTAATAGACAAATGAAGGAAATTTTCAATTAAAGAAACTTATGTTTTAAAGTCTCCTAGATTATCCATATAAGGCAGGGTTCTTAACCTCCTGAGTACAGGTGTATCAACCCTATATAGAACAACCTCCTCTTAGTCCCAGGTAGCCTGGTTTTCCTCCAACACTGTTATAATCTTCTGCTTCTGTGAATGAGTGCTAGATGAAGCTGTAGACTATATCAATAGAATCCTAGCAAGTAGAATTGAATTTGGATGAGAGGATATGTGAAATGGTTCCACATTATCGCTAATGCTAATCCAAGAGTCACTGCAGACACATACACAGATTACAAAGCAGACATCTCTATTGGCAATGGACGGAGGCTTTGGGCACTAAGATGTGAAAAGCTCTAAGGACATAAACATAAGAATGTTGATGTGTCTCTCGTTCATAAGCGAACGCTGCACTATTTCTAGAGATGGACGGGGTAGTCTTATGAATTCATAAGTGATGATATGGGAATAATGCCCCATTCGCTCATAACATTCTAAAACAAATTCTACTTTGAAAAATGGACAAGAATCATCATGATCACCAACGCTGCTATGCAAAGATTCTGAGACCTGTGTGGTCAGGTCAAAAGCTCTGGGGTGGCCTTTGGTTTCCTGACCATGAAGTTCACTGCTACATGCTCACTGTGTAAGCCAACATGGTCCTTGAATAATGGAGACTCCAGTGAGCCTCTATGAAGTCAAAGTGTCCAAGACCCCTAGGTGCCCATGACTCCCAGATGCTACAACCACCCCAGGCTGGCACAGTATGAAATTCTTCGAAACACTGTGAAGTCTTGTCCTAACCTCCCTCTTCCCATCATCACTCAGCATGGTGCCTCAGCCTCTGAGCCCTGATCTCAGCTTCACCTTCAGTGTGCCCATAGCAGGGAAGATACAGCACAACCTTGACCTTGGGCATTTAAAATCGGAGCTCATTTGTCTCTTGCTCCACAATAAAAAGAGCCCTCAGAGAGGGAAGCCCAAGCCCTTGATCTGCAGGAAGGGAACACCTGGTCAAGAAGCACACACAAACACAAACTAGCATTTTCGTAGAGTATCCTGGCACCATGTTTGTGGTGGAAGGAAATAGCTTGTCTTGATGGAGACTGCAAAAATTACTTTATATAACTGGAAAATGGCTGTGACTGCTAAAACCATCAGCATTCAGTGCAACAGCTTGTTCAAAATTAGTCCTCTGACCCAGTTTAAGTGACAAAATGTTTAATTTCATTTCTAGGCAACACCCAAGTCAAAAAGTCTTTAAAGATAAACTAAAACAGCTTTGTTCTCATCACATGATCCTGGAAATGTACAAGGTCAAAATCTGTGAAGAGAGAGTTTTGGTCCTGGCTCATTTAATCACATTTTCATGTTGAATTTGGTGAGAACTGGTTGCTTGTCATGTAATCAGGATATAGTTTAGGGAAAGACATGGCTGTGCTGATTACGTACTGAGTCTGCTGAGGTGTTGTATATCTGTCTGCAAATCTGCTTATCCCACCAGACTAGAACATCCTTGCAAGAGGAATACCGACTCACTTGACCCTCTGACCCCAGCCATATTTAGGATCTGGCACATAGAGGACACCCAATAATGAGAAATACTGTCATGTTTGGGAAAAGGCTTCTCCTACTTGGTTTTCTGTTTACTTCTTATCCCTGCAACAATGTAAAATTGTCACTTAATGCTTGTCCTCTGTGATCCATTACTTGCTGTTCTGGTAAATCGATTTCTTTGGTGCTCTCCATGACAATCAGCTGCCTCTCTGCCTCTTGGCCTTCCTCCCTGCAGGGGTTACTCCAGAGGCCAGAGAACACTTTCTATCTTACTCTACTGCTGCTCTCTGTTAAAAATTGTTCTTATAATCCCATTGTGATCAACTTTTATCCCTCTGTTTATTTATTACAAATCACATTTAGATGGAAGACAAGAAATCCCATCACTTTAGTTAACTGGGTCACTTTGAGCTATATCTTCCTGTGCTCCTGTTCTGAAAGCATAATTAAAGCCTTGACTAATTAGTATTAAAGTAACCTTAATTAACTAACCTAACTTACCACTAATCAAGGGAATGGGTCTTCAGAGAGATCCTGGATCATTTTCCAGTCAGTACACAATATAAGTTAATATACATTCATACCCCTATGGATATATTCATTTAAAAAAAATTAAAACTCTTCATTGTTTGGAGTGTAAGTTGGAGGTTACTTGCTTGCTTGCTTATTTATTTATACTCTGCCTCTTCCCTCAAAGGATTGGGCTCAGAGGACATTATCTTGCATTTGTATTACAGAGCTCTTGCCAAGATTATGGATCAAGAAGGTATTTAGCATGATTTTACTGGCTCTGGATCATTAGTAAGCCCATGATAATCATTCTATCTGAGTAACTCAGAGGCTGCCATATCTGATTTCCACATTACAGATAGTCGGTAGTCATCTGTGTGACTTAGCAGGAGCCCATTCACCTCTCTGGACTCCAGGATCCTCATTTATAAAACTAAGCCACCACTCTTATCACCCCAACCTGCTTTGGCACGCTTTGTTCTATTCTGTTGAATTCCAAGTCCTCTATCTTGAAAGCCTAATAGATGTGATATCTGTTTTATACTTCAAAGAATACTTTTTCTGGGACTGGAGAGATGTCTCAGCAGTTAAGAACACTGACTGCTTTTGCAGAGGACCTGAGTTCGATTCCCAACAACCACATGGCAGCTAACAACTGTTTGTAACTCTAGTTCCAGAGGATCCAATGCTCGCTTCTGACCTTTGCAGGCATTGCACAACACGGGTGCACTTATACATGCAGGCAATTCACTCATACACATAAAAGGTTTTTTTTAATTAGATGAAAAAGAATATTTTTCTATTCACAAATATTAGATCTTTTTGAGCGTTTTTATCTAATAATCTTCAAGACATCCTAATGGGGAATTATAATACCACCTTCCTCTAGCAACTGATTTCAGGGACATCAGTAAAGACACACCAAAGTACTCCACCTTGAAGTCCCACACTTCAATTCTGGAACATAAGCCAGAACATAAGCATCTAGAACATAAGCATCTGTCTGTCATTTTTCATTGGTATAACATGCATTAAAAGACCACTTCCTTAGTATGTATTTGAAGTTAAAAGGGATCAAAGAGAAACATTACTATGTTGGGGAGGACATACCTCTGAAGGCACCAAAGTGAAAGCCCGGGGATCCAACTTCAGCTTCCTCATATTTTCCAGTTAGGCCCTGTTGAAATGTCTCAAGCCAGCCCTGCTTTATCCATGATAAAGAATTTGCATCTGTTGAGACCCTGGAACTTATAGTGGAAACAGAACTGACAAAGTAGTAGAACTACTGTTCGAAGGAGGTTATAAAATATTCGGTCCCAAACAGGCTTAAGGGTGAGTTATTTTTCTTCAGACTAGGGTTGTTTAAAGGGAATCTGTGAAGAGCCTGGGGGGAGATGCCCATGGGCACGCTTCCAGCACAGAGTTGCTCTGCTCCCCAGTGCTGAGAGCATCCACTGTTGATTGATTCATCATCTGACAGCTATAAATAACGTAAATAATACCTAAGGATCAACTAATCTTCGAAACAGAGCCCACCAATCTTCACATTGCTCGGTTAGCACCTGCCGCTGGTGGCACAGAGTGAGCTCAGCTACCTTCCAAATTCTTTGTTTCTTGTTTTCTATTCACAGTAAATGACTGAATGAAAAGTGAGCAAGTAAGTGAACGAGAAGTCATATTAAAATGTTTTCTTTCTTTCCACCCAAATCGGTACATTTATTTTATTCTTCTGCTTAGTGTGTGAAGAACAGACCAAAACAAAGGGTTTTTTTCTCTTTATTCTCAAAACAATTATCAAATTTCAGTGTCTGTAAAAATGACTCAAAAACTTACAGCTGAACAATTGATTTCTCAACAAAGATGAAAACAATTCACTGGTGAATGAATAATGTTCTTGATAAAGGATGCTATAAAATTGGACACCCATATATGACAACATATGCCCTCATCCACTATACTCAAAAAAGTAACTCAAAATGGTTGACAGACATAGATTAAAGAAAGCTACAGAACTTATAGAAGAAAAGATAGAAAAAAAATCCTTAATTTAGGAAAATAATTCTTGCATATTACCAGAACAGATAGATACATAATACATCAATGATATACGGATAGATAAGTGATAAATAAATGACAGGTGATTGATAGGTAAATGATAAATGACAGATGATAGAGAAGTGGATAATAAAGATGTAGATGATAAAGAAATGATGATGATTGATAGATAAGTGGTAGATGACTGAATAGACAGATTAGATAGATAGATGATAGATAGATAGATAGATGATAGATAGATAGATGATAGACAGATAGATAGATGATAGATACATAGATGATAGATACTTAGATAGATAGATAGATAGATAGATGATTGATAGATAGGTAAATGATGATAGATAGATAGATGATAGATAGATAGATAGATGGTTAAGAGCACTGACTGCTCTTGCAGAGGGCCCAGGGTCAAGTCCCAGCACCCACATGGTAGCTATGAATCATCCTTAGCTCCAGTTCCAGGGGAATTTGACACCCTCTTCTGTCCTCCACAGCACTGCATGACACGGGTACACTCACATACATGCAGGCAATACACTCATTCACCTAAAATAAAAATAATAAAATATATAAAAAAGAAAGATGATAGATAGAGAGAGATGATGATAGAGAGATTGATAGATGATGATAGATAGATGATAGATAGATAGATAGATAGATAGAGGAAGTGATAGGTGATAGATAATACATAATAGATGATAGACTGGGATAGATGACTGAGTCAGATGATAGCAAGATGATCGAAAGACATAAATAATAGTCAGCAAGCACAGAAGCACATGTGAAGATGCAACATTATTTCTCCTTATAAAAGTTCAAATTCATCACGCAGACATAGCACTACTTACCTATTAGAATAGTTGTCATTTGAAGATTTATTTTTGTTCTTTGGAATTAGGTGTATGTGTATGTAGATGCCCTCGGTGACCAGAGGTATTGGATTCTCCAGGGTCTGGAATTACAGGTGGTTGTGAGCTGCCCAATGTGGGTGTTGGGAACCAAACCCTGATCCACTGTGAGAGCATCAAAGGCTCTGAACTACTGAGCAATCTCTCCAGCCCCAGAATGGTTGTTATGTGAGAAACTAATCATAATTTTGTTGAATAAAAAGGGCAAACAAAAAAAGAGTTCAAGTTTTAAGTTTCCATTTACACAAATTCTAGAAAAGGAAATACAATCTGCATTGACAAAATGTTGTTTATTAGTTTTCTGAGAATGGGAGAAGACAGGCACAGAAAAGATGAGTTCATTTACTAGAGGCCCAAAACATCATTTGAAGTGATAGATATACTCAGCATCCTTGTCACAATATCTTCACACGTCTGTGACTTATATGACAAAATCTATCAAACTGTACACTTTATATGAAAATTGTCATTTGGACCCTAACACCCTACTGCCACCACTTGCCAGGGACTATGAATTCTTTCTGACTCCCCTCCCTTCCTGCCTCTGAGATTCACCAGACCACAGCTTGCTCTCTACTAGAGACTCTCCAGATGCTACACATGGCCAGAAGACCCATGCAGGCTCCTCCATTCCCCTGTCATCACCCAAAAGCCATACAACTGTTTTGTACCATCATCAGAAGTACATTGATGTATCATCATGGGCACCAAACCCCATACTTCAAACAAAGTCCTGGAGCCCAACCCCAGAGCCCAGACCTGAGTACAGACAGTGGCCTTTCCTGTGTGGCCTTCTCCAGGACCCTGTACATGATTCCTCATGAATCCTGACCCACAGGTAGATACTCAGTCCCAAAGCCCCACCTAAACCCAAACAATAGCTCTTCCCTCTACACTGACACCAGAACCACTTGTCTGGCTCCCCAGTGCCCTCAACTCCAGATAGGCTCCCCCAGAAACCTTCTGCCAGATAGCAAAACCTAGAGCCTGTCTCCCACAACCACCCCACCCACCACAGCACCCAGAAACTGCAAGCAGTCAACTTCATCTGTCTCCCTTACCTGCTCTCCACTTTATTTTTCTTTTTTATTTGATAACCACACCATTAGAAGAAGCATTTCATTACAGCTTTAACATATTCAGTAACAATTTCCAGAGTGAGGATACATCTATTTCAAAAATGACTGTAAAATTTTAGGTTCACAGTTGAATTAATAATTAAT
>NW_008338999.1:2403148-2404352 GCF_000622305.1 Nannospalax galili
ATCTCTTTCAAAGGTGGCTGTAAATTTTTAGGTTCACAGTTGAATTAATACAGTCATACAATATTGAACTCAGTATAAAGCCTGTAAAACATAAAATTGAATGAGTTTTTAACCCTTTAAAGAAGATCTCCATTTCATTTTAAAATATGCTGATTACTACATTTTTTCAAGTTCATTTTTTATAACTTTTACAAAAACTTTATTGAGAATTTCATACATGTATATACGGTATTTTGATCAAATCCGTGCCCACTCCCTCTCCTCCAACATTCCCCCCTCTGAAGAGTTAACCCTAAAATCTTTTAAGGATTAGATACGAACTCCAAAATATTTTAGGCATTTTTGGCCTTTGGAACAGAATATGTTGCTAACAGGCCCAAGGACATTTTGACTTTTAGCCCAGAAACTGGCTACATTACTTTGGGGTCTTTTTATCCTAACTGCTTAGCCAATTCCTACCTCCTATTTTTAACATGCCATCCTCTGAAGGGGTTACCCAAATTGCCAATAGGGAATAGGGACACAGACAGCTCTGGCTTCTTTCATGCAGAACAGGGACTCAGAGTGAGGCAACTGGAGTTCCCCTTCGGTGGGTCTATCTAAAAGACTCCCAAATTGTATAACTCTTGCCCCTAAGTAGAGAAGAAAGTTCTTGAATCATGAATGGGAGATGTGAAGGAGCAGTAAAGGCAAGAGTAATTAGCATTATATGTTCTAGACAGGGAACTAGAAAAAAGTCAGAACAGGGCACTTTTCAAATGTTCATATGAAAGTCCATTGTAGTTTCTTGACAAGGGCTTCCAAAAGCATCCCTCTATTGGGCTCCTCCTCATTTTTCTTTTTTCTTCCAAGGCTGGACTAGTTGGCTGGGAAGAGTGGTTGGATACTCACGTGAGGGTCTGGTGACCCTGCTTGGCACTCCTTTAATGAACGAGCACAAACATCAACAAGCCCAATTGTGCCTAGGTCTAGCGATCAGGCTCAGCCGAAGTCATGATGATGGTAGTTATTTCATGCAGAAGGGACAGCTGTATAGTATCATCTTATTAAAAGGACCTGGAATTTAAAAGAATTTGGTGCTAGGAGCCACATATGACAGAGAACATATGTCATTTGTTTTTTTGAGTCTTTGTTACTTCACTTAGTATAACAGTTTCTAGATCCATCCATTTACCTGCAAATTTCATTATTTCATCTTTCTTTA
>NW_008338999.1:2408008-2417988 GCF_000622305.1 Nannospalax galili
AAGTTGTTCTTTGCTTCCTTTTATTCATTAAATGTAGGAAACAGCATATCTTGAAATGGAGATCTTCTTTAAAGGGTTAAAAACTCATTCAATTTTATGTTTTACAGGCTTTATACTGAGTTCAATATTGTATAGCTGTATTAATTCAACTGTGAACCTAAAATTTTACAGTCATTTTTGAAATAGATGTATCCTCACTCTGGAAATTGTTACTGAATATGTTAAAGCTGTAATGAAATGCTTCTTCTAATGGTGTGGTTATCAAATAAAAAAGAAAAATAAAGTGGAGAGCAGGTAAGGGAGACAGATGAAGTTGACCTCTGGCTTCCACACACATGCACATGTGCACACACCTATACTTATATGTTCACACACACATGCACCATATAAAAAATTGGGAAAAGAAAGAACTTGTGAAGGTATTTGCAATAGCCCCAGCAGACTGTTCCCCTCACTCGTTCCAGGAGCAGCCTGGGGACCCCCCCTCCCCCAGAGTGTGGCTTCCCTTAGGTCCAGCATCAGCCTCACAAAGCCCCCTCATTTGTCTCCTGCCCCTTCATGATTTCTGTCTCAAACTGAGCAAAGGATCCAAGGTTCCTGAGAGCGATAGCATTAATAATCACTGCTCAAAAATCTGCCATGCTGTACCTTCTGCACCCTAATTTTCAGGCCCCACACATTCAGGATCAAGGACTGTTTTCCCTCATATTAAGTTAGAAAGAAATTCACTGAGCCTAGACAATCATGTCAGTGGTCTCTGCAACCTTAATACACTTGATAATCAGCACACACAAGGATAAGCACACAAACCAGGGAAAATTTGAACAAAAAATGCTGTGTCCTACCCAAGCCTATAATGGAGGAAAAGCTAAATTGTGTTTTACTAACTTTTTATCATGCTGGGGATGGAACCCAAGTACCGCACACCTCCTAGGTAAGCCCCTGAGTTACCCTCCTAAATTTGAGGCCTAAATTGAAGTAGAACCCAGTATTACTCTCTTGAGCTGTTTGTAAATCATATTAATGAATAGAAACTGATGTTCGCAGCTGAAATAAGAAGTTCTAAGTGGTTGTATACTTTACAACATAAGTAAATCTTATATTGAAATACTATACAAAGTACTCATAATGGGACTTAATAATAGAAGTCCTCATAACATGCGTTAATAAATAGCAGCTTCCGGGCTGGTGAGATGGCTCAGTGTATAAAGGGGCTTGCTGCCAAGCCTGGTGATCTGAGTTCAATCCCCAGGACCCACACCTTGAAAGGAGAGAACTGACTCCTGCAGGTTGTCCTTGAACCTCTGCATGTGTGCCATGGTACCCGTGTGTGCAAACACACACAAGCACAAACAACTAAATAAATAAAAATAGCGGTTTCTATTGAGAATAGTAATACTCTGGTACTTGAACGTAGACAAAAATCCCTTTTCCAGCTCACAGCTACAGTGAGCTATGCCTGGGCAAACTACAACACCTCTCTGTGACTTGCTTTCCTCCGATGTGGGATGAGAGCATCTATCACCAGGACCTATGAGGTTGCAGGAGCTGACCTGTGGGCAGAACCTGGCACACAGGTAGGGCCTGAAGACAGCGACCCATTGGAGGAACTGCTGTTACCATAGTTACCATAAAAATCAAAGCCCCAGCAACACTCTGGGCTTCCCATAAGTCTAGGAGGCAGGACTGACATGTGTCCCTCACCCCAACCCCTCCAACCTCTGGGTATTCACAGTGGCGTCTTCCACCCACACAAAGCAGCATCTACTGGTGCAGAAGGAAAATTGACTTGAGGCCACAACGACATTTGAAACACAAAGTCTGAAGACTGTGACAAGAGTTGGCAGAGGCAAGAGGTTGGGCAGGAGGTGCTGGGTGTCCCAGGAGCAGAGTCAGATAGGGTCCTGTACAGTTACCTGGACCCTGGGGGCCAGCTCCCTGTGCCAGTGAGGAGGGGGCTCCTCCCTTCACTCGTGTCCCACTAGATCTTTTTCTTCCTTCCTTCTTCCTTCCTTCCTTCCTTCCTTTTTTAGAAAATCAATAAAGAGGGGGAGGGAAGAGGTACAGGAGAGAAAAGGAGAAGGGAGGGAAGTGAGGGAAGTGAGGGGAGGAGAGGGGAGGAGAGGGGAAAATAAAAATTAATCTCAAAGGTAAAAAAAAATCTCACCAAGGAAGTGCAAGAACTCGTATAACAAAAATTTTGAGAAATTGAAGAAAAACAATTGAAAAAGATACCAGAAAATGGAAAGACTGCCTATGCTCATGGATTGGTAGGAGTAATACTTTGAAAATGGCCATGTTATATAAAATTAATCTGCAAGTTCAATGCACTCCCCATTAAAACTCCAAGGCAATTCTTCACACAAACTAAAAAAATAGCATTAAAATTCATATGAAACATGTCTTAAAAAAACAGGATGGTCAAAAGAATTCAGACCATAGAAGAAGAGCTAGAGGCATCACCATCCCTGATTTCAAATTATACCACAGAGCTATAGCAATTAAAACAAGATGGTACTAGCATAAAAACAGTCACATAGATCAATGGAATAGAATTGAGAACCCAAATTAAAGTCCACAGTTACAGTCACCTGATTTTTGCAAAAGAGCTCAAAATACACATTGGAACAAAGACATTTTCTTCAATGAACAGTGCTGGTCAAACTGGATAACTGCATGTAGAAGAATGAAACTGAAACCAATTCTTTGACAGTCCACGAAGCTCAACTCCAAATGGATTAATGACCATGACATAAGATGTGATACCCTGAATCAGATAGAGGAGAAAAAAATACATTGGAACTTCCAGGCACAGAAACGGACTTTATGACAGGACTCCTATAATACAAGCAATTAGGTCTAAAACTTCACAATAGGACCACATGAAATTAAAAAGCCTCTTTATATCAAAGGACATCATCATTTGAGTGAAGAGGCAACCTTCAGAATGGAAAAAAGTCTTTATCAAATATTCTTCTAACAGAGGGTTAGTACATAGAATATACAAAGAACTTAAAAACCTGAATATCAGAAAAATGAACAACTGATTTTAAAAGTGGGGCAAGGAGATGGCCAGGGAATTCTCTAAGGACGAAATGCAAATGGATGATAAATACTTAAACATGTTCAATATCATTAGTCATCAGGGAAATGCAGATTAAGACCACTTTGAAATTTCATGTTACCACTCAGAATGTCAAAGCTTAAAAAACAACAAACAACAACGACAAATACCAGTTAGGATGTGGAGAAAGAGGAACTTTTATCCACTGCTGGTGGGAGTACAAACCACTAGCAGCAACTACGGAAATCAGTGTGGGCACTTCTGAAAAAGCTCAAAATTGATCTGCTATATGACCCAGTCATACCACCATTTGACCAAATACCACCCAGTGTTTGGACAAATATTCAAAAACTCTATACTCTACTACAAGAATACCTGTTCACCCATGCTCATTGTTGCCCTTCTCATAACAGCCAGAAATTGGAAACAATCCAGATATCTATCAACTGATAAATGGATAATGAAGGTGTGGTACATATACACTACAGAATATTATTCAGCTCTTAAAAATTAAATTATGAAATTCACAAGTAAATGGATGAAACTAGAAGCAATCATACTCAGTGAGGTAACCCAGGTTCAGAAAGAAAAATGTCACATGTTCTCTCTCATAGCTGAACGCTAGCTTTAAAATCTTACATATGTATGTTTCAATTTGAAGTTTCAAAGAAGTCAAAAAACTAATATGTGGCCAAGAGATCTAGAAACTAATAAGTTCCTGGGAGAGTGGCAGAATACAGTGAAGGGGGAAAGAGAAATATTAGAATAGGATGGGGTGGAGAATGGGAGGACAGGGCAGAGG
This sequence comes from Nannospalax galili, assembly GCF_000622305.1. NCBI lineage: Eukaryota > Metazoa > Chordata > Mammalia > Rodentia > Spalacidae > Nannospalax > Nannospalax galili. Next base: position 2,411,875 of record NW_008338999.1, read on the forward strand.
AGCGACTATTGGGAGGGATAAGTAACAGTAAAGACCTTTAGAAAGAGCCGAATGGAAATCTACCACTATAGAGGCTTTTTAAAGGTTCTGTGTATACATACAAAGCTTCTTTACATTCAAAGTTATACACATTAAATCTTCTACATGTACATTATAAAAAGAGATTAACAAGAGTCACCCTCTAACAGAAGGACATTGCCCCTTCTAGACACCATAGGCTAATGAATAAAAAAGACCTCCATGCAAGGAATGGACTCCCTCACTAAAGGCTGTTTGTCAGGGGTCTTGTAGGCCCTCAAACAATACTGGTCACTGCCCCTGCTCTTGGTTGCCCACCAGAACTGGATAGTGAGACCCTATTGCTGAATATAGAACCTACAAGAGCTATCAAACAAAGAAAAATCAAGCTGGTGCTGACTTCAGAGCGTCATCTCTACTTACTAGGATCCATAGTGCTGAAAAGTGCTCTGCATGCCCCCAAAGGAAAAAATAATCATCAACCCTACCGAACTGTGAATCTTGGCCTGGCGAGATATGGCCACCTGTACAATAGTGACACAAATATTATGGAAGTAGCCAACTCGCATTAATTGGATTTAAGTTCTGCTTCATAGGATGGAGCCTATATTTCACACTGATAGCAGGTTTAGGAACATGAGGTGAGACACATCACAGGAACCTAGGGGAGAACTTAATAATAGTTTTCTATTAAATAGGTACCCTATTAAACTGACTCCCAATGATTTATGTTATACCTATAGATTAATGCGTCTCTTAATGCTCACCAGAGAAGTTTCCCTCTGTTTTTAATGGTGATTAACACAGAAATGCACAACTGGCCATTGTTCAGAGAAAAAGAGGCTGCAGAATGTTTATTCCTGAATAGGACGCCTAAATAAAACTTTTGCCTCCCAAGTATTAGGGGGCAGAAAAACTGTAAGAGCCAGAGGTGGTGGATGATCACAAAGAAATAGAGTTTTCCAGACCACTGATCAGTGACTCATGGGAATTCACAGCAATGCTGACAGCATGCACAAGTCCTACCCAAGCTCAAGAAGGACAAAATCCCAGCATGGGAAGAGTAAGTGTGTAAGAAATCTCAAACCAACCTAAGGAAATGTGGCAACTTACGGTTGCTGGGAGAGGCATCTTTTTAAAGAATGGGACTCTTGGTATGTTAACAAGGCTCCAGTGGATAGACCCATATTTAAGGCCATTTGAGGATACAAATTAGACTCCATAGGCCTTTATATATAGTGTACATTAAATTGGGCTGGGGGCAGAATACAGTTAAGCTCTTATCCACTGCTGGTAGGAGTGCAAACTGGTGCAGTTACTATGGAATTCAGTGTGAAAATTCCTCAAAAAGCTAGAACTAGATCTATCACATAATCCAGTCATACACCAAAAAAATTCTAATCCGAGTATAGAGATACTTGTTCATCCATGCTCATTGCTACTCTATTCACAACAGCCAAGAAATGGAAACAACCTAGATGCCCATCAGCTGATGATTGAGTAATGAAAGCATGGTACAGTTACACAATGAGTATATTTCAGTTGTTAAGAAAAACAAAATTGCCTTGTGGTAGGGCTGGATACATGACTCAGCAATTAAGAACACTGGCTGCTATGGCAGATGACCTGGGTTCAGTTCCCAACACCTGCATATTGGCTATCAACCATCTGTAACTCCAGTTCCAGGACATCTGGCACCCTCTTCTCACCTCCATGAACATTACGCTACGTGGGTACACTTACACACATGCAGGCAATACACTCATACACATAAAATAATAAAAATAACCGGGCGTGGTGGCGCACACCTGTAGTTGCAGCACTTGGGAGGCAGAGGCAGGTGGATCTCTGTGAGTTCAAAGCCAGCCTGGTCTACATAGTGAGTTCCAGGACAGCTGGGGCTACAGGGAGACCCTGTTTCAAAAATACAAAATAATAATAATAAAATATTTTTAAAAGAATTTTTTTAATTAGCAGGTAAATGGTAGAACTGGAAACACTCGTCCTAAGTAAGATACTTCAGACCCGAAAAGACAAATGTCACATGTTCTCTCACATTTGTGGGTTCTAGTTGTGAATCACTAAAAGAGGTTAGGAAATCATGTGCGGGCAAGATAGAAAGTAGTGATATAAAGGGGGAAAGGGGAATGATGGAAGAAAAAATGTTAAAGGTAATTGGAATGGGAGGGAAGGCAGAAGAGGGCACGTAGAGAGGGATCTTTAACACTAAAGGTCTTTGGAAAACATATGGAAACCTACCACTATCAAAGCTTCTTAAAGAATATGCATATAAAGTATTCAAAGAGTTTAACTGGAGAGCTCTTATAACTCGGGGACAATGTCCCTATGAGACATAATAGCCTAGCAAATAAAAAGCTCAATGCCAGGAATGGACTCCCTGCTTTGAAGCTGTTGAACAGGAGTCACAGAGACCTTCAAAAAATGCTGTCCATTGCCTCGGCTCTTGATTTGCCACCAGAATTTGACAGTAAGACCCGATTGCAGAAGATACTGCATATATGGGTTATAGAACTAACAAGGAGAAATCAAACTGGTAATGTTCTCAAAACTTTATCTCTACTGGCTAGCTTTCATAGTGCTGGGAAGTATTATACATGTTATGAGAAAAGTAATCATCAACCTTGCCCAGGTGTGAACCTTGTGAGCTACAATACCCACTGGCCTGGCAAGATAAGCCCACTGGTACAATATTGGCAGGAATGTTATGTTAATAACTAACCACTTTCTGATTGGATTTAAGGTTCGCTTCACAAGATGGAGCCCACACCTGACACTGTCATCTGGCCTAGGAACCTGTGGGTAGAAAAGTCACAGGTCATTAGGGAGAAACTCCTACTCCTGTTCTACTTAATTGACATAGTAGTAAACCGATTCCTACTCGTTTATTTTTATCTCAAGGATTGATGCACCGCTCAACTCTTTCCAGAGAAGTTTCTTCTTGGAACAGATGGAGATTAGCACAGAGACCCACAACTAGCCAACTTGTAGAGCATAAGAGACTGCAGAGTGCTTAGCCCTGAATATCATTTGTATCAAACCCTCACTTCCCAAGGTTCGGGAATTACTGGGGTAACAGAAAGAGTGTAAGAGCTGGAGATGGTGGGTGACTATAAGGAAACAGTGTTTTCCAGACAGCAGGGCTACTTGTTTGAATCCACAGTTGTTACAGCATGCACAGGACGGCTCACAAAACAGAAACAGCAAAAGAGCCTGGCTTATTCCCCGCAAGCTTTTTATGAGGTCAGTAATCCCAGTCCTGAGGACAGAGTCACAACCCTTCCACATATTGCCATGTGTGTTGGGTCAAAGAATGTAGTAGACAGGATTCCAGGATGGTTCCTGAGATCACTGTCCTTAGGTGTGCAATATATTGTACCTCGTTCTTATAAAATAAAAATATAAGACAGAGAATGAAAAACCACAGACCAGCTCCTTAGAACCTAGTCTCAGGGCTGGCATTCTGTCAACACTAACAGTGTATGTGCCACACTGAGCTTAGATATCATGTCTTCAGTGGGAAGTGTAGTTAGGTAGGTAGTATTTCCTCCAAATGAAACAGTATCTTCTGGAGGAAGGAGGGAATAAGACTTAAGAAGTCTTACTTCCTTAAGACTTAGGAAGTAAACAAACTTGCAAGCCCGAGACAGCTGAAATGTTTACGATTCACATGGCCCCTTTCCCAAGGTATGCAAGTGATAAACAGTGCTAGAGAGAGGTGACTCTCAGACTGTGAAGCTGCCTTCAAGTTCCGAAGTAGCTACAGAGATGAAGATTTGTGGGCCATCACCCAGGCTGGAGTGGGTTTTTATACGATGTAGCTTACATGCTCCTGTAAGTAACCCTCACCCATGCTGCCGAATGTAACCCCTACAATTCGTTGGTTGAACAACCAAATTGGACTTCAGTTGAATCATTAGTCTGTCATTGGTTTCCTGTCTGGAGTGTATAGATGTTTGTGTACATCACCTTAGAAAAGTCACACATCTGGATGGAGCAAACCGAGGTAAACTGAGGTGACAGAGGGGAGGAGATTGTGAACTGTTCTGTGTCCTCCCAAAACACATGCTTACGGTCTTATCATTCAGTCTACCAAAGTTAGGTAAAAACTATATTAGTGTGAACGTCTTCCAATGTAATTCATTCACTGTGAGAATTCAGAAGAAGCAGGACAGAGCAGGAGTTAGCACTACTGTTCATTGGTTTTATTTGGTTTGTTAGGGTTGGGTTGGGTTGGATTGGGTTGGGTTGGATTGGGTAAGGTTGGGTAAGGTTGGGTTCGGTTTGATTGCATTGGGTTTGATTGGGTTTGGTGGGTTCGGTTAGGTTGGTTGGGCTTTTGAGGGCTGGAGAGTGACCCCCAGGGCCTTGTACATACTAAGAAAGGTTGGTATGTTTTGAATGGAACCTTATGTGTTTCTGCTTGAGATAACACCCTCGTAGGTTAGTGTGTTTATATATAGGCTGACCTAGACCTTCTCAGAGTATTGTAAGATAACAGCAGAAACGGCCAGTTCTTCTGCAGAATTGTAGTCTGAGGAAAGCTAACTTCTCTGACCATTTCTCTAGGAGAGGACAGAATTACAAGCTATAGAAATTAAAGTTGGTAAAGAACATCTTCAGGCTATGATGACAGCTATATTGATGCCAGAGTGCCTAGAAGCTTTCTCTAATTAACTATTTTGGGGGATAAAACAATATAAGTTCTATCAAAAAGTATTTATCAGTTACCTAATATGTTACAAACACTTTGCTAGGCTCTGAGAATACAAAAATAATCCCCCCCCACACACACACACTCAATTATCCTGAAAGGAAGAAGGCTCTTAGCTTTAAAAAGTAGGATACCAAAATGGAAGTGGACCAAGGTAAGCTGAGGTGACAGAGGGAAGGAGATCATGAACTGTTTTATGTCCTCCCAAAACACATGCTTACAGTCTTAGTCCTAACCCCAAGACCTGACAATGTGAACTTATTTAAAAATAAGGCTATGCATATGTACTAATAATTAGTCAAAATGGGGTCATATTAGCTGACAGTGGGCCTCAATCTGATACAAATGGAATCTCTATTAAAAGAGAAACTTGACAGCAACATACAGGCAAGAGAGCTAGAAGACGCTTAGACACTGAGGGGATGAGAGCCTTTTGACAATGGAACAGAAGTGGGAATGATTCTTCTAGGGAGCAAGAAACACCCTGGATGGCAGGAACTTCCTGATGCAAGGAAGAAGCCAGGAAAAGTTTGCCTTTATGAGTTTTGGAGGAAGTATGATTCTACTGCCACTGGGATTCCACTTCCTGCATCCAGATCTGTGACAGCACTTCCGTGCTCACAGGTCATCAGGCTTGCAATACTGTTCCACCAGTTCTAGGAAACAAATACAGGGATGTTGCAGAAAATCACACTTTATTCTATTGACAAAGAAATTAAGGGACTGACAAGACGGTTTCAAAAAAGTGTCAACAAGATGTAATGACAGTGACAGTCCAAACTAACACTTGAGGGAGAGAAGCAGGAAGACGTAACAATGAGTAAGAACTTGGCCAATATCAGTGACCCTGAGTGTATGACAATGCTAAGCTAATAAGTTGCGTAGTAATAAAGGTGACATTTCAAGTTAATAGATAAATGGTGGGTTGTTCAATACAATAGAGTTGATAATATAAGGGAAAATGTTAAGATTAAATATTTATAGGCAAAATCGATCATTTCCTGATTCAACATTGACCTAAAAGAATGTTTGTAATGATAGGTAAATACAATGAAAGAAGGGAGACGGAAGGAAAGAGAGACGGAGGGAAGGAGGGAAGGATGGAGGGAGGGAGAGAGATGGAGGGAGGGAGAGAAGGAGGGCTGCAAAAGGAGAGAGAAAGAAAGGGGAAGAGAGAGCACTAAAGGTCCAATCATTGGAATTAGCATATAAGTGTTACCTGGCTGTTAACAAATTTTACACAGTGAAAATATAGTTATTCTTAAGTTGGAATAATATCAATACATGCTACTTTTTTTAATTTTTAAAATTTATTTTTATTGAATATTTGAGAACATCATACAATATAGTTCAATGGTATTTAT
>NW_008338999.1:2423249-2428669 GCF_000622305.1 Nannospalax galili
GCAGGGATGCAAAGGCAGATGGGGAGGGAAGAAGCCCCAAGATTTCCCAGGGAGTGGATTGAGTAGCTGGGTTGTACTGGATGCAAAGCATCAGGGAGAGTAAAGGTAAGCCTCGGACCCCCAGAAAGAGGCTGTCAGCCCCAGAAAGAGGCTGGCGGGTGTTCCAGGACCAGGGAAGTAGAGGGAGGTGAGGGCGGGGCCAGGACCAGAAGCTGTGCTCCTGGGGCCCAAGAAAGGCACTGAGTTGGTCTGGGTGAGAAGGATCAGGAAGCAGTATTGGTTCCCCAGGTGTCTGGGGCCCCAAGACTAGGAATGGCACAGGGCCAAAACTAGGAGTATAAAACAGCGGGAGGGATGGAAGGGTGAACGTGCCTTAGGGAGTCCCAGCACGAGAGTTGCGCTATAGACTTACCCCAAGAGACCTGAGGATGGTAGTCAATACATGCTATTTTTAACAAATATTGTAGCTTTTTAAATACATACATATTTTAAATTAAACATGTATGCAGAATATGTTCATATAGCTCTAAATAAATACTATCTAAAGAACTAGAATGCTAGGCTTTCCTTCTAATGATTATCTTATTTTCCAAGTTATATGATTAATATGTGACTTTAACCATTTATATATACCTTTATTTAATAAAATACACTGTAACAATCATGACTCCACAATTTGATGATCCTATACACAGTGTGAAAGCAGATAAATTTTTCAACTGTCTTTAAGAGCCAGGAAGAATCTCCAAGGTGGAGAGCAGAAGAGCCACCCTGGGAAAGGCAGATGGAAAGCAGATGCTGCAGAAGCGTGGAGCTCACCGTGTACAGGTGTTTGGGTCAGAAAAAGATCAGTGAACTCCAGGGAGTGAGATGCAATGAAAAAAAATGTGGACTTTTAGCCATGCAGGAGATCATTTAAGGTTCTATGTACAACACTGTTTCTCATTTTGTTTTTAAAGTTAAGTTGTGTGTATGTGTGTGTATGTGTGTTGCACATGCATATGTGTGGGGTGCATACATTCATGTTTGTGTCTCTGTAGGCGAGCATGCATGTGTGTGTCCATGTGTAAGGAAGTCAAAGTGATGTCAGGTGTTAACCACTTTCTACTTTATTTTTTGAGAGAAAGTCTCTTACTGAACGTGGAGTCATTTTGGCTAGACAGGTTGGCTAGCAAAACCCACTTATTTCCATCCCCCAGTACTGTGGTCACAGGCAGGCACCACCATGCTAGTTTTGCATGGGTTCTGGGGATCCAAACTCAGGCCTTCATACTTCCATAGCTGTTGGGGACCCCTGCTGTGTAAGGTAGCAGTCTCTCCATGTCCGGATAGCCCATGGGCTCGGCGTTCTATGCAGAGACTCCTTTTATCAGCAGGGCGCCTTCCTACCTCTCTTCCTGACTCACCTTTTGAAGTGGCCGCCACAGATGCCCTACCAAAAACATGGCCTCTGGCATAGGAACTGCCATTTTCCTATGTGATAATCAGACAATGTCTGGCATCCTGGCAGGAGCCCACCACCACATGTAAATGAGGCATCCTCAAAGCACCTACCAACTAAGGTTTTGCCACTGCCCCCACAGTATAAAATATCCTGGTTTCCCCTAATTAATCGGAGCTGAATCACTAAGACCTTGAGCCAAGCTGAGTCACTGAATAAAGGAGCGGTACCACTGAATCTGACTGAGCTGAGTTCTGTGTCTTACTGCCTACGATCCAGCCTTCCCGGAGAGGGCTATCTCTTCGTAAGCCACGGCTCACGAAAACCCTGCTTTCGCCGTTTCTCACACCTCCCCTTGTGACCTGGTGGCCAATGGGTCCCAAACTTAGAGAGAGAGTGCACAGTGGAAATTGAAACGGAACCCCACCGGGCAGCTGACAGCGGTCCTAGAGCCGCCAGCTCAGGTAGCAGAGACCCACAGCAATGCGGTGCTCGCGCGCACCCCAGCAACGCAGGCCCGCGGGAGACCGGCGCCACGCCCAGTAGCTGGCACCCCGAGATCCCCGCACCCCATACATAGCAACTTCACCCACGGAGGCATCTCCCTGACCTCCAGCACTGACTTCTTTTATGGTGTGTGGGGTTGGCCTCTACCCCCTGTGGTCTGAGTGAGTGACCTTCAACTTCAGGTCACAGGTTCATTTCAACCCTGCTTATGAGAGCATCACATGAAAGCCACTGTTCCACAGACTATAACTGTAAGCACTAGCAATATATGAGGGGGAGGGGGATGCACCACAGCCTCAGCAAACTAGGACAAAGTCTCAAGTACGGGAGTCAAAAGTCTTTCCACATCCAGACCTTGCAGATGTTAAGGATTTGGACATTATTTCCTAGTTTCTGTGCTTTGTAGTCCAGGACTATAAACTGGTGCTAAATCCCTTGTGAGCTATAGTGTACACAAGCTCCCAGCTTTAAATTTTTGTGCCAGGCCTAGGGAGACAGTGTAGATAAGCTCCCTGAAATTTCATTTATTTTATTCATCATGCAAGGCCAAGGGTGGTGTTGTAGAGGGAATAGCCTCTTGGATTCATGAGGCTCAACTGTAATCTCAGAAGAGTTATTTACAGCACATGGTGAGAGTCTGGGTTTGGATTTGTTAGTTACATAAACTCTGTCTGTGGCTTTAGATTTAGACTTAAGAGATCCAATCCAAATGCGAGATTCAAATAGCTTGACTGTGTTCTCCCCATTGGATGGATAGTTTCCACCAAACCCAGCCTCACTCTTTTATACTTTATACTTCTGCCTAGTTTCTCTCGGTGTGATTTACTTTTGCTCCACCCCCCCACCCCCATTTACAGGCCTATTCCATTCTTTAATCTATCATGTTCCAGCAGAGATCAGAGGGAATTTCTCCCCAAACCTATTATACTGATAGCTCCTATAATTAATTCAATGTTTTCTTCTGACCTTCCTAGTCTTCTCTTCTCTAGTCTTTCCAAACTTGTGGGACTACTTGAAATAACCATTCCCATCAAAGTAATGGGTTTCTAATTGCTGAGACTATGAAATTTCCACCTGCTGCTATAAATGGGTGGCTTCCCGGTTGCCTTTGGATCCTGGCCCTTGGCAATAAAATACAGTCTGCTTGTCATAGCTCTCTTCTCACTAGACCAAGGATTTCTTTGAATGTCTAGCAAGTTTTTAATCTAGTGACAATCAAATTACTCCACATTTTCTAGCTAATTACATTAGAAAAGGTATTATTTCCCGGTGCTTTTTCTGGCCTCAGCATATCATTTTCTTCTTCTACTGATCCCAGTCTGATTTATATGATCTTAGCCCTTTTAGGGAATTAATTTTTTCCTGTAACTAAATGTTTTTCAGGGAGGTCACAGTGATGACAGTAGAATGATTTGGGGTGAGACTCGCATTTTTTATTTATTATTTTTATTTTATTTTTTATGTGTATGAGTGTATTGCCTGCATGTGCGTAAGCACACCCATGTTGTACAGTGCCCGTGGAGGTCAGAAGAGGCTTCGGATCCTCTGGAACTAGCGTTACAGATGGTTGTTGGTCACCATGTGGGTGTGGGGAACTGAACCTAGGTCCTCTGCAAGAGCACCCAGAGCTCTTAACCGCTGAGCCATCTCTCCAGCCCCTGATGAGACTCTCATGCATTGAAGGTGCTTTGCCATCCCTGGCCTCTTGCTCACCGCCTTCCAGGAGAATTTTCAACCCCACTATGGAAATGAAGCGTCCCCTGCTGTGGCTGGATCTAGGTGGGTTCAAATGTCTCCAATCAATGCCTTGACTTACTAATTCTGCCTGCCCCAATCCTAGAAGTTATACACCATTGGGAAAGTGCCACAAGCTCTAGGGCTGCCTCTGGAAAGAAAGAAACAGGATGCTGGGGCTGGAGAGATGGCTCAGTAGTTAAGAACACTGGTTGTTCCTGCTGAAGACCCAGGTTCGAATCCCAGCACCCACATGGCAGCTAACAACTGTCTGTAACTCCAGTCCCAGGGGATCCGACAGCCTCTTCTGACCTCCATGGGCATTGCATGACATGGGTGCACTTACCTACATGCAGGCAATACATGCATACACAGAAAATAAAAATAATAAATAAAATAGAATAAAGAAACAAATAAAATAAAAAAGAAAGCAGGATGCTTTAGTAAAAATGTTTCCACAAAGCTAGGTGTGGTGGTGCACGCCTGCAGTCCCAGCACTTGGGAGGCTGAGGCAGGCGGATCTCTGTGAGTTCAAGGCCAGCCTGGTCACATAGTGAGTTCCAGTACAGCTGGGGTTACAGGGAGACCCTGCTTCAAAAAGACAAAGAAAAAAAAGAAAAATGTTTCCACAGAAATTTCAAAAAGCATATATTTGACCTGAAGTCAAAAATTTCTTATAGGCCAGAAGAAAGCTTGGGCCATCTGGAAAATACAAGTCAGTGACTCACCTGCTTCCATGGTGAGGTAAAAAAACAAAATATATTAGGAAGAGTTTGGAGACAAAATACAGAAGTGTTCAAATGGATGTCAGCTTTCTATGAAGGAGGTCAGAATTAGGGCAGGAATTGTTGTAAGTTGCAGAATGATGAACGTACCTGCATGCTTGTATGTGCCACACTGTATCCACCTCAGAAAATGGTGAGTGACACTTCCTCTGCACAACAGAGGCCTCTAGAGAAAAGTCCACAGAAAAAGGGATGTATTTGAATGAAATAGATGTGTCTTTGTGTCTCTTGCACCTAGGGCTATACTCAGACATGCCAGCACTGCCTACCATGCATATCAGTCATTATTCCATTACCATGATAAAGCCACATGACCAAAAGCAACTTACAGAAGAAAGAGTTAATTTTGGCTTAAGGTTCCAGAGGGCGAAACCATAATGGTGTGGAAGGCACAGCAGTAGGCAACAGGCACGGTGACTGGGAATTGAGAGATTACATCTCCAACCACAGGCAGGAAGCAGAAAGCAAACTGTAAGTGAGGTGAGGCTATGAATTCTCGAAGACCACATCCAGGACATACTTCCTCCAGCAAGGCCACACCTCCTCTCCAAACAGCACCACCAACTGGGCATCAAGTTCTTGAATAGCTGAATCTATAGGGTTATTACTCATTCAAACCACCAAACCATGTAAAAGAATCTTCATATCTATAAATTACTTTCTTATCCCTAGATTCAATTGAAATAGTTTTACTGAAAACAACTGTTTTGAAAAATAAGAATCAGGTCTTTTAAAGAAAAATTGAACTCAAGAAAGCTCATATATTGTCTTTCTGGTGGGCTCAGTGGTGGAATACAACCCAGGAGGAAAAAACCACAGATTTGCAGAATATGATGAGGTTTTGAGATGTTTTATTTTGGCAATTTCATGTTCTGTAATGAAATGAGATAATAAATTCCTACTTATGTCTGAATATTCCAAAATAGCTCACAAGAATTTAAGAAACTGATGGT
>NW_008338999.1:2428788-2432675 GCF_000622305.1 Nannospalax galili
AAATGGTTTTTGTTGTGCACAAAATATATATGCAGACAATTAATAGTTCCTGTTTGTCATTACCTGAAACATAATAGTGGATTATCATTTATTCACTCTGCAAACAAAAGTCCCAACATAAGCCAGACCCCAGGGTGCAACACCAATGGAAATGGACTCCAAAAGGAATAAAACATAGTCTCACCCTAAATTAAACCCATGATGGAAGGAACAAACAGAAAAAAAAAATTGCCAGAAATGTCCATTTTCACCACAATTCAACAAATGCAGCTTTTTAAAAAAATGTATTTATTATTTTTATTTTATGTGTATGTGTGTATTCCCTGCATGTAGGTAAGTGCACCCATGTCATGCAATGCCTGTGGAGAACAGAAGAGGCTGCCGGATCCCCTGGGACTGGAGTTACGGACAGTTGTTAGCTACCATGTAAGTGATGGGATTCGAACCCAGATCTTCTACAAGAACAACCAGTGTTCTTAACCACTGAGCCATCTCTCCAGTCCCCCAAAAATGCAGCTTTAAGATTTCAGTAAGATACTATCACTCATCAGCTAACTCAACGTAATGACATAATTAGTGAAAAAAACATAAAAATTATTCTAGAGACTTTCTAACAATGACATATAGGTTTAGTACATAAGATAAAAAGGCTTTATCGTTAATCATCAGTTGAAGTATAAATTGGAAAGTATTTCTGGGACAGTATGTAGAACATGTATTTAAAATAATTTGAAGTATGCCATTCTACTCATATGAAATAGCCATAAGGGATTAATTCATAGGAAGACTAGAGGCTGTCCTGAGCCAGGGCAGAAGGATTTTATTTAGAGGCAAGTGAAGAATGTAGAGTTTGACTTTAAGGTATTAGAAATGTTCTAAAATCATAGTGCTGATAATTGTACAACTGTAAATTTACAAAATAAAATAAAGCAAATTCTGTGAATTTTTATACACTACTGTGTCTCAATAAACCTCTTATTTGAGAAATATTATTCTGAAGATCAAAGATAATAATCTGTGTAAAATGCTGGGCACAGTATCTAGTATACAGTTAGCAATAATTAATAGTTAACTTCCATTTAGAATGACTGTGTGGATATAAAGTCGGTGGGGAAAGTAGAAGAGTCAATATGCTTTTGTAGAGGAAAAAATGATTCAAATCATGATGTGAGGCCTTGAGTTCTATGGCAGCCTGGTCACTGTGAAATCCATCTGCCTGAGGCCAGCTCAGTGGGCAATCTGTTAGTGGCAGATGGTAGACCAAAGATCATTGATTACACCTGTGACATTCCCAGCCCATATTTGTCAGCTAGGAGCAAGAACCTCTCAGTATCCAAAGCTGGAAAGAGAGATGCAGGAGTCACGAGGGTGAAACTTGATGACAAGAACCAAATTCAGGACATGTTTCCAACAGGTCAGATGCTTGGACCAATGTCGTAGGTGATAGAGATAGTTGCTATCAAGGAAAGAAGTTAAGATTTAGAGAGAGAAGAAATACTTTAAAGCTGAGCTTTCCCTACATTCTGGGTCTAGGTAATACAATAAAAGAGCATAACTGTGTTGTGAAGGAGCCCCTTTACTGTGACAGAATCATCTCTTACCTGCATAAGTTCCTTCTCTTAGTTACTTTTCTCATGGATGTGACCCAAACAGGAAATGGCTTAAAGAAGAAAGGTCTTGTATTGACTCACAGTTTGAGACTGTTGTCCATCGTTATGGAGAAGTCATGGTGGCAGGAGTCAGAGGCAATGGCTTACACTACATCACTACTTAGAAAGCTGAGAAAAATATTGTTCTCAGCTGGCTTTCTGTTTATTAATATTCAGTCCAAGATCCCAGACCACTGAATGGTGCCAACTTCATTAATAAGGAATTTTTATGTAATACATAATTATCTTTAAATAAGCTATTCTGATGGATCTTCTCCCTGTCAGCTACATCTTTCTAGAAACATCCTTATAGTCATACCCAGAGATATGTTTCCATGGTGATCAAGTTGACAAGATTAAGCACCACAGCCCTGAAGTTATACATAACTGCTTCTGGTTCTATGTGTTCTCTTACTGAATTTTCTAATTAAAAAAGAAAAAAGCAGGACTGCATGAAGAGAGACTTGTAGATATCAGAAAAATAATTTTTGAAATATCTTTTATATATCCAAAGCTGTATATCTGGCTCATGGTATCAGTGGGATTCTTTTCCCTAGAATTTGATCTAAGAAGTACAGAGAGTAGGGGATAGAGACAGAGGTCTTCAGTCTCAGAGACTTAGAACTGAAAGCCATTTTCAGCCTGGGGACCCTGAGAGGAGACATGATCTGTTAATGGAAAAAAGGACGAGACTCACTACCATTTCTGAAGAAGCAGAGACAGAAGTCCAAGGAGGCTGAGTGGAAAAGGCTCTTTGTGATTTTCCAGTCCCTAGTCTAGGCTCAGCTCCATTTCTGCTAACGGAGTTCTCTGAACTTGGGCCTATCATCACTTGAGCTGTTGGGAATAAATGTCTATTCCTCAAAATCAAAGCATCACTGACTCCACACAGCCTGGTAGATGCAAGGCAGGTGGTCCCTTCCAAGAAACATAAGAAACTTGCTAAAACTATACTTCACCAAAAAGCCCTCACAATGATGTCCCTGAGAAATTGTATTCCTGCCACATTATAAACATCTAATATTTCAGTGCCTACTAAATGCTGAAAGAGGATAGGCTGGCCTGCCCCTGGGGGGCTGGCAATGGGTGTGACTAATCTTTTGGGGGCAGTCTGGCATAGTTCTGCATGTTCTGTTCCTAACTACTTGGGTTTACATCCTGTTTCCCTTTTTTGGTGATGTGATCTGGGACAAGAAAAACTTCAGTCCTTGAGATTATTTACCCCTAAACTGGCCAATAATGGTACCTACTCATAACTTGTGTACAGATGATAGGTATAACTTTTGATTATAACCTTTAACTTTGTATATTTTTAATAGTTATTGGGTACTTTTCATTCAGTCACATTTATCATGTCCAAGCAATTCTTTCACCTAGATTGCAACAGTACTAGTCCAAGTAACTGTTGGTACTCTCTAAAGCAGATGTGCTTTTTTAAAGGTTACCCACTCCAACCTAACTTCTGTACAAAACCAGGCTAATCTTGATACAATTAAAACTCAACTTGATGCCTCTATTCTGCTTAAAACCTTCACTGATTCATTGCTGGCTTTAGCACAAATCCTCTCCCCATGGTAGGCAAGTCCTCATTGATGTGACTGATGTGTAACTGTCCTGGCTCATCCCTCGTCATTCACTGTCTCTGATTTTTTTCTGCCCTTAGAAAATTCTCTTACTGAACCTTGCTGAAATGATGGAATACTCTTCTCCTTTTCCTGTCTTGTCTACCTTCTGTTTGCCCTTCAGTTGTCACCTTTGACATCATTTCTTCTGAGAATGTCCTTTTGGTGTCACAAGATTTGTCTTCATCCCTTAATGTTGTATAAACAACTCAAGTTTAGGAGATAAATAGATGATAGATAGATAGATAGATAGATGATAGATAGATAGATAGATAGATAGATAGATAGATAATAGATAGATGATAGAAGATAGATGATAGAAGAATAGGAATATGATAGATGATAGATGGATAGATAGATAGATAGATAGATAGATAGAGATAGATTAGATAGATAGATAGATAGATAGATAGATAGATAGATAGATGATAGATAGATGATAGATAGATAGATAGATGATAGATGGATAGAGATGATAGATGATGGTGATAGATTAGATAGATAGATAGATGATATATAGATAAATAGATGATAGATAGATAGATTAGATGATTAGATAGATGGATAGATAGATGATAGATAGATGATAGATAGATAGATGATAGATAGATGATAG
>NW_008338999.1:2432822-2433167 GCF_000622305.1 Nannospalax galili
AGATATATAGATATATAGATAGAAGAAGATAGATATATAGATAGATAGATAGATGATAGATAGATAGATGATAGAAGATAGATAGATGATAGATAGATAGATGATAGATAGATAGATGATAGAGATATGGATGTAACATACACACACACACACACACACACACACACACACACACACACACCGCTGGCGCCCAGGGATAGATAGATGACAGGTAGATAGATAGATGATAGATAGATGATAGACGATAGATAGATGATAGATAGATAGAGATGATAGACAGATGATAGATGATGGTGATAGATTAGATAGATAGATGATAGATAGATAGATAGATAGATAGATGAT
>NW_008338999.1:2433181-2450658 GCF_000622305.1 Nannospalax galili
TACATAGGTGATAGATAGACGGTATATAGATGATAGATAAATAGATTAGATAGGCACATAGATACATAGATGAGAGATAGAAGATAGAATAGATAGATAGATAGATAGATAGATAGATAGATAGATAGATATCTTTCCACCTCCAGTACTTCATATTGTGATTAGTGCTGTTTTTGGACTGGATGAATGGTTAGATAGACAAATGAATCAGTACAACATGGAGGCAGCTGGCATATAGGCTGCTTTGTGGAAGAGAAGGGCCAACAATAAAGCCAAGTTAATATATATAAAACTGCGCTGTCAATCCATGTGACAAGAGAGGGTGAGTGGAAGCAGAGAATCAAAGCAGAAGATGAATGTTCTAGAAAGTCATTTACCAGGTACAAGGAGACACCAATAGAGGATAAGAGAGGTTCAGAAGAACAGCTCACAATTGATTTGCACAGCATCTTGGGGCTGGTTTATCTTGGGACATGGAGCTCACTCCTAGGGCTGTCGACAACAGTGTGTAATAGAGGAGGACTGAGTATTTTAAACATTAATGATATGACCAACTTTGCTTTTGAGAAAGATGGTATTATAGAAGATGATATGGGAAAATCAAAACTATCAGGAGAGACCGCATCCAAATCTGAGTAATGACAGTCTGAACAAAAGCCAACAGGACAGGGACAGAGGAGCAGACTCGGGCAGCTGTGAACAAATGCACAAAGCAACACATTCAAATCGCTTGATGCTCATTTTCAGGGGGAACTAAGAACTTGGTTTTAAAAGGCCCTCCAAATATCAGAAAGGATAGATGTTTCGTGTATTTTTTTATTTGATATGGAAACGAGAGAAACAGTCATTTGAGCCTTATGAAACTAGAGTGTCAGTATACTGAAGGAAAGAAGACCCTAGATAAATTCATGAACAAGTTTTCCTTGACTCCATTTGACCAGAACTAGAATGGTGGGCTCCATGCATCTGTTTTGAGACTGTCATGCCTCAGCCTTTGTTCCAAGCCTCCCTGCTCTCAATTCCCTGAAGGCTCTGAGCTCTTTTTTGCCTGAAGTATAACTGTCACTGCATGGTATAAGACAGACATGAATGCAGCCAGCTTTCCAGGTCGGTGAGGTGGCACGTTTTTCACATTTAACTACAACAGTGTGCCCAGGTGAGGAGACACCTTCCCCTGATAAGAGGTTCATAGGAAAAAAGCATGTGTCTCAGCTGTCTCCAAACAAGGGAACAAATTCAACACCTTCTCCTACAAGTTTCTTTTTCCAATTTTTAAGCAAATGGTTTTTGGCAGAAACATTAGTTGAGGGACACGCACTTTAAATTCTCCCCCATATTATCTAACACTTGCAGCAGAGTATGTCAAATGACTGCTCACAGCTCCTGTTCCCTACCTCTGTCTTTCTGTCCTATAGACCCCCTCCATAGAAAAGTAAAGAAAAATATCTTGTGGCCAGGACAAAGGGTAATCACAGTTTTTGAGCCCCGGAGAGAAGGAAGCTGAGAGGAGGGGCCCACTGGGTTGTAAGGCCCTCAGGATGTCACAGGACCTCTGCAATGTGAGAAGCTGAGCCGGAGAGCTTGCGTGTACTAACCTGCCTGACAGCCAAGGTCTTGTTCCTTTCAAAGTAATCTCCCCTGAGCACTCCAAGACAGGCCGGCTTAGGGGAGCTCAATCCAATTTAATGGATGATTTGACAATGGAAAATTGAGGGAAGAAGGATATGATACACGCCAGATACCAGCCCTGTGACGCTGAAACGATGATGCCTGCCTTTCATTTACCAAGTGGGATGTGTCTGAGTTTGTCTGTGCCGGGCGTGGGGCAAATTCAGTCAGAGCACCTGGGAAGAAGGAATGCCCATCTCTCCTCTGACCCTCTTTCCGACTTCTGATAGTCCATCTCTGTCCAGTGTGGCACACTTCTTTCAGACCTGCCTTTTCCCAGGCAAGTGTGACAATATCGGTGTCTGGGGTCCCTAGTCTTACCTGTCTTCACTGACACTGTCCTGTGGCTAGTGCTCTTCCTCCAACACTTCTGCTTTTTGCCATCCAACTCTAACTCCTCCTTGATAATGCCCAAATTTCACTGGTAATGAACCAACAACCCCATCTTCGGAAGTGTCTTGACCTTCATTCTCATGACCTGTTCTCCTTGGCTCCTCGCATACTGTTTCCCATACTTTTGGGCCAGAAGATGTAAAATACAGTAAAAGGAGAGTGTATATTATACACTTTCAGGAACACTGATCAAGCCTTATTCTACAATAGCAAGATTCATTATCAGTACAAAAAAATCAGGAGAGTGAAGTAATTAGGCTGTGCTTTCTCAAACAAGTAAAACCAAATTTCAAAATCACACTCCTTAGTCATTTAAGCAAATAGAAAGGTCTACTGACAATTTACAGAGAATTCTACCTGATCATCTCATTCCAATTTTTCGTGATTTGACACTAATGACCAATTCTAAATGTTTTTATGCCCTGTTATGAACGGTTATAGTAATTTGAGTTTAAAACACCTGTTTTACAAGATGTACCATATTGCAGCATTCTTTACAGTCTTACCATTAAAATGCTTATATCTAATTGTGCTTCATCATATATTAGAAAATATGTGCACTTGAAAGTTGTTAATTTGACTTGAAGCTGCATATGATTAACCAGAAACAATCAGTTATATTGCAAAGATCAATCCAATGTTTCATGACCTTTTATGTAATCATATTTATAAGTTTACCTCAAAGAATATGAGTTTTCAGGGCTGGAGAGAAGGCTCAGTAGTTAAGAGCATTGACTGCTCTTGCAGAGGACCCGGGTTTGATTCCCAGAACCCACATGGCAGCTATGAATCATCTTTAACTCCAGTTCCAGGGGAACCAGACACCCTCTTCTGACCTCCGCAGCATTGCATGACATGGATGCACTCACATACATGCAGGCAATACACTCATAAAAATAAAAATAATAAATAAAATATATTTTAAAAAAAGAATATGAGTTTTCTGTGTGGAAGGATGTAGAGTAATCCCTAAAGTTCAGCATTAAATGCCTGAACAGTCTTTATAACTATATGTATAATGCCATAGTTTATTTTTAAAAGAATATAACATATCACATTATTTTTCTCATGGAAGCTAGTAAACTTCTGTAATAACATTCTCAGTTGTTTATTTCTGGAAACTTCTCTTGGTTCTCTTGCTTCAATTAGCACCTGTCCTTTGTTTCTATAGCTTTAGGTGAATTTTCAAGTCTTTGCTTAGTGTTTTTCATCAGGAGACATCTGCTAAACCTTAGCTCCAAGGAATGAAATGCTTTGTCATGTGAGAAGTGTCCCTTCTAACATCTCAGGGGCCAGAGTCATGCAGGCAAGCTCTCCTCACATCACTCTTCAAAACCTGTAGAAATACTTCAGGGCAGTAACACAGGCATGAGAAGGCAGTGAAGGATATTTGGCTGTTTACCCTCAGAGTCCTGATCTCACTCAGCTTGCTTGTTATTATGAGTCCTACAGAAGACAAGTTGAGAGGGGAGGGTTTGTGTCGCCTTAGGTGTCTGAAGGACAAAGGCCTTGCTAGCACCTGATTTTGCTGCAAATGTAAAGAGCTGTGTTATCTTCTCCTGGTTAAAATCACACTTTTTCTCTGACAGGGGAGAGCTTGGGAAACAAGGCTTCAACAAGCCTCAGAGGAAGACGGTCAAACCGCAGGAAGGGGCCTTTGAAAGCACAGAGTTCTTGGGGAGCACAAAGTGAAGATAAGGCTTACTCAGGCCACTCATGCTCTCTCTCTCACCCTACTAGAATGAGGATGGCTCAGCATTTCTAACTAGGAAAGGCTTCATGGCAGCCTTCTATAGAACATGGGAGGAGAGGAGGGCTGGGGCTGAAACTATAGGGCAGGGCAACCCTGAAGAATGTATTTACCTTCATGTGCAATTATTTTTGTGTTTTTGTTGAATTGCTTGAGAGATAACACTATGCCAACAAGCACTCAGTTGTTTCAAGATTGTTAAGACGACACGTTTATTTGAGATAAAACAAGATAGAGATCGTAAGAAGGATAAAGCCCCTGCCCACCACACTAGCATATCTGCTGGGCAGTGTGATCTGTACAAGCATAGGAGGAGTAGCTGGACGGAGCACCGCTGGCAACAAGATTGCCACTTCTCAAACAGCTGTCAGGACAGTGTATCTGCCAGTATGCGTAACTCATTCTTAAAATGGAAATTTGCATCCCCAAGAGGAGTGACCATTATACCTCCTTGATGGGATATCTACAGCAGAAGAGTTGAACCCTCAAAACAAGGGTGGGTACAAAAGAGATCTAAACTCACCACACTTTTTAAGTTGCTTTGATCAGATGAAATCTGTCAGTGGTTACTGCTCTTACAGTGTCCAAATGCAGCAAAACTGTTTTATATGCAATCATCGGATTCAACTGGATTTAATCTAGCATTCTATATAGCAGAATATAATTCACTACATGAAATCAGCAGCTACTACATATTAATTAACTCATTAATACTCAAAATCGGATGACATCATAATCCCTAAAAAAAAGCATGTCAGTGTCCTCGGTTGGATTTTCCAAAAGTAGATGTAGAGTCAGATTTGAATGCAGGTATTTAGTTTGGGTGATGATCTAAGGGAGCCTCAGTAGGAGGTAAGGAAGAAAAAGATAGAAGAAGAAGAAGACCACACCTTAGGTCCTATGTCTGAGCAACAACTGTGTCTGAGTTCACAAGGCTGTTAGGAGACAATGTAGAACATGCTTAGAAACATCTCCTGCTGAGAGGCATGAAGGATGGCTTATTTATCCTTGATTACTATCTGCCATGAACTAAAGTGTATCCTAGAGGGCAAGCACTTTACACCTATAAAGACAAAATCTTCAGTAGAACAGTAATCAGGAGCTTGCAGTAAACACCACCTACACGTGCTGATACAAGAAAAACAAAAGATTGTGGGAGGGTTACAACATCTACCATAGCAAGGCCAGCCAGCCAATACCCCAAGTACAGCCCAGAGACAGAAAATTAAGTAGAATTTAAACTTATAAGCCACAGTTCCCACTCTGATTATAAGAAGTCTACATGAACTCTTCTTTGGTTTGCATATAAATGGAGTGTTCCCTCCAAAAGGCTCATGTATAGAAGGTGTGGTCCTCAGCTAGTGGATCCAACCATTAATATGTGATTGGATCATGAGGGTTCTGATTTCATCAATGTATTGATCCATTTAAGGATTTATAACTTTCTGGTGTTATTGGGAGGTGACAGAACTGGAATGAGGAGCCTATTTACAGAAGTATATGACTGGGGGTATGACCTTAAAAGATGTACCTATTCCTAGTCCCTCCCTAGGCTTCTCTCTGTCCTTGTCCACCAAGAAGTGAACAGCGCTGATTCCCCGACAACAACGCTCTGTCTCTCCTCGGGCCCACAACAATGGAGCCAGTCAAACTTGGATTGAAACTTTGAAAGCATGAGCCAAAATAGATTGTTTCCTCAAATATTTTGTCATAGCACGTGAATGAACATACTTCTTGATGACAAAAATGGAGAAAATGGAAAATAAGATGTACACTGGTTTTGGGTGTGAGTGTTCAATCTCATTTCCTTACTGGCAGGCTGAATATGAAATGGGGAGAAAGAGAGTCCCCTAGAGGGTTCTTAGTATCATTCGTAAAAGAATTTAAGAATGGACTCAAATGAAAGCTTTTACAATTTTATTAGAATCTTAAAGAAAATATCCTCAGGGCAGGCCAGCTGGTAATCTTGGCAGCTGCCTTGAGGAGATGAATGGTGGGAAGAAGGGGAAAAAAGCCATGGAGCCACACAGGTTTAGAGCTGCATGGAAGGTCAGACACATGGCTGACTCACAGCCACATGGCTGGGAGAAGGAAGCTTTAGAGAAAAAGTGAAGAAATACAAGATGCTAGGGGCAGCCCAAAGCCTTTAAGAAACCGTGTTTAGTAAGAAAGGTATGAAGAAGAAAAGAAGAAATTACACCTTCCTGAAGAGTTCAGGAAAGCAGACAGACTTACAGAGACCTGCATGACTGTGGCTGGTCCAGAAGGTCTGCAGAGATCTGTGCTAGTTCCAGGAAGGAAATATTCACTACCTCATTGACACACCAGGTATCCTCCCATTTATTTAGCATAACTTAAGGTGAACCTGCCTTCCTAAGAGTGGTTCTATCACCAGGTAATTGATCAGTGAGACTGGAAAAGTGGGTCCTCCAACAGATAGACATTTTTATAGTCTAGAACAGTTAAATTTATGGGGCTTATTGATACTCTAACCTTCCCCCCTCTGAAGAGGTAACCCTAAAATCTTTTAGGGATTAGATAAGAGCTCTCAAATACTTTTGACATTTTTGGCCTTCAGAACAGAGTATGTTGCTAAGAGGCCCAAGGACATTTTGAATTTTAGCCAAGAAACTGGCTACTTTTCTTTGGGGTCTTTTTACCCTAACTGCGTAGCTAATTCCTACCTCCTATTCATATCACACCATCCTCTGAAAGGTTACCCAAATAGCCAATAGGAAATCTGGATGCAGAATGTTCTGCCTTCTTCCATGCTGAACAGGGATGCAGGGTGAGGCAATTGGGGTACCCCTTCAGTGGGTCTATCTAAAAGACCCCCAAATTGCATAACTCTTATCTGTAGGGGGAAAAGAATGTCCTTGACTAGTGAATAGGGGATGTGAAGGGGAAGTAAAGGTAAGAGTATTTAGCATTACAAGTTCTAGACAGGGAACCAGATAAAAGAACAAGGCAAATTTTAAATGTTGAAATCAAAGTTCATTGAAATTTCTTGACAAGGGCTTCCAAAAGCATCCATCTACTGGGTTCCTCCTTGTTTTTGTTTTGTCTGCCAAGGCTGGACTCAAGAGTAAACTCAGGATTTGTTTTCAGGCTTTGATAGCTTTTGGACATGGCTAGAATCAGTGTCAGTTCCCTCTCAAAGGCTTCTAGGTAGGGAGAGAAAACAATTTAGCCATCATTTAATTTTTAGGCTAGAACAATAGTGGCTTATCTCCCTCAGCTGTAGGTGGGCACTACAGTATTTCAGACCAAGATTCAAAGTCTTACACCTGAGCAGCATTTTCCTGTTAAGAACAAAATTATCAATGAGAAATAATTGTTTAAATAATATCTTATAAGAACTTAAGTCTAATGTCTGGGATGTGTATTCCGTTGAACACTTAAAGAAATATACTGATGACTTTAATCTTTGGTTATACTTTCCTTTTGGGTGTGTAAGACCATACAGTTGACCCAAATAAACCAATTTATTTTTACTCTTAAGGTCGTTTGAGGATCTGTTCCTCAGGGGTCACATGGGCTTGGGAGGAGTCCCTGGCTCCTTTCTTTTACCAGTTTAATCTATGTGAAGATAAGTCAAAGGTCCTGCTCAACCGTGGCTGCCTTCACTTGGAAGCATGGAGGAAATGTTTCCTCTATGTTGACCCTCTTCTTTGTAGACTGGGCACTGGTTCAAGTCCATCTGGTGGGGTCTCCATGCTCTCCCTGAACAAGAGGACAGGTGACTCACCACAGTTACAGGACATTTCAAGAGATCCTCCATAGGCCCCTGGAACTTAGTTGACCTTGAAGGGCAAGAGTCAAAAATGGTCCTTTAGGTCCCTCTGACCAGATTAGTATAGGCCTCAAAGTATGGTTGTAAAACATCCAAGAAGTTTAGTTCCACCAGTCTGGTACTTTTAATTACCATGTGCTATGTAGAAAAAACTTGGGCAAAAATCAAACATTCTTAAATAAACCTTAACTAGACATCCTTAAACTAGTCAACTAAGCTATGACCTTAGAAATTTTAATATTATCTATGTATTGTCTTTGTCTCATCCTGGATAAATCATAACAAACCTACACAGACCTCCATCACTTGTTTAGGCTTTCTCATTTTTCTCTCTATTCTGGAAATATCCAGCCATCATCCTTGATAAATCATAACAAACCTACACAGACCTCCATCACTTGTTTAGGCTTTCTCATTTTTTTTTTGTTAATTCTGGAAATATCTAGCCATCATAATCTTCATTTATAAATTTTTCTTAGTAAAATATCTCCATTCTCATATCCTTCCAACCTCCTTCCATTCCCATCTCCTTTAAACATCTTTTACATTCTCATTTTCTTTTTTAATCATTATGAGACATAATAACATTAACAAATAAATTTTCCATTTGTTGTGAGAATTCTTTTCCTGGGGATACTGAGCAATGTTTAACCCCTTCTAAGGTTCTAGCGTGAAACAAATATTTGATTACATTAAAGATTTCCTCAGAAACCAATGAATTTACTGAGCTTACTTACAGAGATGACTGAGGGGTTACTGAAGTGTATGGGTAACCTGAGCGTATTTATACTGGAAAGCCTTTACCCAGCATGGATCAAGCCTTCTCTTCCTAGCCTTCCCCAGATTATATACTTTAGTCCTCCCCAAATCCAGGAGACCATGTGTAATTAGGACCAAATTACATACAGGGCCCTGAGAAGAATGGTTGAACATTCAGGTGAGGGTCCAATAACCCTGATTACTCCTCCTTAAATGAAAAAAATATGATAGTCAACAAGTCCAATTGTGATGATCTTTTATTAGTGGACACAGCTGAAGTCATGAAGATGGTAGTTGTCTGACTCAGAAGAAAGTAATGTGCAGTATCATCTTATTAAAAGAACATGGAGCCTAAATTATACACATAAGATAATGTAATAAGTTACTATTACCCATGTACACACTGTGCTTTATAAGTTCCCAGGTAAACCTTATAGAAAACAAAACAGTTAAAAATCCTTTTTTACCTTATGTAGTTTATAGAGTGGCTTACTGCAACCTTGATTTAGGTAGAAAGAAGCAACTGGTACATAGTTAAACATTATCAAATTGATGTTTACAACCTCCGGCATAATAAATTAAGGAAAACTGACATGCTTTAGTTACTGACCTGAGGAAT
The DNA here is from genome assembly GCF_000622305.1 of Nannospalax galili. Lineage (NCBI taxonomy): Eukaryota > Metazoa > Chordata > Mammalia > Rodentia > Spalacidae > Nannospalax > Nannospalax galili. Next base: position 2,442,164 of record NW_008338999.1, read on the forward strand.
TCTAGGTAGAAGATCCCCTCTGTACTCTCTATTGACTGTGAATTGTCTGCTTTTAAAAAAATCTATCCTGTTGTTTTTTCATTAAGTAGTTAAATTTATCTTTGTATTTACTACACTTTTACATTAGTTTGTGTTAGTGACTTTCCTCAATATTGTGACCAAATAGAGAATCCCATTAGCTACTTTTACTACAGACAGTAGTAAAAGTAATTTCAACCCTCTGTTGAAATTAGTTTACACCTTCGCTGTTCTCAACTGCACAACACCTTTACTCTTAGGCTGTCTTGTTGTTCTCCTTTTTCTTGTCGCAGGGTCAGGGGGCCAGCCTGAACCTGGAAAAGAGTCTTGGAGAACATCTTGAGACAATAGCCTTGAGTCTGAAGTGGGGGTGCCAATCCCATCTCCAGAGTCAGCTTGTCAGTGAGTTCAAACAGCACATGACAATTTACCAATATAATTAATACAAAAAAGGCATTTGTTTCTCTTTAGAATTTGACTCAATGGTTTACATTAGACAGGAGAGCTGTTGAGTCCAGTGACTACTAGCAGGACAGGAAACAGCTGTCCTTCTTATAACCTGTATACATTTGTCTAGGCAACTCTTTTCATCTACTGGGTCCTTTATTGGGAACAAGGATGGATTATTGACACATTTGATTTTAAGAGGTCACCTTGCTTGATATTTCTAAGCTTTATTAAGCCATGGATACTTGGCAGTGAGAACCCATCATCAAGCAGGATTAGGTTGACAGAAGTATCTGCCTTTACCAATGCCAAACCTGAGATCCTCTCTGGCTATATTTGGTGTGACCAGATGTATGAAAGCTTATACCCACAATCCGTTAGTTTGTGTCTATTCATGAAGACAACTGAAAAACTCAATAAGTACCTTCCTTCTTGATGTTTCCCATTACAGGCCAAATTTTTCCCTCCGTTGTATATCTAGAGCAAGTCTGAGTGCAGAAGACATCAGCGTCACTTTAGATCTCAATGGGTAAGGATACAGTTTAGTGCAACCTTTGACTAAGACACCGTAATCTTAGATGAACTGGCTATCCATCTGTAAAGCAAAAGAAGCTATCTGGAACATCTCCCAAACCTTCTTTGTCTCCTTCCCCAGAGCATCCTCCAGAGACTCATCCTTTCATCATGAGCAATCATGATAAAAGGCAACACTACCAACTTAGTCACCATCACTCCATTATCAGGGTGGTTTGAGGGTACCTGTATCCTCTCCTTCCCTACTGGTGACCCTAAAGAAAGGGGAGCCTGTTCAGAATTATTTGCTCTTACTGATGTGACCCTCTAACACCCTGAGATATTAATGGATTCTTTCTGCATTTTACCTGGTTAATCTTATCCTGCCTGTGCAGGACACTGCCATAATTGAAACCACTGGAGTAAACATTGGTCCTGATACATTAGGGAAATTAGCAACCTCTAGTGATTATATAAGTTAGGGGAGGACTCACAGCCACATGGCTGGGAGGAAAGCTTTAGAGAAAAAGTGAAGAAACACAAGATGCTAGAGGCAGCCCAAAGCCTTAAAGGAAGCATGTTTAGTAAGAAAGGCATGAAGAAAAGAAGAAATTACACCTTCCTGAAGAGTTCAGTAAAGCAGACAGACTTACAGAGACCTGCATGACTGTGTCTGGTACAGAAGGTCTGCAGAGATCTGTGCTAGTTCCAGGAAGGAAATATTCACTACCTCATTAACACACCAGGTATCCTCCGATCTATTTAACATAACTTAAAGTGAACCTGCTTTCCTAGGAGTTGTTCCATCACCAGGTAATTGATCAGTGAGACTGGAAAACTGGGTCTTCCAACAGATAGACTAGACATTTTTTATAGTCTGGACCAGTTAAATTTAAGGGGTGTATTGATACTCTAACAAATAGATGGCCACACATTACACCTGAGTACTTGAAAAGTGAAATTGCAGTTTGGCATTACTATGCCAACAGTACAATTAATTACCTGAATAAAACAGTCAGATTCTAATAGTTTTTAAGAGTGGACCTGGACTTGGAGGACATCTGTTCCTCAGGTGTCTCTTAGAACTATGTGGAGAAATTGTCTCACTGAAATTCTGTCTAGAACTGTTTCATTGTAATTAAGTCTGAACCTGTGTCCTAGAGTCAAGCCTCATCCATGATTTTATTCAAATTGGTTTCTCCAGCTTCAATGGGGGAAGTACAAGTTTGGATTCAACCTTATCTTCTCAGACAGTCCTGCTCTTTCATCCCTGGTTCTAGTGCATCTCATACAAATGTCAGGCATTGTTCTCAATCTTCATGTTTTCAGTGACGATGGGTGCAGTGACCTCCAGCACTTTGATGTGTGCATTCTCAAGCATACCCACATTTATTATCTGTTTTTGGGTGGACTAACAGAGGTTCCCAGGAAACAAGGTAAAGTACAAAGTTCACAAGAATACATGCTTTAGCGAGTTTGCCAAGGTTAATTAAAAGTCATTAGTTCAGATTATGTCCATTTATTACATGTCATTCTTACACCGCAGGAAGCCTTCAATAGGGCAAAATCCTTATCCAAGCCCAAGTCAGAAGAGTACTTGCCTTAAAACTCACACCAAGGGAAAACTGGGAACACAAACTTGACTGGATAGGCCTTAACATATATGACAGAATGTATGAAATCAGGTGGGGGAGTGAAGGGTGGGGGAACAAATGTGATTAGGATGTATGAAATACACAAAATTAATAAAATACATATATTGAAAAAAATCAACTATGTGCAAAAACTAAAGGCTAAGAAGATCAGTTACAAAGTAACAGCTATAAAGCTAATAGACCAGAGGGAAGTCATAAAAGTAACTAACTGCCTCAATCAAGATCAAGCCAGATGCGATAACAAACAGGCAGTTAAGTGTCAGTAGCTCAGTGTGAGAACTATTTATTAATCATTGAAAGTCCAATGCTTTTCTCAAGTTTGAGCCATGTTCCTTCTGTCTGGAGTGCCGGGGTTTGACAAATGGGGAAATAAAACAGGAAAAATCAAACGAGGAAGTATGATGTGACAGAGCAGGAAATGGCATGCATTTTCAAAACCTACCTGTTGGTGGGAACATGGCCAAATGTAACTCACCTGCGTGCACAGGGACTGGAAAATACAGTTTCTGGTTGAGAAGGAATGTCCCATCAGCTTCTACACTGTGAAGAGGAGCATGAGTCTTTGGTAGAAATTTCCATACTACTACATAAGCCAAACCTAGCCAGTTCAATAAAACAGGGCACTGTTGGACAAAGTAGCCCTTGTTCCAACTCTGAAGCCAACCAGAATGCAGATCAGAGTCCTCTGGAGTAGCTATGCATGCCAGCTCGGGGTATGACCCAGTTAATTACAGTACCAGGGTTTGAATGAACATGAGTAAAACTGATCAATGATAGATAAAATCCTAGCATGAAACCCAGGATTTTTTTCCTGTCTCTTTCTCTCATCTAAAAAAAAAAAAAAAAAAAAAGGTTGCCTGGCACAAAACTCGATCCAAATTTAAATTCTACTTAATATCACCAGTAGAAATTTTCTTTGGACTTGCTCTGCATTCTGTGATAAAAGCAACATACAATTATTTTCGATTGGACGAATGAGATTGTGCTGGGAAGTCTCTGAAGATTGTCTGCTGAGTGCCAGTTGTTAATGAATCCCATTTGTCTTTCTTGATTAAGTCTGCTATTACCCCCGTTTAGTCCTGTCACCAACCCTTTAACAAGAATTTTCATATCACTGTTTAGATGAGAAATTAGCCTATGCAAGCAGCACTCATCCATCAGGAGGCTGTTTATTTAATACAGTTTACAGTTTATGAGTTCAAAAACTGTCACTGCATACATGAGAGATGGATCATTGTCCCAGACAGACAATTGGGGGCTTCAGTTCACTTGACAGGTATGGAGAAAGAACTCTGACTGGGAGACTTAGGGAAGGGCTGTGGTATCACAAACCTGCAATGCAGCTCTAGGAGGCTTCTCCTCTGATGAGGGAATCCCCTTTGGTTTAAGAAAGTAGCAAGTGCTTTAGTTTGGGGACTTAACCATGACTCCTTCCAACATAGTGATTTGAATATACAAAATGAAATTTTAGGATAGACTCAGTCTTTGTGATGGCAAATCATTTTTCTTAGGTGCCACATCTTATTATTTTATTTATTTATTCATTACTTATTTATTTAATTTATTGAGACAGGGTCACCCTGTTGCTCCAGCTGTCCTGGAACTCACTAGGTAGTCCAGGCTGGTCTTGAACTCACAGAGATTCATCTGCCTCTGCCTCCCAAGTGCTGGAATTAAAGGCATGCACCACCATGCCCAGCTATGTGCCACATCTTAAAAACAGCATGCATGTATAGATTATTTATCTGATGTTTTAAAATCATAAAGTGAAAATGTTCTTAAGAACTTTACTTTTTCAGAGTGTAGTGGAGTTTGCATTCAGTGACCATACACACACAAAAAAAAAAAAAAAATCAGAGAAAACAGAATAGTCTCTCTATGTGCTAGCTGCCTCACATCAATAATACATGGTTGGGGCTGGAAAGATGGCTCGGTGGCTAAGAGCATTTGCTGCTCTTCTGGAAGACCAGAGCTCAGTTCTCAGTATGCACTTTGAGAGAGAGGCTTATAACTGCCTGTAACTCTCCAGGGGATCCAATGACCTCTTAAGGCTTGTGTGGACTCCAGGACACACCCGACATATGGACATACAGGCACACACATATACCCACAGATAAAAATAAATAAACATATATATTCCTAGCTATATAAATACAGAAGTTGGATTACTCTGGATTCTGAAATGACTTAGAAGAGCCAAATTGGTAGAGCTCTTAGCTGCTGATATCAAAAATTAAAATTACTTTAAAGGAATTCTATTTCATAGAACAGTATATGTAAAAGTCAGACTTAGGGAGAAGCTCCCCGTAATACCTTCTCATTTAGAGCTACAACTCTGCAGTCATTTTTCTCATGACCCATCTTAGTCTCCACACCAAGACTTTAATAATGAAGAGTATAAGGTGTGTGTTGGGTAAGTTTAGAAAGCCAATAATTAGCACACATTTATTTGGAACCCTCAACACTGTTTCCATCCTTTCATTGAATCTTAGATCTTAAATCTCAAATCTGAGAAGAATGCCTTAGAAAGAGCCCATAAGCCAGAGAATGCTGGTTACTATCAGAGCACATAAGCTTTCCTGTTTCCGTCATCCCTGAGTGACTATTTGGAGCCACATAATTCCAACTTTCACTATCTCTTTTGAAATTCTTAAAGTCCATGTGGGATATTGATCCCTGTTTTAAATAATCATCTAGTTTTTTACCTTAGATTTATATATTTTATGTCTAGATTGGAGTAGGCTTTTCCCAAAATGCTTTAGTTTTACATCACTCAATAAAGGCTACATGTTTTTATTTTTTTTAGTTGTTATCTAACAGAAAAGAAGCTTATTGTGGAAAGACAATCAAATAGTGTAGAGGTACATAAAGAAAGAAGCCGCCTTCTCAGCTCATCATTCCTAAGCATCACAGGTTATGAGCATCTTCAAGGTAGTGTGCATCCTTTAAACCATTTTTATACATATCCAACCACTTTTTTTACAATGCTCAGCAATGCCTAGCAATAAACATATTGTGCTGCATAGGCTATCCTATAATTTCTTTCTTTCTTTTTATTACTTTTAATTTTTTATGTGTATGGGTGTATTGAATGTATATAAGAGCATCCATGTTATGCAGTGCCCACAGAGGAGAGAAGAGCGTGTTGGATCCTTTGGAACTAGAGTTATGGATGGTTGTTAGCTGTCATAGTCACATAAATGCTCATGTTTGTTTATCTTAACATTTTATCTTCTCTGGTGTGTGTGTGTGTGTGTGCGTGTTTGTGTTTGTGTGTGTGTATCTGTGTCTGTGTGTCTGTGTGTGTACGTGACTGCATGTGCACAGAACAAGTAATGCAGCTGTTCACTCTCTTCTACCATGTGGGTCCCAGGGATGGAATTCAGGTTGTCAAGTGTGGCATCAAGTGCTTTACCCACTGAGCCATCTCACCTTGCTCTAAATTGTGTTTTTATTGGGTGCTAAATAGATGAGGTATTTTGCTAAAACACTCCTCTATTGAAAGGTTCTTAGGTGGTCTCAGTATTTTTGCTGAGAGAAGACTATATTGGACAGTATTCAGCTTTTTCTCTTAACCATTTGAGTGCACTTCAGATTGGTTGACTAGCATTCTGAAAGTTTTACTGACAGAGCTCCCTAAAATAAAATAGAACTGAACACCTTTTTGCTTACTTAAACACGCTTTGAAGGTCAGTTTTTTTATAGGCTGATGTTCTTGAGAGAGAGGAATCTAACTCATAACAAATGGAAATTCAAATGCAGCGCAGAACAAAAAATTGTTTAAAGTCAGAATACATGCAATACCTCAGCTGCCTAGGTTTTCTGCTTTTGCTAAGCTAAGCTGTTCCCCAACTGTTTGGATGTAAGAAAAATTCAAATAGATATTTCAAGAGACTGGACAGTGTTCACCACATTCTGAAAAATACAAAGAAGAAAATCAAAGAGTTTAGTCTTGAAACATATCTGTTTATGTCAAGACATGATGGGTTGTGCTGCAATAATGAATTTATTTGGAAATCCCATGGTTTTAATATTCTGAGCTATTTCTTACTGAGGCTACATGATCATTTCAGGTCAGCAGAATCCTCTGTTCCACTCAGACTGATAGAAAGTTATCTCTTGATGACACCTTCTAGAACATATGGCTGCTTTTGTCACCGTGGCAGGGAAAGAGAACTGGAGAACTGTGTTGGCTGTGTTTGTTTCCATACTGTTACTACAGCCTAAGGAAATATTGTCTTTAATATCTAAATTAGACTTCTGAATGCTCATACCCAGAGCCTGTTGTCTCTGGCATTGCTGCCTCCTTGCTACTGAGGACATGTCATCAGCCTCCCTGACAACAATGCTGAGACTTGAGAGTCCCCAAAATAAGATTTGCTTTAGCTGGCCCTGTTTTTTACCATCTTTGTCGCTACCTTTCTTAACATCAGTTAATTAACAAAGGTCTCTGAATTTTTCTCTAGATGTGAGAATATTCTATCTCCTCAAGATCACACTGTAAAGAGGTTTTCTACACAACCAAGTTATTAGTGTTCCTTACAAATAAAGCATTTTTCAGTTCCATTCACACAATGCCATAGCTAATAGAGGGATCCAATCACATTCCTTTATGAAGACCCAGCAAAGTTCTGGGGATGGCTTGAATTTGTGGCCCACAACACATGTGTCCAAACTTATTCCTTGGTGTGGTACTATCCAAGGTGCTATTAGAGGCAGCTTTTAAAAGATAAAGCTTGCAGGGAAGTTGTTGCCCCAGGGGGGAAAAAAAAAATGACATAGTTCTTCTGGGAGCTTGGCCAGTTTTCATAAAAGCAATTTTAGAAAAGTGAAAGCCTGTCTCCTGTCCAATTGTTTCCAGCAACCTGACTTACCATGCGATCTTTCTCTTCCACCTGATACTACAATCCCATCTGCTAGACTCTAATGTGGGCAGGTGGTCTTTACCAGAACTAAGCCATGCCTTTAATGCTATAGAACTGTGAGTTAAATACACCTGTTTTCCTATTAAAGTACCCAGTCAGAGATATTCCATTATAGTAACAGAAAACATACTAATGCAGACCTGTAATGTATACTTGGGGGGGGGGGGCAGGGCCTGGCAGTGCCTCTCCTCCTTAAAAACCTCCTGATTATCATGTAAATCCTTAAATAAGAGTGGATGTAAGTGAAAGGTGCCACCTCCCTCCACTTTGCATTCCTGAAGTCCAAAGTCATGACCTTTGCCCAAGTATGTTAAATGTATTGTTGTTAGTATGTGGATATCTTTCCTCACTTCTTATTTTGTGTCTCCAAGTCTCCAAATCTTTACCACAGTTACTGTGAATCAAAGTTCACAGAGTTTCAGCAGCAGCATCATTACATGCAAACAATATGGAATACATAGCAAAATTTAAATTATGAAGCATCTTTGTTTATCTATTTCTTCATAATTAGAAATAGAATGTTCTAGTATCTTAGTTCAAGAACTATGACGCCCCAACCTTAGGTGAGGGACTATTGAAAACCAATGACTACTGGGAGAAAGTTGATTTTCTTTAAGGGAGTGATACCAGACAGGCTGACCAGGCTTCAGTGGAAGAACTCACACCAAGGGACATTAGGGGACACAAACTTGACTCTATAAGCCTTAACATACAAAATGCATGAAATCCAGTTGGGAGGAGGTACAGATAGGGGAGGGGGTCTAAATATGATCAAGATGTGTTTTATGAAATTCATAAAAATTCAATTAAAAAATTTTCTGTGATTTTTATTTAAAAATATGAAGTTGATAAAAATTCTTTGATTTTAAATAATGCAAGAATTATTTATTTTAAATATTTTTTAACTTTTACATTTAAATATTATGTATCTGGCTAA
>NW_008338999.1:2451178-2451546 GCF_000622305.1 Nannospalax galili
GTCATGTTAATGATTACAATGTATTGGGTAATTTCCTTAAAAAATGTGTTTCCTAAAGCAATAGGTGTTTGTGAGATTAATTTGTTTGTTTGTTTTTTAAATTATTTATTTAATAACCACATAATTAGAAGAAGCATTTCATTACAACAGTATTGACATATTCAATAACAATTTCCAGAGCTAAGATTCATCTCTTTCAAAATTGACTGTAAACGTTTAGGTTTACAGTTGAATTAATACAGTTATATGATATTGTACTCAGTATAAACCCTATAAGACAAAACTGAATGAGTTTTTAATCTTTAAAAAAGATCTCCATTTCATTTTAAAATATGCTGTTTCCTACAGACTCATTTTTAATGTTACTA
>NW_008338999.1:2451579-2452536 GCF_000622305.1 Nannospalax galili
ATGCGTTTCTAATCTTTATATATCAGATTATTACTAGTCACGGTTACTTTCTGAGCTCCTTGGCATCTGACCATGGATATAAAGTCATCAGGTAGATTTCAATGGTAATATTTTTCATGTCTACTAATTATTAAGGGGCGAATTTTTATGCTTTGAAGAAATATTATTTTCTATTTTTTTATATTTAATAATCACATGATTAGAAGAAGCATTTCACTACAGCTTTAACATATTCAGTAACACACTCCAGAGCAAGGACACATCTCTTTCAAAAGCAGCTAAAAAATTTTTAGGTTTGCTGTTGAACTGATACAGTTACACAATATTGAGCATAGTATAAGCCCTGTAAAATATAAAATTTGATGAGTTATTAACCTTTAAAAAAGATCTCCATTTCTTTTTAAAATATACTGTTTCTTACAGAAAGACTCGTTGTTGCTACTAACACTGAGATGTTGGCACACGCATCTCTAATCTGTTTCTACCTGATTATTACTAGTCATACTTGGTTGTACTCGGATCCTTGGCGCATATGTATGTCTATAAAGTCATCGGGTAGATTTCAATGGTAATGTTTATCACTTCCTCTAATTAACATGATGTAAATTTTTATGCTTACTCCTCAAATATAATACATTTTTTTAGTTTGTTGATTTTGTGTGTGTATGTATATATCACACAGAACATCCCAGACCATCTTATTCAACTATACACCCACTTCCCAGATGGCACCCTCCCATAGCCTCCCTTCCCCCACTACAGCCGTTATACTCTAATAGCCCTGCTACTGTCCGCTGTGTTGTTGGCACCCCCAGCCATTCCCCACTACTTGCCCTTCTGGTGAATCTAATCAGCCTATCTAGAGGTCTTTCTTTTAGGAGGGTCAGCTGTTCCTCATCCAGCAGTAATCAGTTGTCTATATTCCTTTGGATAAGATTGGGGTCTGCTGTTCATTTT
>NW_008338999.1:2453831-2529801 GCF_000622305.1 Nannospalax galili
GGGATCGCTGGGATAAAGTCAACTTGATCAGGGTGGATGATCTTTTTGATGTGTGTCTGTATGCAGTTTCCAAGTATCTTGTTGAGAATTTTTGCATCTATGTTCATTAAGGATATGGGTCTATAGTTTTCTTTTTTGATTGTATCTTTACCTGGCTTTGGTATTAGAGTGATACTGGCTTCATAGAAGGAATTTGGAAGTTGTCCCTCCATTTCTATCTTTTTGGATTAATTAAGTGGTTTTGGATGTAGATCTTCTTTAAATATCTGATAGAATTCTGTTATAAATCCATCTGGTCCTGGGCTTTTTTTAGTTGGGAGGTTTTGTATTACTGTTTCAATTTCTTTTTGTGTTATGGGTCTGTTTAAGCTGTTGATCTCTTCTTGATTTAATTTTGGTGGTTCCCATGCCTTTAGATATCCGTCCATTTCTTTTAGGTTTTCAAATTTAGTAGCATATAGGTTTTTAAAGCATTCCCTTATAATGTTCTGAATCTTTCCGGAGTCTGTTGTGGTGTTTCCCTTTTCATCTCTGATTTTGTTGATTTGGAGGTGCTCTTTCTTTGTTTTGGTTAACTGAGCTACCGGTCTGTCAATCTTGTTTATCTTTTCAAAGAACCAGCTCTTGGTATTGTTGATTCTTTGTATTGTTTTCTTTGTTTCAATTTCCTTAATTTCTGCCCTGATTTGTGTTATTTATTCTTGTCTGCTGGGTTTGGGGTTCATTTATTGTTGCTTTTCAAGTGTGTTGAGTTGCAACATTAAGTCATTTATTTGTGTTCTTTCCGATTTTTTGATGTAGGCACTTAGAGCTATAAACTTACCTCTAAGGACCGCTTTCAGCATGTCCCAGAGGTTTTGTTGTGTTGTATTGACCTTTTCTGTTAGTTCCAGGAGTACTTTTATTTCTTTCTTCACTTCTCTTTTGACCCATTCATTATTCAGGAGTGTGTTCAGGAGTGTGTTGTTAAATCTCCATGTATTCATGTAGTGACTAGGCTTCTTCCAGTGTTGATTGTAAGCTTTATTGCATTGTGATCTGATAGAACGCATGGAATTATTTCAATCTTGTGCCCCAGTATATGGTCGATTTTGGAGACGGTTCCATGGGGTGCTGAGTAGAAAGTATGTCCTTTGGTTTTTGGGTGGAATACTCGGTAGATATCTGTTGGAATACTCGGTAGAAGTCTGTTAGGTCCATTTGATATATGGTATTGTTTAATTCAGATGTCTCTCTGTTAACTCTCTGCCATCTTTACCTATCTATGAAGACAGTGGGGTATTGAAGTCCCCTACTATTAATAACTTGGGATTAATCTGGGTCTTATAGTCCTGTAGTATTTTTTTTTATGAAGGTGGGTGTACCACAGTTTGGTGAATATATGTTCATGACTGTAATATCTTATTGGTTTATTGTTCCTTTGATCAGAATGAAGTAGCCCTCTTTATCTTTTCTGAGTAGTCTATTTTGTCAGATATAAGAATTGCAATGCCTTCTTTTTTCTTAGGACCATTCGCTCAGTATATATTTTTTTCATCCTTTCACCTTAAGATAGTGCCTGTCCTTGAAAGTGAGATGGGTTTCTTGCAGACAACAAAAAGATGGGTTTTGTTTCTTAATCCATTCACCTAGTCTGTATCTTTTGACTGGGGAGTTCAGTCCGTTAATATTTAAAGTTATTAATGAAAGATGGGTATTGAATCCTGTCATTTTTATTTATGCTTACATTCTTGTTATAGCTGTACTTTTCCACAGTTATACCTTCATTGAATTTCTTCTGCAACCCCTTGGGTATCCTTGGTATAGTCATTTCTTTCTTTAGCTCTTTGTATTGCTTCCAGAACTCTCTGACAGGCTGGATTTGTGGACATGAATTCCTTCAGCCTATTTATGTCATGGAAGATTTTTCTTTCCCCTTCAACTATAATAGACATTTTGGCTAGGTATAGTAATCTGGGTTGGCATCTGTGGTCATTTAAAACTGGGACTACTTTGGTCCAGGGCCTTCTGGCTTTCATCGTTTGCACTGAAAAGTCAACTGTAATCCTAATGAGTTTTCCTTTTTATGTGACTTGTTTCTCTTTTGCAGCTTTCAGTAGTGTCTGTTTGTTCTGTACGTTTAGTGTTTTTACTATGATGTGCTGTGGGGAGTTTCTTTTCTGGTCCTGTCTGTTTGGTGTTCTATATGCTTCTTGTATTTGTATGGACATGTCTTTCTTTAATTTGGAGAAATTTTCTTCTATGATTCTGTTAAGGATCTGGTCCATGCCATTATCTTGGGATTCTTCTCCTTCCTGTATGCCTATGATTCTTAAGTTTGGTCTTTTTATACTGTCACACAATTCCTGCGTATTCCATTCTTTTGTTTTCTTAAATTTTTCATATTCTTTTCTTGAGTGGTCTAGTTTGCCCATTATCTTTCAGTCTTGATATTCTGTTTTCCATTTCATTCATCCTGTTGGTGAGACTCTCTCCTGTCATTTCTTATTGGCTTATTGAGTGTTTCACTTCGTTCTTTATTTCAGCCTGAGTAGTCTTCAATATTTCTACCTCTTTTCTGAATTCATTCAGAAGTTTATCCCTATCTTCCTTCAGTTCTTTGATTTGTTTGTGTATTTAAATTCACTGAATTCTTTTATCATGTTTATAATTCTTTTGAGTTCCACGTCCTGCATTATCTCTAGGGGGTTCTCATTGTACTCCTCTAGAGGACTATTGGTATTTGGAGGGGATAAGGAATTTTGGTTTTTTTTTCCCTGTGATTTTGACATGTGAATTTCTTTTGTAGTTTCTGATTCTTGTGTGAGAGTCAAGCCTTCAAATTTAGGTCTGCTTCTTTTTGTAAACTTTATGTGCCTTTGTGGTTTACTTTTTTGGCATGAAAATCTGGTTCATTTATGCTTCCTGTTCTCTCTTCTGATTTTATATTGGAGTGGCCAGATTGCTTTTGTCTTCAGGAATTCCCACAGAGGCCCAAGTCAGATAAGGATCAGATGCTGTCAGGCTTTCTCCTAAGGTCTGGATCCCTCCGGGAAAGATTTTGGCCTCAGAAATTAGGGAGTTGGACTGGCCTGGGAGCAGGGCCCAGGAAAGGTGCTGGTCTCGGGCAGCTGGTGCAAAGGGAGATAGGGGTGGGAAGAGACCCCAAGGCTCCTGGGGACTGAGCTGAGGAACTGGTTTGGTCTGGATGCAAAGGATCAGGAAGCTGACAGGCCAGCCCCAGCATCCAGGAAAGAGGCTGGCAGGTTGTGCAGCTCAGGGAAGCAGAGGGAGGTGAGGGCAGGACCAGGCCCAGAGGGCTCCTGGGAACCTTGAGAAGGAACTGGGTCCATGTGCATGCAAGGGATCAGGAAGCAGTGGGTGGCCCAGGGCAGAGAGGTCAGCCCAGGGGTCCAGGCAGGCTGTGCAGCCCAGGGAAACAGAGGGAAGTGTGGGCAGGGCCAGGCCCAGAGGGCTCCTGGGGACCCTGAGAAGGAACTGGGTTGGTCTGGATGCAAAGGATCGGGAAGCAGTGATGGTTCCCCTGGTGTCTGGGGTGCCAAGACAAGGAATGGGACAGGACCCAGGCTAGGAGGAGAGATGGGTGGGGGAAATGGGAGGGTGAATGAGGCTGGGGAGTCAAGGCACAGAGGGCACCATCAACTTACTCAGGAGAGAGGCTGGAGAGGCTGGAGAGGACAGTGGGTCATGGATGCCAAGGGAAGCCGAGGGATGTGAGGGCGGGACAAGGCCCAGAGGGCTCCCTGGGACCTCGAGAAGGAACTGGGTCTGTCTGTTGTGAGATATTTCAAAGAAATGGGTGTTTGTGAGATATTTCAAAGCAATAGGTGTTTGTGAGATATATGGTCACAAATTCAGTCAAATGATCAGCAGTTGTATAAAGACACATTGCTTTTTTTTTTTTTTTTTTTTTTTTTTTTTTGTCTTTTTGAGACAGGGTCTCCCTATAGCCCCAGCTGTCCTGGAACTCACTATGTAGACCAGGCTGGCCTTGAACTCACAGAGATCCACCTGCCTCTGCCTCTCAGCCATATTGCTATTTAAACACAATATATATTCTGAATTCTTTACAGAAAAAAACTGGGAAACTCTTAATTTTAAAATATTTTAAGGGGCTGAAGAGATGGCCCAGTGGTTAAGAGCTCTGAATGCTCTTGCAGAGGGTCTGGGTTTGGTTCCCAGCACTCATATGTAACTCCAGTCCAGAAGATCTGACCCCCTCTTCTGGCTTCTGTAGATTGCATGACATGATATGAGTGCACTTACATACATGCAGGCAAAACACTCCATACATAAATTTAAATGAAATTTTTTTAAGATTTATTTTTATTATATTTATGTATGCATGTTTGTGTGCAGATATGTACATGTGAGGGCAGTGCCCAAAGATACCAGAAGAGGGTGTCAGTTCCCTGGAGCTGGAGTTAGAGGTTGTGAGCTATCTGATGTGGATGCTGGGATCCAAACTTAGGTCCCCAGGAGAGCAGTACAAGTTCTAAACCTTTGAGTCAACTCTCCAGACCAAATTTTTAAAAACTTTTAAACCTCTATACCTGAGATTTAAAGAAATAAAAATTTATCCCAGTAGGAATGTTCTAAAATTCTCACTCCTGGCCAGGTTCTGCTGAAGATGCTCAAGATTTTGCAGAAGCTTCTTAAAGCAAGTGCAAAAAAAAAAAAAAATCTGGTGGGAAAAAGAAAGTGAAATTTATACTCAAACATTCCAAAGATCCCGCATCCTCCTAGAATCTGCGTGTTTTCTATAGTTTATTATCTGTATTTCCTAAGTATTTATTCAAAAACAGTTCTTGAAAGATGTTCAGATATCTCATTCAAAATCAGAGTGTGTAAGCTCTTTTCAGGAAATTCCCATTTGTTTAGAAACAACCTGAGTTTTAAAAGAAAAACAAAAAAGAAAAGAGTGAAAGGAATCCATCTCCCAAGAATAAGCGCTGACCTTTTTAATGCTATTCGTTGCAGATGTTCCTTCAAGCTGTGAATGTTAGTATTGATCAGTATGAGAACATGGCAGTGAATATAGGTCAGTGGCAGGATTTGTTGTCACATCAAGAAATAAATGACTTGCTGGAGAGGGACTTGGTGGAGGAAGAATGGGTTGTGAAATCTTTCGTGCTGAGGTGCCCATGAGGTTCTGAAACTAGAGAAAGGATGAAATAAGGAATCAGGGAGACAGGACAAGGGTCAGGGATATTAGAAGGAAGGCACTCTAGCCAGTGAGGTGAAAATGCCCTGCCACATTCTGTTAGCAGGGAAGAGATTTCAGTGGAGTTCAGGAAGCCAGTGATCTTTCTTTCTGACTTATTAGTGGGGTAACTGTGGGTTAAAGTTTAAGATTTCAAATTTGTCGAGAAACTAGATATAAGAGATTTACAGTAGACTCTTAACCAAGGTAGAGATTCTACTTTTTGAGGCAGTGACCTAGATAGCTCTAGCCTTTTCCTCCTTTCCTTCTAGAAACTTCTACTTGCTTCCTAAAGTAAAAATTTAGATCAGGTGATGAGCTTATTCAGGTCCAAGCAACCCCATGCAGGGACAAGAGCAATGGGCAGAAAGTCAAAAACCTTGGTGCTGGTTTTGGTGGTGTTTATAGTCAGCAGTGCAACAGAACTAAGGTAATTCATATCTTTGGGTCTTGACTTTCTCCTCTGTGAGGTGAGGTCTCCAAGCCCTTTCTCAGTGCTTACGACAGCTCCACTCCAGTACCTTCATTTCACTAGTCAACAAAGTGAGAACAAATTTCATCTGTTGGTACTGTTTCATTTTTACCAGTTTTACTTCCTGAATGTTTGATGGTTATGAATGAAAAGAAAAAGAATTACGGCAGATTTGATTGGGAGAGTATTGGAATATCATGAAGAAATCTCTAGTTCTTATCAAAGCCAACCATGTCAACTGTTGTTATTCTTTCCTTCTGGAATCACTTACCAATGAACAGATTTTTTTAATAGAAAACAAGAACATTTTAATTGCCTCAGCTAGATGCTTTTGTTTTGTTTCATGTGTGCACTCAGAGCCAGACCCTCGTGGATAATGTTAAAAGACGGATATTCTTTTCCCTGGGCATTTTTTTCCTTTTTGTGTAAATTATAACAATTGCTTTGGGGACTGAACATTTGGACAAGCCATAAAATAATCAAAATTGTAATGCTGCTCTGTGGCAGCCTCAGATTCTTTGAATTAGTGGCTAGATTAACCACTCACAGTTGTAACTATTCCATTCCTAGCTAGACTTAATAGTCTTGATCATTGGGGAAATAAATCCTTTTGGTTGGTTTGAGGGCTTTTCAAAATAATTTCTTTAATGTGGCTGAGTCTAGTACTCATAACTATATCCTCCTGCCTAATACTGTTTCAACACTCTGCCAAAATAATGATGGGAAAGTGAATTATTTATCATTTATTATGTTCTACTATGAAAGAACAATTCCAACTTCAAATCCTGCAACAGCATTTGCCAAATTATGTTTTAGTGTTTGCATATGTTTCTAACCATAGTCTTCAGTCTGTTTATGATATAAAACTTATCAAACAGGTGTTAAAAACCAACAACTCAAAAAGTGCCTGCAAACACATGCTATAGTTATTTAAGCAGTAAACACCTTGGATTTGGTCTTGGGCACTGTTTTAGAGTTTCAAATAAAATTTTAGATATGACAGGTTCCAGGTCCTCAGCTCTCTCTCTCTCTCTCTCTCTCTCTCTCTCTCTCTCTCTCTCTCTCTCTCTCTCTCTCTCCTCTCTCTCTCCTCTCTCTTTTTCCTCCCTCCTCCACCTTAATTGCTTTAATCTATTTTGTCACTTTAATATTTCAAATTCAATTGTTTTATGACTGTGAGATATTGTCACAATATATAATGCTCATGGGCCTAATTAATTCCCAGGGAACCTTTCCCATGGACTATGACAGAGTATATGATAAAGCCATCAGCTCTCCATGGTGAGCAGATATATTTTTCCCAAAACTGATGTTATAACTGCTGTGAAATAATTAGTTTTTCTGTCATGAGCATATTTCAGTGGTCCTACTGAGCTTTTGTTTGTCATCTGACTAATAATCATCAGAGCACAGAACCTGTTTAACATCTAGGAAAGTATGAGGAACTCAAGAATGGTTTCAACTGTCAATCTATCTGGATTTCAGGCTGGCCTAGAAGGGCAAACTATTGACAAGAAAGCTGTGCCCATTCTGACTTCCTGTCCTAGGAAAACACAGAAAATTTGGGAAATTAGTAGCAGATTGGGGAAGCCCCTGATATTCAGCTTGCAACTTTATAATAAGTGCCTTTTCCCCTGAGAAGTATATATGAAACAATGCCTGATGTGCTTTAATAAAGATGTCACATGGACTAAAGTTTATAAGGATGATGGTACTTCAAACAAAGAGACAAATGTGCCAGTTATATGAAAGGGGCTGTAGGAAATGGATAGGGTAAGTTAGCCCAAGAATATAATAAGCTGTAGGTCTTCCAGGGAACATAGCACCATGTGACCAAAGGTGAATTGGCTGCCCAAAGTCCTGGGTGCGAATCCTGTCTCTGACTTCTAAAGATACACTACTTTATAATTTTAGGTGCAGTTTTCAAAATTCTAGCTAACGATGTTCATTTCTAAAGGTTGTCAATGAGTTAGCAGGAAAAGCCTGAGAGTTTATGAGCCAAAGCAGACTCTTAGGGTATTAGTTACATCCTCCCCTCAAGCCGTGTCATCACTTCACTCCAAAGGGTCTTCCCCCTCTGTGTGCAAACATGTAAAGCAGAATTTCTCATATCACATCACACGTGCAAGCACATGAAAGGCAGCCTATGGTTTTCTGCCTTCTCAGCCACAGCAGTATTTGATATGAGTTACTGACAAATTCTTCTTGAATTAAATTTTTCTTGATCTTTTTCTCTTTGTTTTATTTTTCTTATGTTTTTGTTTATATGTTTATTCTTTGTCCAGATGATGTGTCTATTGGAGAGAGTAGGGTATTGAAGTCAAGCACCTTCTGCTTGTTTTTTAGTGCCGTTTTCTTGGAATATTTTTTCCATCCTTTCACCCTGAGGTAGTTTCCTATTCTTGAAGGCAAAATGAATTTCCTGTAGACAGCAAAAGATAGGTTTTGATTTTTAATCTAGTCAACTAGCCTGCATCTTTTGACTGGGGAGTTGAAGCCATTGATATTTAAAATTATTATTGAAAGATTTATATTGGTTTCTGTAATGTATTATCTATTTGTGTTCTTAGTCCTATTTTGTGTTTCCATAATTATATTTTAATTTGTTTTATTTCTGTAGCCTTCTGGGTATGGTCATTCCTTTCTTCAGTCCTCTGTGTTACTTTGAGTATTCTCTGTAGGCCTGGTTTAGTGGACATGAATTCTTTCAGCCTATTTGTGTCATGAAAGACTTTTCTTTCTCCTTCAAATATGATAGACAGTTTTTGTGGGTGAAGTATTCTGGGTTGACACCTATGACCATTTAGAACTTGGAATACTTTGCCCCAGGCTCTTCTGGCTTTTATAGTTTGCTTTGAAATGTCAGCTGTAATTCTAATGGATTTTCCTTTATATATAACATAACTTGTTATGTTTCTCTTGCAGCTTTCAATACCCTTTCTTTGTACTATGCATTTAGTGTTTTTCCTTATGTGCCACAGGGTGTTTCTATCCTGGTCCTATTTGGTGTTCTGTGTGCTTCTGGTATCTGTATGGGTATGTCTTTCCTTAATTTATTTGTTTTTTTCTATAATCCTTTTGAAGATCTGGTCAATGCCATCAACCTGAGATTTTTCTCCTTTCTCTAATCCTATAGTGGGTAGAATAGGTCTTTTCATGGTGTACCATAGTTCCTCCATATTCTATTCCTGTAGAGCTTTTTCTAACTTTTCATGTTATTTGCTTGAGCAGTCCAATTCTTCAACTTTTATCTTCCAGTTTTGATTTCCATTTCATTCATTCTGCTGGTGAGACTTTATCCTGTCATTTCAAATTGGCTCACATGTTTTCAGTTCCATCTTCATTTCAGCTTAATTTTCTTCAATATTTTATGTCTTTCATGAATTCAATTTTCAAAATCTGCATTGTCTTTGCCATTTCATTTACCATATATTTGTATTTTCTTGAACTTCACGCAGGCGTTTACTCCTGTCCTCTTTGAATTTCTTATGAATTCTTTGATCGTGTTTATGACTGTTCTTTTCGTTTTGTGTCCTGAGGTTCCACTGGGTAGTTCTCATTGTAGAACACTCCTATAGGACTGGTAGAATTTGGTGGGGAACATATTATCTTGGCTTTTCATATGATTTATGTTTTTGAATTATGACCTGGGCATATGGACTTATTTTTTTCAGTCGTGTGTCTGATATGAAATTCTAGCCTTTCTTTATTGAGTTGAAGTTTTATTCTGTTTTTATTTTTGCTGTAGTGTGGCCACTTTCTGATCAGGTATGAATAGTTAGTTGATCTGTGCTTTAGGTTCTCACTTTTGATTTTTTTATTGGAGAGACAAGATGTTTCCATGAAATTCACTGTGAGGTGAGAGCAATCACAGTTAGGACTGTGAGTGTGGAGACGGATGCAAGGTAGACTGGTTCTAGCTAGCTGACCAAGCTGGAGCTGGAACAGAGCTTTCCAGACTGATTTCCAAAGCCAGAAGATGGCAATCGAGTGGGTTGTTATCTTGTTAGCTCAACACAGTGTTCCAAAGCCCACCAGTAGCTGACTCTTGCCAACCTAGTTAGGAGCTCTCCAAGTAGCAAGAACTAGTCTTGGAGCAGGAAGATGACGGCTGAGTGAACAGGTTCTAGCCAGAATAACTTTTGGGGGGGGGGGTGAGACAGGGTCTCCCTGTAGCCCCAGCTGTCCTGGAACTCACTATGTAGACCAGGCTGGCCTTGAACTCACAGAGATCCGCCTGCCTCTGCCTCCCAAGTGCTGGGATTAAAGGCTTGTGCGACCACGCCCAGCCATAATAACATTTTTAAGAAAATAATAAACAAATGTTTGAAAGTAATCTAAAAATTTATTTTCATTTTTATTTTGGGAGGAGGCTATACATACCTGCCTGCAGGTACCCCAGAGGAGTTGGATCCTCATGAAGTTTTAGTTACTGGTGAATGTGTGCTGTCTGATGTGGGTGACAGGAACTGAACTCAAGTCATCAGTAAAAGAAGTACACACTATTAACCCCTGTGCCATTTCACCAGTCCCACATGATATAATATTATACAATGATAAATTACAAACAATTGGGCATCACTGGATTAAAACAATTAAATCACTAAATTAAAAGCAATGAAATATTTGCAAGAAAATGTATCAATAGAATAGAATACTAATGATTTTGGGGACCTGAAACAACAGAATCATACCCCTTGAGTTCTCAGTAGATTTTCTCCAAAGAATGACTTACATTTGCTTTTTGCTGACAAGATCACTCAATTTCTTGATATGTTGAGAGAGGCACCTAAAAGGATTTTATAAAGCACATGGGATACTGATGGGTTCACTACTTCATAAAAACAAGCAAATCAATAAAAGAAAAATCACTTTACCACAGAGCGTGTGATACCAACAAGCTTCGGTAGACCCTGACACTACACAGGAGGGCAGAAACAAGACCTTGGGATTCAGGATAAACACCTAAGCCTTCTATTGCAAAACTAGCAAAGTAAGCTCACTGTAAGCATCTTGAAATCCGAGCCAGTGGGGAATCACTTCCACTACATATTTAGCCACCGAAGAGGTTCCTGCCGCTGAGAATTGGCAGAAATCACCAAGAATCTCCACAATTCCAATCTGAACAGACACTTTAGTTTCAATCTCACCTTAGCAGAGATGGCTGTCCCTAAATATATGTGCCCCCTCTCAAAGAATTTAGAATAGTTGTTCAGCCAAGATCTATGTATCTCATATTTACTGGGCTCTAGAGAAAGATTAGTTCTGGGTTAGATCAGAACTAATCGGATTAGATCTGATTAGTTCTATTCTAAAGCATTGGAGTGGTAGTGTTTTGTTATACTTCTGTGTTTAAGATGGCTTTTTAAAAAACCATGTGTCATCTTCTCTTTGTCTGCTAGATGGTTACCAAGACTCCCAAGATGCTAGGAAATGCCTAAGGCACAAGATGGGTAAGATCTGCATCTCTGAATCATTAAGGGGAAGACTGATGTCTGAAAACCAGGATAGCACAATTGAAATGATTAGGACTGATAATCTATGGCATTATATCATTAAATTTTGAGACTTGTTATATGACATAATATGTCCTAATTTGCATTGATTGTCAATTGACACAGCCTAAAATCACCTGAAAAAAATCTCTGTTGAATAATTGTCTTTATCAGGTTGGTCTGTGGACATGTCTGTGAGGGATTATCTTGATTATTAATTGATTCAGGAGGGCCAAGCCTACTGTGGATATCACCATCCTTATCAGGTGGTCCTGGGCTGTATAAGAAGACTAAGCATGAGCCAGAGAGCAAGCCAGCAAACAGCTGTCTTCCATGGTTTCAGGTTCCTGCTCTGAGCTCCTGCCTCAACTTCCGACAGTGAAAGATTAGGACCTAGAAATGTAAGCCAGATAAACCCTTTCTTTCCCAAGTTGCTTTTGGTCAGAGTGTTTTACTACAGCAGCAGAATGAAACTAAAACATTGTTACACTAATACACATTAAATCTTTCTGCTGTATTTTACACTGCAAATCAAGTCTTCCCACAGTTATGAGTGCCTGTAGAGACTAGCTTCTCTTTGATTTCTCCCTATTTATCCAGAGCATGTTTTCTCCACTCATTGCCTTTTGTTGGTATTCACCAGTGATCTAGCTCACAGCCTGTGTTACTTCTGCCCAGAAATCCCCTTGTAGTACTAAAACCTTTATGTTGATGTCCATATTTTATCTCTTGCCTAATACTTAGCCTGTCACATGCAGATATCTACAGGCCTTAATTTGCTGGGTACCATGTGACGTCTCAAACTTAATTTGTCCAAAGCTGAAATCAATAGTTTTTTCCTTCCTCCACATCACCTCTTCCTGCAGTCCCTGTCTCAGTAAAGTGCCCCATCTTTCTCTCAAAATGAAAAGCATTGCCAATCCTCTTTACCCTCATTTTCTATATTTAGGACCTACCCAATTCTGAAAACTTTACCTCCTAATAGCTTATGGATCAACTTTGTGTCAGCCTCATCCTACAGGACATTATCCTAGTTCAGGTTCCATCATTTCTTACCCAGACAGCTCCAAAGACAGTGGCTAGCCCCATGGATTTGGAATCAAAGAGAACATTTTTAAAATCCAAACTCAATGTCTCATTATTTTTTGATATTTTATTTACTATGTTTATGTATATAAGTGCATTGTCTGCATGCACACAACTGTACCCATGTTGTGCAATGCCCACAGAGGTCAGAAGAAGGCATCAGATCCCCTGGAACTGGAGTTATGGGTGGTTGTTAGCCACTATGTGAGTGTTGGGAACCAAACCTCGGTCCTCTCAAGAGCAGCCAGTACTCTTAACTGCTAAGCTGTTTGTCCAGCACCATCAGTAGATAATTCTTAGCTGTGAGATCTGCTGGAAGTGAACTAGTGTCTCTAAACTCATTTCTTCCTACCTGTAAAATAGGAAACATTTAACAGTGTTTTCTACATGAGTCTGATACAGCCATGAAGGCAATCAGGTAGAAGAAAGAGAGCTCTAGACAGCCTGGCAGGTAGTACAACCCATGGCATTAGCTAAGATGACAAGGCACCCTGCTTCCAAATGCATTTCCACTTGTCAATAAGGAAATGGTCAGAATGCAAATTCTGTCATTCTTTTACCCTAAAATTTATTGTGGATGAAAAAGAGGAAATTGTATATGAGAAATAGGCATCGGTAAAACTGATGGGAATTAAAAATTGATCGGTGTGATGTGATAGACATATTAGTAAGAACGCATGTAGCAGAAGATATAAATTGAATGACTTTCTCTTTTTCCAAAAAATTTTAAAGAGCTATTTTATTTTTACTTGTGTGTGTGTGTGTGTGTGTGTGTGTGTGTGCATGCACTCATGTGTGTTCAGGAGCCTGAAGAGACCAAAAGAAGGCAGCAGATCTTCTGGAGCTGGAATTATCAACATTTGTGAGTTGTTTGATGTGGGTACTGGTCCCACCAATAACAAGAGCAGTAAGCACGCTTAATGCTGAGCCATCGCTCCAGCCCAGAATTTGCCTTTCTAAAATTTATTAAAAAGTGTATTAAAAACCCTATTATGGGTTCCTCTTCAGGATATCCCCCAAAAGACAAACTCTTTATTTCCTTTTATCTTCCCTTTATTAGATCTGCATATTAAAAATTCAAGTACTAAATTAGTGATTATCCAAACCTAGCATGAACCGTTCTCCTTGCATAATGGGCAACTCATTTGTTTACTTATAGGGCAAGCCTAACAGCTTAAAATAGGAAATTACAATTAACCAAATTTCCTTTGTGAGAGAACACAATGTGAGGAAAGTTCTAATGTAGAATTTAAAATTCTCATTAGCATTCTTTCCACATATCTCACCCCAATATCTCCTTGCTTTTTATTCTTTTTATAATATTTTATTATTTTTATTTTATGTGTATGAGTATATTGCCTGCATGAGGTGAGTGCACCCGTGTCGTGCAATGCTGTAGAGATCAAAAGAGGGCTTCAGATTCCCCTGGAACTGGAGTTAGACAGTTTGTAGCTGCCATGTGGGTGCTGGGAATCGAACCTGGGTCCTCTGCAAGAGCAGTCCATGCTCTTAACTGCTGAGCCATCTCTCTAGCCCCCCTTGCTTTTTATTTTTATCTATTGGATGTCCTGAACAGATAATGAGAGTGCTTGGAAGCAAAGGAGTTCAAAGATGATAGCCATGAAGTTAACTATGGAGGGACAGAACCCCAGGAGTGACATGCATGTATCATGTGGCAGATAACATGGAAGGGGATGCCACAAATGTTGCCTCACTTAATTCTCAAAATAATAATAGTTATTATTATTATGTGAAACAAACCACATAACTTGTGTCTGTACCACAACCATGCAAGCTGTGTAATTTCTACTTCACAGACAAAGACCTGGAGACCATGAAGTTAAGCTATTTGCCTGAAGTCACTCAGGAAAGGTATGTGTCACAACTGAATTTACTTTTGTCTGACACCCAATTCCAGTAGTTTTATACTATTTTACCTTAGCTCTCCAAACTATTAAAGGAGTCTATAGAACTTGGTGTTTGATTGATCTGTGCCTTTCCAATATTGTACGTGGATTTTTTTAAAGAAAGAAATGGTAAAGCACAAGTTTTAGATAGCCACTTCTGACCTGGTAGCATTGCTTGTATCTGCATGGGAGCAAAACCTGTAAGACATGCAATCTTCTCTGAGAAAGAAGCCAGTCACAAATAGCACCAGAAGTACCAATAATAGTCATGTGATGTCCCATGAACTCACTCTTCCTCCTCAAGCCCTTCCCTACAAAGAAAACACATCCTCTCTTCACCTGTAATCTGACCTTCGGACTGCAAAGAAAAATCCCATTTTTCTGCATCCATGCTATTGAAAAGAGTTCTGTAAAGAGACAGAAAATGATTGGCTGGTGAATAATTTTTTTAATCAGATTCTTTCTGAGATGCTGATCTCATTATTTGCCCTCCAGATGAGTTTCTAATAAATCCATTCACAATTTTTAAAAATTGCCCGGCTAGTAGTATCTAACTGTGCATTAATTTGGGCAGCCAAGAATGCCTTGTGTAATTAACTTGGTTTTGTTTATCACTATTTCCTTGTGGTTAGAGCTGTTCTCCATATGTAGCTAGGGCAATGATGATAGAAGCACTGACCTTTGGTTTTCATAGGAGATAAACTGATGGATGAATAAAAGAAGCTAGGGCAGACCTGGGAGCACCAAACCAAAAGCTATGAAACGCCCAATCTCTTTGTACTTTCTGTCTTGGCCCCTGATGAATATGGTTTCCTTAACCTCTGACACAATCCAGAAAAGCTATTGACATCTGGGCTCTTGTTCATCCTGCCAAGTAAAACCTTCCCTTCACTTTTGGGAAGTGGAATGAAGCTCCTTCTAATCGAGGTCTGTGTGCCCCTTCTGTAGTCTCCCAGACTCTGAGATTTTCTTTTTTCCCCTGGGCAGCTGATCTGTTTGGACAATATCAACAGCCTTCAGTGTCCCACTGAGTTTGACCAAGAGAGAATTCTGACAAGGAGTCTGAGTGGAGAAAGGGAGGGTGAGTGGAAGGAAGAAAGGAATAACAGTAGAGAAAAAGAGAGAGTGATTTCTCAGTGTTCACCAGGTCAGTTCCCTGTTGAGTTATCACAAGCAGGCTGAATTCAGTCTCTGTCCAACTACCTCAACCCTATCAATGTTGCTCCCCAAATAGCCACCTCCTCTGTCCATCTGGTGATCGCTGTCTCTTCCCTATTCTTGACTCTATTATTGGTAACCGAACACAGGTACTCTGTAGCTTTGTTTTCTGTTTCTGTGAAAAAAAAACACTGTGACCAAGGCAAATTATAGAAGATAGAGATTATTGTGCTTGGAGTTCCAGAAGGGTAAGAGTTTATTACCGTGGGGCAGGCATAGCAGGAAGCAGCCAGAGTGGAATACTGAACACTGACATCTTCAAGCAGGCACAGGAAGCAGAGTACAGGAAATAGAGTATAGGAAACTTGATGGGAACTAGTAAGGGGGTGCAGATAGGGGAAGGAATCTAAATATGATCAAAATATGTTGTATGAAGCTTACGGGGAGAAGAGATATGACTCACTGGGCAAAGGTGCTTGTCACCAAACCTAATAATCTGAGTTCAGTCTTCAGGACCTACATGGTAGAAGGAGAAAACCAACTCCAAATTTATCCTCTGATCTCTGAAAACACACATACACACACACACGCGCGTGCACACACATACATACACACATACACACACACGCACACACATACACACACATACACACACACATACACACACACGCACACACATACACACATACACACACGTACACACACACATACACACATAGATATATACACATACACCAACATACACACATATACACACACATACACACACATACACACACACATACACACACACGCACACACATACATGCACACAGACACGCTGGTCCACCCGCTCTCCCACCTGCCAGGGTCTTCTCCACCCTGAAGCATTGGAAGAGGCTGGGGTGATCAAGCACCATTTCCCAGGGGCCCTGGAGCCCCGGGGAGAGTCTGGGAGGAGAGACTGATGAGAAACAGTGGTTGGCTCTTGGAACTCTAGCCACATAAAAATTGGAGGGTAGGGGCTTTGCCTCAGGCATCCCGCAGGGAGGAATGGCTGCACCTGCGGACACTCCCAGGCAGGGAGGAGAGGCCATGGCTTTCCTGGTGCTGAGAATGGAGGGCCCAGATGGGATTGTGGTCATGGGGTTCAGGAACACAGATCACACAGTAGGATGCTTCCCAGAGGACTGGTCATTACGGAGGGATTGGACCTTCCCCCAGCTGGTTCTTCCCAAGTCTCCAGGATGAGGCACCAGGTGGAGGTTTCAGCCTCTCCCCTAAGGCCTTGCCCCTCCCATCCAATTACAGGGATGGGCCCTCCTGGCCATTACTGGCATCAAGGGCCAGGTGGGCCGTTCGGCTTACCATGGTTCCGATGCTGTAGGTTGCTGTGGGGCCGATGGTGTGATGGTAGGGATCAGCGGCTGCATAGACTCTGCCATAACTAGGGGAAGGGGAGCAGCAGCTGAAGCAGGTGACAGCAGACCAGCCTTCCCCCACAAG
Source organism: Nannospalax galili (assembly GCF_000622305.1). Lineage (NCBI taxonomy): Eukaryota > Metazoa > Chordata > Mammalia > Rodentia > Spalacidae > Nannospalax > Nannospalax galili. The sequence continues at coordinate 2,470,638 of NW_008338999.1, forward strand.
GACCCTTCCTCCCCCATGAGGCCCTCCTCGAACGCAGCCTGTCCTTCCTGTTTGGAAGGAAGTTTCTGGAATTTAGGCGGCTGCCCCTCCCATGTGTCTTCGGTGCCTCAGTGCATCCTGCTTGGTGATGCAAGGAGGGCGTGGAGTCCTTGGGTAGTCCATCTGACTCCATCCCCAGCAAGAACCAGGGCTAAGAGGGAGACCAGGGGGCGGGGGAGAGGTCAGGGACACCATCACCCAGGATAAATAAATAAATTTAAAAAGTAAATAGCAAAAATTTTAAACCTAGAAGCTCTATAGATTCTTAGCATATTCCTTTTGTTGGACTATTCTTAGAAAGGTCAAAGGAAAAGAAATATAATAGAAATAAGAATAACAACTCTTTTAACACATCTCTTTTTGATCTCTACAAATTCAAAAAGGGGAGATTTTTACATATCTATCTTCTTCCCTCCAATATCCCACAGCCCACTAAATACAGAGATTGCCACAGAGAAAATTCGTTTTTCTTTGTGTAGGAAAAGTGATCACAGATGACCTGACAGGGAGTGAAACATGTAGGCGAGTCTGGAGGGAACTCATCTGGTTCATCTGTTAAAAGATAAGATTCTAGAAAGAGGAACAGTAGTGTCAAGTAAGGAGACACTGAAAAGAAAGATAACTAGACTGTATAAGAATTGTGAACAATTAGTTACATTTAAAGATAGGCTCTATAATAAGGAAATTAATAAACTATGAGGTCCAAGAGGGAGAATGCCTACAGGTGAGACCAGAAAACTCAGACATGACCAAAGAATATTACCAGGAAGCCATCACAGCCTCATTAAGTCATCTACTATATTTGGACTTTATAAACCATGAAGATCTTATGACATTACTTAAATGTAGATTGATATAACCTGGATTGCTTTAAGACATATAGTTTTAAGGGGCTAAGGAAATGGCTCAGTGGGTAAGAGCACTTGCTGTTGAAGACCTGAGTTTGAATCCTCACCACCTATGTAAAACAGCCATGAGTGACCCCCACATATCCTAATCTCCAGTGTTAATGGATGGAGGCTGGCAGACCCCAGGAGCTTACTGGCCAGCCAGCCTACCCAAAATGGCAAGCTTGGGCTCCATGAAATCTTGCTCAAAGAAAGAAAAACCAATAGCAATAATAATAGCCTTCATAATTAAACCATTAGTTGTATTAACTAAAATTAAGACCAAGCTGTATGAAACTCTGTCAAAATAGTAATTAAGAATCAATGTATAAGCACTGATTGTATTTCTACACCCTAGTCAAGTTGCTATGAATTACCTTCTGATATTGTTAATCATTGAGATAAATCTGACTCGAAAATAATTCTAACTAAATTATGTAAAACATCTGTGCATAGAATGATTAAGTATTGCTGAGAGAGGTTGCAAAAAAGACTTAGTAAAGAGTGTACCATGCTATGGACTGGGCGTTCTAGAGTTAAGTAGATTCCTGACATTGACTAAAGTGTGATCCTGACCAAATTTCTGGCATAATTTTGTGTAGATGGATGTGTAAAGGATCCAGGGAAACTGGCCACTCTCGTGATTTGCCAACGGGTGTGCTGGTGGAACAGCCACCTTGGAAACTCGGTATCAACAAAAGTCATAGCTCTAATTATTTGGGGTCTTTTCAATCAGTTGACTGAAAACAAAGATTTTTTTAAAACTCTTTCTTTCATTCTATCTTCTACTGAGTTCTCTTCTGTCACTGAGTCAGCTAAGAATTCCAGAACAACCCTGGAATGTAGAAATGGGAAGAGTCAAACCTATCCTGCTGTTAGTAGGAAAGCTGTGTCACACCACAAAGTATGTTAGTCACTGTAGATACTTTGCAGATATTCTTAAGTTCAGAAAATTTCCCTGTTCCTAGTTTCCTGAAAATTTTTATTATAAATGCAGTTTGAATTTTTTCATGTATTTCTGCATCTGTTGAAGATCACACACAAAAAAAGAAATCACAAGATTTTTCTGTTAGCCTGTTTATGTATCAGTTTTTAAATTTTTTAAAGTATTGGTTTTTGGTGATTTTTGTTTTTTTGTTTTTTTTATGTTTATGAGTGTTTTGCCTGTGTGTAAGTGTACCCATGTAATACAATACCCAAAGAAGCCAGAAGAGGGCATCAGATCCTCTGCAGCTAGAGTTACAGATGGGTGTAAGCTGCCATGTGGATGCTGGGAACCAAACCTCTGTCCTCTGCACAAGCAGCCAGTGCTCTTAACTTCTGAACCATTTCTCCAACCTCTTGTCTAATTTTGGTGTTTCTGTAATGTTGGCTTTATGTCATTCATTAGAAAGTAGTCTTCTGCTCCTGTTTTTTTAGGAAAAGATCAAAGAGATCTGTTATAATTTCATCTTAAAATGGTTTATAGAATTTACCAGTAAACTACTAGGATCTTTTACTTTATGTTTTAGGAGGTTAAATGTTGATTTCACTTCCTTAATAGGTGTAGGCCTACTGAGTTGTTTTCATTGTTATTTTATTGTTGTTTTTGTCAAATCTGTGGTGTAGAGCTACTCAGATACTCTTCACTCATAAGATCTGTAGTGATACCCCTTACTACCTCTAATATTAGTTGTTTGTGCCCTTCTATTTTTTTCTTTTTTTACTTAGACATTTTGGAGGCTTATTGATTTTACTAATAGTTACAAAGAACTGTATTTTTGGTTTTTTTTTTTTTTTTCTATTGGCCTCTTGTTTTCAATTTCTTTGTGTTTTCTTCCTCAAGTTTTGGTTATGTCTTTTGGTTACAGTAGCAAAAAAAGCCCATTAAGAGAAAACCAGTCAAGAGAAAATGTCTGGCCAGTATAAAGACCCAACTTTCCAGTTTTGCTGAAGAGAGGACAACCCCTAGGAAAGTGGGGTCACCTTACATTATGCTAATGAGATGGACAGAATACCTAGTGTATTGAGGTGGTGAACTTTTCCTGCCCAAATTCCTGCCCCTTAGCACAGTTCTTATGGATCCATTTACAGACATGTGGCTTTCCGTGTCTGTCTACTTTTCTGAATTCTTCAGAAAAGCATTAACTCTCCTTTTCTTCTTCATATCCCTTTTCTAAGCATGCTTTCCCTAATGCTTTGGGTTGCCCGAGAATCTTGTATTTCTTTACTTTTTCCTCTAAGGCTCCCTCTCTTCCCACCATGCAGCATGTAGGCCTTTCCATGTCTGATGTCCAGGTGGACTTTAAACTAGCATAGCTCTATGACTTTTTCCCTTCTCCCTTCCATTGCCCTTTTTATGGAAGCTGCTGAGATTTACAGCTTTCCTACCCTGAGGACTCTTCCCTAAATTCTAATAAAATTGTCCTAAAGCTTCCATTTGAGTCCATTCTTACATTCTTTTATGCATGAGACTAAGAACCCTAAAAGGGGATTCCATTTTTCACTGTGTCATCTTTGGCTTTCTTTTGCTCTTCTCTTTCTAATTTCTTGTGGTAAAAGACTAGGTTATTGATTTTCAGATCTTGCTTCTTTTCTAATATCATATAGTTGGGGCTATAAATTTTTCTCTAAGCACTACTTTCATTACACCTCCCAAAGCTGAGAAATTATGCTTTTTTTTCTTTTTTTCACTGCTCATATGCCCTTTTTTCCTTTCTTTTGTTTTTTGCTTTTCAGATTTGGAAGTTGTACTGAAATAGTCTCAAACATAGAGAATCTGTCTAAACTATCAAGAAATCCATCATGAACATTCTTCATTCTGTCACAGTGAGTTTTCATCTCTAATATTCATTTTGATTTTTTTCTAGTTTCTATCTTTCTGCTTAACTTGCCCATCTGGTTTTACATAATGTTTACTGTATCCATTAGAGCCCTTAACATATTAATCAGAGTTTATTTAAATGTCTAATTTAATTGATTAATTCCAACATCCTTGACATATTTGAGTTCAGTTCTCATGCCTTCTCTTAAGTCTTTTCAAACTTTTTTATTTTGTTTTATTTTTAGACAGTATACTTTGTATTTTTTTTCTTAACAGTCACATATGATGTATGGGGTAAAAGGAACTTATTGAATAGATTGTTTAAATTTATCTTTAATTGAAAAATTAATAAATAACTCTCTGCAGTCATCCAGAAGTAAATTAGCTCTGCCTGAGGAGTGAAGATCAAGTTCAAAAACCTTCTTTTATATACAAGTAATTGATTTAAAATACAATCATCTAAAGGAAAAGTCAAATGTAAATATGTTGCAACAATAATAATGGCCCATTATAGGAAAACTTTTTTAATTCTGGTCAAGAGAATGGAATCTCTGGCCTGGAAGAGACCTCACATTCCAGTTGGGGAGGTCAATCACCTTGCAAAGGAACCATCCCTAGGAAGGTGAATCCACTTTACACCAAGCTAAAGAGATAGCTACTTGTCCACCACATGGCTGACCTCCATTGCCTAACTCATAGGTTACTTCTTCCTCTTCTCTATCTCCCTCCTCTAGGTAGTTGTCAAGAGTTACAGCTTGTCTGCTCTGGGAGTTTTCTTCTAAACACTAATAAAATTGCCCTGAGCTCTCTTATGAGTCTGCTCTTAAATTCTTTTATTGAGACTAAGAACCCCAAGAAAAGACCTCAGTTTTCCCAGTAACAAATACCCTCAAAGCCACGATCACTGTCCCCTATCCAGAAGTCAATCTAAATCAAATGGAAAGGGATTCTTCAAAGGGCCCAAACTTTGTCCAGAACATAAGCTGAGTGGGGTAACACAGTCTCTATGTCAAAATGTCAAGGTGCAGCCTGTTCATTTGCTTTTATTTTTTTCATGTATTTGAGTGTTTTACCTTCGTGTATGTAGGTACACCACATGTGTGCAATGCTGGCAGAGGCCAGAAGAAGGCATCAGATCCCCTGGAACTAGAATTACTGATGATTGTTAGTCACCATCTAGGTGCTGGAAACCAAACCAATGTCATCTGCCAAGGCAGCCAGTAGTTGATACTGAGCCATTTGACTTATTTGTTCACTGTCTTGTGGACTGTTTTGCATCAACTCATTTGATTTCACTTTGCAATATTCACAGGAAGATTGTCATAGCTACTATTGCTTAAGGTGCATATCCAAATTACTTGTAAGTGTTCACTTTAGATTTTGATGATGTTCTTAGGAAAGGAATAGGCAGGGGATAGTTTTTGTATTTAAGGGAAATTGATTCACATAAAAAAGAACAAATTTTCCTCACAAATTTGAAACATTTGAACAAATAATGAGAAAAATTAAGTGAACTCTACTTTGCTATCACTGGGATTTGAAGAAAAGCTGAATCAAATGGTTTCAGCAAAAAATGGCCTTGAGATATAGATAGATAGATAGATAGATAGATAGATAGATAGATGATAGATATAGATAGATAGATAGATAGATAGATCCCTAGACTTTTTTTAAAGCTTTAAAACTATATTTATTATTAGTGTACATGTGTGTGCATGTGCATGTGTGTGTGAATGTGTTTGTCTAGGCACATGTGAAGGTAAGAGGACAACTTGGAGGAGTCAGTTCTGTCTTTCCACTGTGGTTCTGGAGCTCAAACCCAGGTTGTCAGGCTTGTGGCAAGTGCCTTTTACCTGCTGATCTATCTCTCCAGTTTCAACTCTGGACTTCTGAGGTGTCCACAACTGTTTTAGAGTGGTTAAACTGGGAATAAAGCTTGGGTATGTGATCATGAGGGGCCAAAGAGTGGCAGTACCTTGTACTGTGGGCCTAAATTGGTGTATTAGTTACTCTGAATGTTTCTGGACCAAAGTACCTGGAAAATGAAACTTAAGGAAGGAAGGGTTTGTTTTGACCGTCAGTTTGAGAATACAGTCCATCATGGATGGGAAGTCACAGTGGCAGAAGCTTGAGGCATCCACAGTTGGGAAGCAGAGAGCAATGATGGTTGTGCTCAGCTGGCTCTCTCCTTTTGTTCAGCCTAGCACCCCGTCCCATGCAATGGCACTGTCTACATTTAGGGTGGGTCTTCCCACCTCAGTTAACCTAATCTATATAAATCCTCACAGACATGCCCAAAGTCTTGTCTCCTAGGTAATTCTAGAGCCTACCAAGTTTATACTTGATGCTAATTATTACAACAGACTACAGGAGACATTGGAGAAAAGCTTTTCTGAGAAGTCCCATCCTACTAGAATTCTAAATTCCAACATGGTCATCCAAGTTGTTTACATGGTATGTTTGTCAAGGAAGAAGAATTTATTTTTAACTTAGTAGTTTGCTAGCTTGCTTTATGATTTTTACAAAGCTAGACATTTGATAGGAGCACTTCCATGCCCGGCTTCCTACAAATATTCAGATTGGTCCTGGTTTCCCATTAAATACAAAATCAAGTTCATAAGCTTGGCCTGGTATTTAAGACTTCTGGTTTCTCTCTGATCTTGCCTCCCACTTCACTTCTACAGGAATCTATCAAACTGGTCAGTTTGCAGCCAGGCTCAGCTCACAATGCTCTTCTCTGTGCTCAGGTTCATATTTCTCTCTGAGCGGCTTCCTTTTCTGTCCTGCATTTATATGGGCTAACTTACTGTTTTACCACCCAGCTCAAGCCTCAAAGCTGCATCCCTTCCCTCTGAACTTTTCGAACAGCTTTTGTCTGAGCCAGTTTGTGGGACTCACAGTGTGCAGTGGTGTGTGGACATTTTTCTTATTATGCACAAGGTGTGGCTGTAAGATACACGCACGCACACACGTGCATGCACGCACCCACACACGCATGCACGCACACACACGCACAGACACAAACACACACGCGCATGCACGCACACACACACACACGCACACACACACACGCACACACACACACACGCACGTACACACGCGCACGCACACACGCGCATGCACACACACACGCACGTACACACGCGCATAGATATACATACATACATACACACACACACACACACGCACACAGACACACACACACACACACAACCTTTCCAATTCCTAGCCCACCTTACTGCCTGGGGGATTGATAATATTAACAGAAAACTCAAATAAAGGTTTGGTTTTTATCTGCTGGTTCTAACCTGGGTCCACAGGTTACAACTCAATTATAACAGCTGTTTTTCCGTAATAAATATCTGTTCTTTTACTAACTTCTGTTTATTTTTTTCTAAATTAAAAAAGTGACAATAACAACAACTCTCAAAAGAAAAAGTCTAATAAGTGATTATTTTTTACAATGATTATCAAAGAACAGTTCAGCTGTTTCTCTAAAGTTACTCATCTGATAGCTGTTACATCATTATGCAAAAATGGATGCCCTAAATGGAGTGGATGAAAATAGTTGTCAGTCAAGTTAGTAATCATTTAATAAGAAATTTTCTTATATAACTACTTTTTAGCAAATTGCCCTGATGATTGGGGCCAAATCCCTCTTTCATTTCTTCAACAAATATTACTGATGGTCTAGATGTGCCTGGCATTATACTTTAGCGTGGAATTTTGTATTGAAACTTCTTGAGAGGAGAAATGCATTTTTCCATTAGTGTATCTGTCCCACTTTTCAAAGCCCCATGTTGGCTACTGATGGCAATTTGTTATTATTGCTTTACTTTTTTATCTTTTTTAAAAATTATTTATTCAATAACCACATAATTATAAGAAGCATTTCATTACAACAGCATTGACATATTCAATAACAATTTCCAGAGCTAAGATGCATCTCTTTCTAAATTGGCTGTAAATTTTTAGGTTTACAATTTAATTAATACAGTTATACAATATTGTACTCAGTATAAACACTATGAGACATAAAATTAAATAATATTTTAACCTTTAAAAAAGATCTCCATTTCATTATTAAAATATACTTTCATACAGAAAAGCTCATTTTTAATGCAGCTAACCCTTAGACTCTTTGCACATGTGTCTCTAATCTCTATTTACCTGATTATTACTAGTCACAGTTGGTTTTATTACTAGTCACAGTTGGTTACTTTCTGAGATCCTTGGCACCTGAGCATGTCTATAAAGTCATCGGGTAGATTTCAATGGTAATGCTTATCACCTCTACTAATTAACATGACGTAAGTTTTTATGCTTCCTCCTCAAATATAACTCATTTAAAAAATTTGTTAATTTTTTGTGTGTGTGTATATCATGCAGAGCATCCCAAACCATCTTATTCAACTATACACCCACTTCCCAGCCAATATTCCTTTAGATAAGATTGGGGTCTGCTATTCATTTTCCCAGTTCTGAGTTACTATCTGGGAGTCTCTTGGGCCACCCTGGCCAACAACTCAAAGGAAGGTAGCTCCTGTCTGGCAACGTTTCTTGTAAAGTAGCCTTTAGCTATACACATGGACTCTTAAAGAATTATTTTGATCCCTTTAATCTTTGGTTATACTTGCCTTTTGGATGTTTAAGACCATGCAGTTGGCACAGATAAACCAATTTCTTTTTACTCTTAAGGTCATTTGAGATCTCTTCCTCAGGGGTCACATGGGCTTAGGAGGAGCTCCTGGCTCCTTTCCTCTACCAGTTCCATCTATGTGAAGATAAGTCAAAGGTCCTGCTCAACTGTGGCTGGCTTCACTTGGAAGCATGGAGAGAAAGTTTCCTCTGTGTTGACCCTCCTCTTTGTAGACTGGACACTGGTTCAAGTCCATCTGGTGGGGTCTCCATGACCTCCTTGATCAAGAGGACAGGTGACTCACCACAGTTACAGGACATTTTGAGAGATGCTCCATAGTCCCTGGAACTTAGACAACCCTGGAGGGCAAGGAGCAAAAATTGTCCTTTAAGTCCCTCTGACCAAATTAGTGTAGGCCTCAAAGTGGGGGTGTTAAACATCCAAGAAAGTTAGTTCTACCAGTCTGGTACTTTTAATTATCATGTTCTATGTAGATAAAGCTTGGGCAAAGACCAAAGGTTTGCAGATAAACATTGACTATACATATATTATGTTCTTTGAGTTAGTTGTATGTATAACTTATCAGTAGGTTGTTGGACTAATATGGTTCCCTCTGGTTTTTTTTAAACTAGCTAGGTATTATTTATCTCTCACATTGTCTAACTATTCCATCATGGTTTCCATATTTAAAGTGCCCCCATTTTTCCCATTTCTCCCTTAATAATACCCTTCTCCTATGGTCTCATCTCTCTTGAACTCCTTTCCCTTTATCCCCAGAGTTCCTTGTTTAACCCTCCCTCCCCTCTCCCATTAAAATAACATCATTTTTATCCATATCTCCTTTATTAACATCTGATTCTTACTGTTCTTCTCTTTCAGGTTCTTTTCCTTTACCTCCCTGTTTCCTTTTCATTATCCTGGTTCCTATAGATTTGTTTGGACACAAACTCACTTACAAGCTTTGGTGCTAGGATCCAAATATGAGGGAGAACATACATCGTTTATTTTTCTGAGTCTCTGCTATTTCACTTAGTGTAACAGTTTCTGGTTCCATCCATTTACCTGAAAATTTCATGATTTCATCTTTCTTTACTGCTGAGTAAAACTCCATTGTATAGTTGAACCACATTTTCATTATGCAGTCGTCAGTTGAGGGACTCTTAGGTTGCTTCCATCTCTTAGCATTTGTGAAAAGAGCAGCAACAAACATGGATGTATGAGTGTCTCTGCAATAGAATGAGTTCTTTGTGTATATGACAAGGAATGGTAGGTATAACTGGGTCAAATAGTAGGTTCATTTGTAGTTTATTAAGAGTTCTCCACACTGCTTTCAATAGGGGTTGAAAAAGTTTGCAGTCCCACCAGCAGTGGATGAGCAATCCCCTTTCCCCACATTCTCTCCAACATTTGGTATCATTTTTTTCTCTTGATCTTAGCCAGTCTGACTGGGGTAAGATGAAATCTTAAAGTGGTTTTAATTTCCACTTCCCTTCTTACTAGTGATGTTGAACACCTTTTAACCTTTTAAGATGCTTCTTAGCCATCTTTATTTCTTCTTTTGAGAACTCTCTATTCAGCTCCTTAGCCTATCTTTTAATGCTGTTACTTCCTTTCTTGATTCTTTGTTTTTTGAGGTCATTATATATTCTGGATGTTAAACCTCTGTCAGATGTGTCTCAGGTGAAGATTTTCTCCCATTCTGTGGGTTTTCCCTTCACTTCCTTGGTTGCTTCTTTTGATGTACAGAAGCTTTTTAGTTTAATGAGGTCCCATTTGTTGATTCTTGACCTTGTTTCTTGAGCAACTGATGTCTGGTTTAGAAAGTCCTTTCCTATATCTTGTAGGTCATTACCAATGTTTTCTTCTAACAGTTTCAGAGTTTCAGGCTTCACATTAAGGTCTTTGATCCATTTGGAGTTGGTTTTTGTGCAAGGTGAAAGATAAGGGTTTAGTTTCATTCTTCTACAGGTGGGGATCCAGTTTTACCAACACCATTTGCTCTTTCCTCCAGTGAATGTACTTGGCCCCTTTGTCAAATACCAGGTAGTTGAAATTGCATGTACTCATATTTGGGTCTTCAATTTTGTTCCATTGATCTATGGGTCTATTTTTGTGCCAGTACCATGTTGTTTTTATGACTATAGCTATGTAATGCTGTTTAAAATCTGGTATAATAATCCCTCTAGCATTGCTCTTAGTGCTCAGGGTTCCTTTAGCTATCTGAGGCTTTTTGTGCTTCCATATGAATCTTAGAATGTTTTTTTATTCCAATTCTGTAAAGAATGTCATTGGAATTTTGATTGCCATTGCATTGAATCTATAAATGGCTTTTTATAGGATGTATAGGATGGTCATTTTCACAATATTAATTTTTCTAATCCATGAGCATGGGAGGTCCCTCCTTCTTCTGATGTCTTCCTCAGTCTCTTTCTTTAAAGATTTAAAATTTTCATTTTAGATGTCTTTAATGTCTTTAGTCAGATTTATTCTGAGATCTAGATAGATAGATAGATAGATAGATAGATAGATAGATAGATAGATAGATAGCAGTTGTTGTGAAAGCGAGTGTTTCCATGTGCTCTTTCTCTGATTGCTTGTTACTGGTATATAGAAAGCATACATATTTCTGTGGATTAATTTTGTAAGCTGCCACTTTCCTGAAAGGGTTAATCATTTCTAGGAGTTTTCTGATGGAATTTTTGGTGTCTCATAGATATAATATCATATTATCTGCAGAAAAAGGACAATTTGATCTCTTTTCCAATTATTACTCTTTTAATTTCCTGCTCTTGTCTTATTGCTCTTGCGAGAGTTTCAAGCACTATGTTAAAAAGGAGTGGAGATAGTGGACAGCCTTGTCTGGTTCCTGATTTCAATGGGAATGCTTCTAGTTTTTCTCCATTTAGAATGATGTTTGCTGTGGGATTGTTGTATATACCTCTAAGTATGTTGAGGTGTGTTCCCTCCAGTCCAATTCCCTTTAGGACTGTAAACATAAATGCATGTTGAATTTTGTCAAAAGCCTTCTCTGTGTCTATTGAGATGACCATGTGGTTCTTGTTTTTGAGCCCATTTATATGATTTATGACATTTATTGACTTACATATATTGAACCATCCCTGTATCTCTGGAATAAAGCTGACTTGATCATGGTGGATGATGTTTTTGATGTGTGTCAGTATGCAGTTTGCAAGGATTTTGTTGAGAATTTTTGCATCTATGTTCATTAAGGATATGGGTCTACAGTTTTCTTCTTTAGTTCTATCTTTACCAGTCTTGGGTATTAGAGTGATGCTGGCTTCATAGAAGGAATTTGGAAGTTCTCCCTCTGTTTCTATCATTTTGAATAATTTAAGTAGTATTGGTTAGAGCTCTCCTTTAAATGTCTGGTAGAATTCTGCTGTAAATCCATCTGGGCCTGGTCTTTTTCTACTTGGGAAGCTTTGTAAATTAAGTAGGATTGGATATAGATCTTCTTTAAATGAATGGTAGAAATCTGCTGTAAATCCATTTTGTGCAGGGCTTTTCTTAGTCAGGAGGTTTTGTATTACTGTTTCAATTTCCTTATGTGTTTTGGGTCTGTTTAAGCTGTTAATCTCTTCTTGGTTTAGTTTTGGTGGTTCACATGCTTTTAGATACCCATTCATTTCTTCTAGGTTTTCAAATTTGGTAGCATATAGGTTTTTAAAGTATTCCCTTATAATGTTCTGGATCTGTTTGGTGTCTGTTGTGATGTTTCCCCTTTCATCTCTGATTTTTGTTGATTTGGAGGTACTCTTTTCTTTTTCTGCTTAACTGGGCTAGGGGGTCTGTCAATCTTGTTTATCTTTTCAAAGAACCAGCTCTTGGATTTGTTGATTCTTTGTATTGTTTTCTTTGTTTCTATTTCATTAATTTCTGCTCTGATTTTTGTTATTTCTTCTTCTCTGCTGGGTTTGGGTTTCATTTGTTGTTGATTATCAAGTGTCTTGTGTTGCAATGTTAAGTCATTTATTTGTGTTCTTTCTGATTTTTTAATGAATACACTTAGAGCTATAAACTTCCCTCTAAGGAATGCTTTCAATGTGTCCCAAACGTTTTGCTGTGTTGTATTGTCCTTTTCATTTAGTTCCAGGACTACTTTTATTTCTTTCTTAATTTCTCCTTTGATCCATTCATCATTCGAGAGTGTGTTGTTGTTTAATCTCTGTGTGTTCTTGTAGTTACTAGGAACTAGGAAACTTCCAGTGTGATTTTAAGCTTTATTGCATTGTGGTCTGATAGAATGCATAGAATTATTTTAATCATTTTGTATTTTTTGAGGTTTGTTTTGTGCCCTGGAATATGGTCAAATTTGGAGAAAGTTCCATGGTGCTCTGAATAGAACATATATTCTTTGGTACTTGGGTGGAATATTTGGTAGATGTCTGTTAGGCCCATTTCGTGTATGGTATTGTTTAATTCAGATGTCTCTGTTAATTATCCGGCCTGTTGACTTATCTAATGGAGACAATGGGACACTGAAACCCCCAACTCTTAATGAGCTGGGATTAATCTGGGTCTTAAAGTCCTGTAGTACTTTTTTTTTATGAAGTTGGGTGCACCAGAGTTCATGACTGTAATATCTTCTTGGTCAGTTGTTCCTTTGATCAGAATGAAGTGGCCCTCTTTATCTCTTCTGATTAGTTTTAGTTTGAAATCTGTTTTTTTCAATATTAGAATTGCAACACCTGATTTTTTTCTTAGCACCATTTGCTTGGTATATTTTTTTCCATCTTTTCACCTTAAGGTAGTGCCTGTCCTTGAAAGTGAGATGAGTTTCTTGCAGACAACAAAAAGATGGGTTTTGTTTCTTAATCCATTCAACTAGCTTGTGTCTTTTGATTGAGGAGTTCAGTCCATCATTAAAGTTATTAATGAAATATGTGTATTGAATCCTGTCATTTTTATTTCTGTTCACATTCTTGGTGTAGCTGTGCATTTCCACAGTTATACCTTCATTAAGTTTCTTTCTGTAACCCCTTGGGTATAGTCGTTCCTTTCTTCAGCTCTTTGTATTGCTTCAAGAACTCTCTGAAGGGCTGGTTTTGTGGACATGAATTCTTTCAGTCTATTTATGCCATGGAAAGTTTTTCTTGCCCCTTAGACTACAATAGACATTTTGGCTGGGAAAAGTAATCTGGGTTGGCATCTGTGGTCACTTAGAACTGGGAATACTTTGGAAATACTTTGGTCCAAGCTCTTCTGGCTTTCACAGTTTACACTGAAAAGTCAGCTTTAATTCTGATGGGTTTTCCTTTTGTGTGACTTATTTTTCTTTTGCAATTTTCAGTATTCTCTCTTTGTTCTGTATGGTTAGTGCTTTTACTATGATGTACCAAGGAGAGTTTCTTTTCTGGTCCTGTCTATTTGGTGTTCTATATGCTTCTTGTATTTGTATGACCATGCTTTTCTTTAATTTTCAGAAATTTTCTTCTACAATCCTGTTGAAGACCTGGTCCATATCGTTATCCTGAGAGTCTTCTCCTTCCTGTATGCCTATGATTTGTAAGTTTGGTCTTTTTATGGTGTCACACAATTCCTGCATATTCTATTCTTGTGTTTTCTTAAATTTTTCATAATCTTTGCTTGAGTGGTCTAGTTCATCCTTTTTATCTTCCAGTCTTGATATTCTGTTTTCTATTTCATTCATCCTATTGGTGAAGCTTTCTCCTGTCGTTTCTAATTGGCTTATTGAATGTATCAGTTCCTTCTTCATTTCAGCCTGATTATTCTTCAATATTTCTAGCTCTTTTCTGAATTCATTCAGAAGTTTATCCCTATCTTCTTTCAGTTCTTTGATTTCTTTGTGTGTTCTTTAGGGTCACTGAATTCTTTTATCATGTTTACAACTGTTCTTTTGAATTCCATGTCCTGTGTTATCTCTAGGGTATTCTCATTGTACTCCTCTACAGGACTGTTGGTACTTAGCGGGGATATATTATTTGGGTTTTCCATGTTATTAAAAAACAAGTTTCTCTGTGACTTTGACATGCAGATTTCTTTTGTAGTTTCTGATTCTTGTGTGAGACTCAAGCCTTCTTTTGTTGAGTTTAGGTCTGCTTCTTTTTGTAATCGTTGTGTGCCTTTGTGGTTTTTTTGTTGGGAATGAAAAGCTGGTTGGTCTAGGCTTCAGGTTTTCTCTTTAGATTTTATATTGGAGGGGCCAAATTGATTTTGTCTTCCTACTCAAGAGTTCCCACAGAGGCCTAAGTCAGATGTGGATCAGATGATCTCAGGCTTTCCTCCTAAGGACTGGATCCCTCCAGGACAGCTGCTGGCCCCAGGAAGCTGGGGGGCTGGACCGCCCAGAGATGCAAAGGGACTTGGGAATGGGGAAGAGGCCCCAAGGGCTCCTGGGGACTAGAGGGAGGAATTGGGTTGGCCTGGATGCAATGGATCAGGAAGCAGTGGGGAGTCTGGGCCAAGTGGTCAGTCCAGAGGTCTGGGGTGCCAAGACAAGAAATGTGCCAATGCTGCTGCTAGGAGGAGAGATGGGGTGGGGGAGCTGGGAGAGTGAATGAGGCTGGAGGAGTCAAGGTGCAATGGGTACTGTCAAACTTACCCAGGAAAGCTGCTGGCCCCAGGAAGCTCTATTATTGCTTTCTTAAGTACTTTGGCTGCTGCCCATTGTGATGATAAGTAATTACAGAAGGTGACACAACAGTGGAATTCATCAAATCTCTATTGTTTATGCAATTTCAGAGCATTGTCTCTAGATGAAGTTTTGTCCCAATGGCAAAGGAATATCCAAATAGTGAAAACCATATATCTCTATCTTTATCTCTATACCTATCTATATCTATATCTATATCTATATCTATATCTATATCTATGCCACATTTTGTAAATACTGCCAGGCTCATCATCTCAAATAATTTCTGGTTCCTTTAATCACTGCTAAAATGCTAACAGCTCTCTTTAATGCCTAGTCAATAAGCAGATTAAAACATAAATGCCACTAAATATGCTTTAAATATCAGCTCCATTGAAATATTTCTAAGTTATGTATCCTCTTAAAATAATCCCCATTGTAAATTGAGAGGAAATGTCACCCATATGAGTTTCTTCAGAATTTAAGCTCTGATTATACAAGGAATTAGGTGCTATAGCTTTGGAAATCAGATAATTAAAGAAACTCCCGCCCCTTTGTTGATGACATTTTTAAGCCTAGAAATTTTTCATCAATGCTACAGTGAAATTTCAGTTAAGTCACATTGCACACATTGAGAACATGTCCATTCCCAATTAAAGCTGGGTACCCAAGGTAGGAATTAGGTGGAGAAAATCAAAGACTCAGAAAGATAACAGACAAGTCAATCACCTTGGCCTCAGAGCTGCAAAAGACCATTAGGTCTGACTAGGTCTGTTTAGGAAAAGGAAGTATAAAATGGGAAAGAAATAACTAACATTCAAAGAAACAGTGATCTACTAAAGAAATTAAATCGCTGCTAATATGAACTGACAGGTTTTCTTCAAATATTACTCCTTAGTCAGCATTCTCAACTGTGATACATAAATAAGAAGTCTCATAGGACCTCACAAAAAAATCTGATTGACGCTTAGGTAAATGTAGACAAAAAAAGTTAAGATATGCATTCTGCCTGGTGCAGCAGGAAGGAGATCTGATGCCATGTCTCCCCATTATCAAAGCCCTTGGGAAATATTTTTGCCAAAAGGATCCCTCTTTTTTCCCACATTCAGATGAAGGGGAAAGGAAAGGATTTTTTTCTTTTTTTAATTCTACCTTTCTAGGATCTAGGCTGGCACTCTGAAATATAATGTGCTAAAAGGAAGATTAACAAGAGCAAGACAAACAGATTTCATTACCATGAGCACTGAGTATCATGCAGAGAAACCCAGTGATGAACAGCTCAAAGGGGTTCCAAGAATTTGACCTTATATAGCATTTTAATAGAGAACAATACATTTTCAGGGAAATGACAAAATAAAGAAAAAAGATGCTCTGCTTACAAGAACTGGAAACTGTGGGAGGTAAATATGAAAGACACTAATTGTATCAGTCAGCCTTTTGCTACTATAACAAAGTATCCAGAATACTCTATTTATTAGGAGGAAAGGTTTGAAGGTTTGTTTTTGCTCATTATCTCAGAAGTTTCAGTTCATAACTAAGGGGCTCTGTTGTTCTGGACCTCTGGTGGCCTAGTACATCATGTTGAGAACACACAGTAAAGCATGTCATCCACCTCATAGCCATGAAAGCCAAGATAGAAAGACCAACAGACTGGTGTCCCACAATGTCCTTGAAGGGAACACTTCCTTCAACTAGTACCTTCTACTTAGCCCTACCTCTTCAAGGTGTCCCACTATCTCCCAATAGCAAGCTAAAAACTAAGTCTTCAGTATTTGCACCTTTGAGGCACATTCAGATCTAAGCTATAGCACTAATGAAAGTAAGGGAGGCCTGTCCAAATAAATGGATGATGCCAAGATCTCCTCCTCTGCTGCATGGCCATGAAACTTCTCTGGTAAAGGGGATTTAAAGCAATCCTCAGTCCATAGACGTTTCTGCTTTCAGTCAGGTGAAAGAATTTCCAAAAATGTTTCTTTCCACATCTGTTGATCTAATTTGCTTTCAGCTGAAAATAATTGTAACCTTAAAATGGCGTGTTTTGAGGTCATATTCAGTATGTTCATTACATATGCTAATCAAAAATGTAATTCAGTTATTTCAAAAACCTGCTGAAAAATGAATGTTTCATGGGTGTGTGTGAATGTGCGCGTATATACATGTGTATGGCTGAAGGGAATTTAACAAAAAACCACAGTGCCAGGTAAGGGAAACATCCCTTTGAGTTGTTCATCCAGGTAGTCCAAGTGACTCCCAAACTAACTCAGGCTATTATTGTCACAGCCCTTGATTTCCTTCCAGAAATTGAAGGTAAGACCCCCATTGCTGAAGACAGGCCACACTTCAGGCACAGGACTTGGAGAAATTAAGATGGAACTGATCTGGAAACCTCCTCCCTGAAGAATAGCTGCCATAGTATCAGAAGACACTATGCAAACTTCCGAAGGAGACAACCAATCAATGATTCCATTCAATTATAAAGTCTATAAACCACAACAATGACCATCCCATTAAGTAATCTCTACTGGTGCAGTAGTGGCTCTTTTATCTTTGATGTAATCAACTGCTGTCTAATTGGACTTAAGACCCACTGGATGGGAGGGAACTCATGTGTGGTACTGTAAATATAGCCAAATACACATGGTTGAAGATGGCATAGACCTTAGAGAAAAACCGACTTTTGTCATACCCCTAGACAAATATAATCTCTTATTGTATTCTAAATATGTATCCTTATATTTTCAGACAAGTGTACCTCTCACCATTCATCAAAGAAGCTTCTTTTTGTAACAGACTTTTGGTAGCGACTATTATAAAGTTTCACAACTGGTCAAATGTAGAGAGTAAGTGTCTGTGAAGTGCCTAGTACTGAGTAACACATCTACAATGCAACCTCTATACCTAGAGGTTCAGGGAACATAGTGGAACAGGGGCCAGACAGAATATTGTTGCATCTCTCAGCAGTGAAGCTTCCTCATGCAATGGAGCCTTAACCCAGAAAGCCACAACTAACTGACATACAGAGAATAATACTGTGGAGAACTTATCCCTGAATAGAAGACCTGTATCAAACCTCTGCTCGCCGAGGCCCAGAGACCACTTTGGAAGAGGTAGAAGAAAGATTGCAAGACCCTGAAATGGTTGATGATGAAATAGTTTTCCAGACAGCTGAGAAGTTACTCATATGAACTCACAGCAATTGTAACAGCATTCACAAGACCCACATAAGCTCAAACCAGACAAAATCCCAGTACAGAAGTGGGGAAGTAGGCAAGAATCCCCAACTTGAGCTGAGAAACTATTGGCAACTCATAACTACTGGGAGAGGCAGAGTTGATTTTAAGTGTGTGACACTAGATAAGTTAACCAGGCTCCAGTGAGTGGACACATACTAAAGGACATTTAGAGACACAAATTTCACTCAATAGGCCTTGATATGTATAACAGAATACATGAAATCTGGTGAGGGTGTATAAGAGGGGTGCAACTAGGGGAGGGGGATCTAAATATGATCAAAACATATTGCAGGAAACTCACAAAATTTCAGTTAAAAATCATTTTAAAATTAATTCCAATAACCAGCAACTATAGATTCCTAAAAGATGTATTTGCTAAAGTATTGCTACAGCTTAGGCCTTAAGTGTCTCCCAAAAGCTTATATGTTGGCAGCTTCATCCCTAGCTAATCATGCTACTGGGAAGGGCAAGGTACTTAGTATCTAGTTGAAGGAAGGGAATGTGTTATTGAACACAGCCTTTTGTTACTACCCCAAGGCAATGAAACACCTGAATCTGCAAGCCAAAATAAACCTTCACTGCATTAAACTGACCTATCTTGAGAATTTTGTCTCAAAGATGGAAATTTGTCTAATGCAGGCTTTCAAATGGCTTAACTTTGGTAATCTACCTACTGACATTTGTCAGCGTTGGCATCTTGCAGATGTGCATCAAACCTACATTCTTTTTTTTTGTTGTTTTTTGTTTTTTTTTTTTTGGTCTTTTGGAGACAGGGTCTCCCTGTAGCCCCAGCTGTCCTGGAACTCACTATGTGGACCAGGCTGGCCTTGAACTCACAGATATCCTCCTGCTTTGCCTCCTGAGTGCTGGGATTAAAGGTGTGCACCACCACGCCCGGCCCATGCCTACATTCTTGTTGGTAACTTCCATTATCAAGAGAGCACGTGATTGATAGATATCCTGCTGGAAGTATAGAATTCGAACTCTAATATTTTGAATTTCCCAACCATGATTGTCTTTTTGGTATTTTTTAAATATTATTTTCTCTCTCTGACCAAATACAGAAACTCATGAATTATTTTTCTCATTGAAAAGGTAAGGAGATTGATCATTGTTCCCTCACAGACGGCAGCATGTAGAGATGGATGTCACCAGAGGTCATCGCTCTTTCATTTTGCTAATGAAGAAACCAGCTACAGAAAGGTTAAAATAGCTTGCTTCTCCAACCTCAAGGTGCCATTCAATCACTCTGCTAGTTCAGAGTCCTTATTATCAAATGTCAAGGTGCCATTAAATTACTGAGGGAGCTCAGAAAACAATGTCCTAAATGATGGTACTGTGCACATTGTGCACTTTTGAATCAAAAGAAATTAGATCTTAGAAGCCACCTCAGAACCTCAAACTTTATACCTTCTGTTGTTTCTCTTCTATATCCCCAACACAGGAGGAAACGGTCTCTGGGATTCCTTCCCTTGACAGCTCTTCAAAAACAAGCACAACTGTCTCATACTGCCTGTTGTGATCTCAATAAGCAACAAGAAAGGTTAGTAACAGAAGGAAAGAGACTGGAGATTGTTGGCTTGTACTAACACCCTTGTGCTTTAGGTGGTAGTTTATCTGGGAGACTATCTGCATAATATGACACTGTTGTTTTCAGGGACCTTCTAACCCTCACTTTTGTGACTCTCCTCCCTAAGAGCTAAAAAGAACTTTGTCCCTAGCTACTATTTAGCTCTTTGGACTCATTCCTTTCTTCTAAAAGTCATTTTCTTCTACCCTTCAAAATTGCCTGTATTCCTTTATTTCCCTCTCCTCTATGAAAATGGACATACAATTTTCTGAATCAAAATACTCACTTTTCTGTCATGCCCTTGTCACTTAGATTAGCATGTCTTTTTCTCCTGTGACTCTGTCGTTGTCAGTTCATAACAAGAACCTAAAGATGGAGGAAGAAAAACTTCCCTGTTCAGAGGTGTTCCCTAAACAGAAACACACAGCTCTGCAACTGCAGCTCCAGAAACCCCATCGGAATAGACCAGAAGCAGCACAAGTCCAGCCTATGGCCCCAGTCCTGGTCTTCCTGGAGGGGCTGTTTAGCTCATCCATACAGACACCTTTAGCAAAGCTTCATGAAGGTATAGGAGACCTTGTAGCTTGGCGGGGTCCTGATCATCATTAAGGTCCCCTTTGGAGCAACTTGATTTGAAAGGATCAGAGGGAGGTTTTTAGAAACCTCTGGAGAGCACAGACATCTGGGATTCTTGAAAATGAATTAGATGAACCTGATAGCAACTCAAGAGGAAAGGTCACCTAGGTTTGGGTGAAAAATTCATGATTTCCAAATGTCAGCTAAGATTTGGATAAGCATCTGGCTTTTGGCTATCTATTTGAGAATGAATAAACGCAGAAATCTGGAGGATTCATACTCACTGGACCTAATCCACCCAGGATTTAACAGCCAAAAAAGAAATCCTGGTTATGGCACAGATTCTATAAACTTTCTAGTCATTTACACACAAAAACAAAGCAGCACATATGCATATGTTTGTACACATATTTAAACAGGTCTATACATAATCCACATACAAATATGTGTATATTTCTATGCATTTCATGTAAATGCTTGTAGGGGTGTGTGTGTGTGTGTGTGTGTGTGTATGTGTGTGTGTGTGTGTGTGTGTGTGTTTAAGTGTTTAAATATTCCCAAACATTGAGCCAATTGGCAATGGATCCATTTTCTCTTGGAAAAAGATTTGCTTCATATCTAATAGAAATATACAATCTGGTTAAATGCTGCTGGTAAAATGTCTAACACATGGGTGGATTGAGATTGTGAACAAGTGGAGAATTCTAACTCAGTCTGATGGAGATAGGTCCTTTGAAGGGAGGCCAGAAAACATTCCATTCCAAAGAGAGGGGATATGCATCTATTGTTTCTCCAGCTGGCTAAACCACGGCAGGGATGTTTCCTGCTAAACAGCCTCATTAACATAAGCATAACTACAGGGTAAGTTTTCAAGCTCATTCCAAGTGAATTCAAAGGGGTGGGGGAAGAAAGATGCCGTTAATATGCACAACTCATGCAGACAGTGATATGAAGTTAATTCATTTCATCATATTATCACCATGGCATATTAACTTAAAAGAAATAATAAGACAACATGGAAATGTTTGCATATTAGAGAGAATTCTCGTTGTACCCTATTAGCACCGTATCCTATTAGTATTGCATTAGGCTACCATACTGCAATGCTAAAATGATGAAATCCCACTGTGAAAACTGATATTGAATTCTTGTAATGTTTCAGAATCATTTTTAGCACTGCATATAAATAATTCATGTGAGCAGATCTAATGAATTGATGGAAGAAAAAAACATCCCTTGGCATTGTGAGCGTATTTATGAATGTAAAGTCACGAGCAAGGCGCTTTCGCATGGAAGGTGGGCAAGGGCTGAAGTATGGCAGCTATCCCGGAGCCGGTTATTAATATAATGAGGAATTCTAGGTCAAGTCCAGTGGAAATATTTTCACATGGACTTTCCCTTCTAGGAAAGGTGCACAGTCTCAGCCAGCACTCTTCTGTCTTTCCTAAATCTATTTTGTGGATCCATGAAGGGAGCCACCATCATTTAAAGGTAGCACCAAGCAGAATCAAATTAAGATGAAGAAGAGTCAGAAAGAGTATGTATTCCTTTTGTGCTCCTAATGTCATTGTTCAAACTGTTGCAATGATCTGATTTCCTGCCTACCTCCACCACAGGGCTGGACATTCCTTAGAGTCAGGAGTCATAATTTATTCATATTTGTTATCTCAACCCCAACACAATGCATGGCCCTCAATAGGTACTCAATAAATATTGAATGAATGGATGGATGAATGAATGGAGGAATATGTTGATTCAATTCCAAAGATTCCAATTAAAAAGTTGGAATAAATGTGGGAGTGCGTCATCTACATTTAAATCTGATTGTTTTGAGAAATTAAATCTTTATTTGCAATGTTGAATTCAGTCAAAGCCATTCCATTTAGAGAGACATTCTAATTCCAGAGTTAGCCAGCAATTGTTTAAGTCCCTGCTTTAGATTAATGGCTTTTGGGTTTCTCATACCACATATTGCATATTGGTGTCAGCTGCTTGCCGAGAAGTAATCCTAACGCAATTTTAACACCCCAGGATGGAGCTTTCCTGCGAGGAGAGCTGCCTTGCAGAGCGAGTT
The DNA here is from genome assembly GCF_000622305.1 of Nannospalax galili. Lineage (NCBI taxonomy): Eukaryota > Metazoa > Chordata > Mammalia > Rodentia > Spalacidae > Nannospalax > Nannospalax galili. The sequence goes on from NW_008338999.1 coordinate 2,493,072, forward strand.
CCCCTATGTAGAAATATCGCTGGCAGTTATGGGGAATTGCAGGGTGGAAGCCAATGACCTGTTTTCAGTTCTCTCTGTGGCTGGCTTGTGGGCACTGCGGTGCTGTGCCGCTACTCTCCAGAGTTCACTACATATTAGTTCCCAGATCTCTCATGGCCTGTTTCTTCTTTTCTGCTTAGTGGACAGATCACACATAGCCCCTGGTTCCCAGCCTTCTTTCTACGCTGTTACCTATTTCAAAGCTAAAGAAACCTGGAAAGAATGACTAATAGATTTACCTGGAAGGGAAAAAAAGAAAAAATGAGGAGGGATTCTTTTTCTCTTTTACTTGGAAAAGTACATGTTTGAAGGTAGGACTGAGAGAGCCCTTTAACCTTTACAGAAATTCAGTGCATTCATACATACACCACAAACACAACAACACACAGGCACAGGCTCTTCAGTGAGTGTCCAACACTGACGAAGTGTTCACTGAGGGCCTCAGAGTGGTTACCCAAAAAAGTATCTTCTTCATTGGACTATATCCTGAGAGAAAGCTCCAAGCATGGATGGGTAAAAGGAAGGGCATTTGTCCCCATTGGAGTTTGCTGCAGCAAGAATCGGTCTGTTATAAACTCTAACAGAAAGAAGCTCATACATGGTTTTTTCACGCTGTCTTTGCCTTTAACTTCTCAAGGGTCCCATACAGTGGATTCCCTCAGTTGTCACCATGCTTAGAAGTAAAAGAGATAAGGGAAAATTTGGAGGATTTCCAAAGCCTTTCCTCTTGGAACATCAGGTGGCCTTAAACTCAGGAGTGTCCAGTGCTCCGTCACAGAAAACTTTCACTGAGTCAGCACTTCCACGTTCTTGTTTGTGAATTCAAAGAGTGAAATTCACAGAGGGTGAGTTTTAGAAAGAAGTTTATTAGAGATTCACAAGTGGGAGCTTAGGGAAGAGAGAGAGAGAGAGAGAGAGAGAGAGAGAGAGCTGCTAGTCTACAACCTTTTCATACAATCATGGCACCAGCTAGGACAATGCATGGGGAAGGAGATGAGTTGGTCAGTCCAACTGGCCCAACCACAAGGTGTCCAGGTGTACCTCACAGTGTCAGTGACATCCAGGCAAGGGTAAGAGAGGACAAGGAACCAGGACGCAGGACACTCTTCTGGCATTACTGACCTCCAGCAAGGACAGTCTCAGAATTGTTGCTTTGGAGTCCCTGCCCTACCTGACTAATTCCTATCTTCTGTTCTCAACAAAAGATTCTCTTCTCTGAGCAAGGGGACAATCTTTGCTTGAGGCTGAGCTTTGAATGGAAAGTAAGCATTCCTGCCTTTCTCAGATGAGAAACACAGCTGATCTTTCTCCCTCTTCCCCTCCACCCACTGAGGATTTACACATAGGTTGGTAAGGTGTTGTAAGAGCGAGACCACGGAGGACAAGTCAGTCTTTGGGTTGCAACAGCAAGAGGTTTATTCAGGACACAGGTACCTGTGGGCACAGAGTCTCCTCGGAGGACTAGCGCACCCCAGGTTGAGTTCAGGGGTTTTTTATAAGGCAGAAGCAGGGTACAGAAGCAGAAGTGCGGTTATTGGTTAATTTCAAACACACACAGTAATTTCACCAGTAATTTCAAAGGTATGCAGAGATATGGGGTAAGGGCCGGGGCTGAGGGGAAGTAGGATTGCTAAATGGGAGGTGGCCTCAGAAGCACAGAAGACTTCCTGGTATCGGGCCCCCAGGGTGGTCAGGAGTTCTGTCTGTAAAACTTGTTTATGGCTTAATCTGTGAAGCTTGACCGGTGCCTGCCTGTCCTGCAGCCTTTTGATAAGGCTGGTTCTGGTTTTTGTTAAGTTTTAACAAGTGGGCTGTGGGACCCTGAGCACTCATGGCGCCTAGTTTCTTTTTATTTTCTCAGTGTAATATGTGGGTTGTGTTGAGATTTGATTATATGGTTTAAGAACCACAATAAAACTCAACAATCTTTGTTTCACCCATAAAAGCCACTTTATAACTGTGCACCTCAAAATAAATGCAACCACGAAGTGTGAAATTTAGTTGAATTTGAAAGAGTTAAAATTGGAGAAATGATCAGCAAAATTGGATGGTGTCCTTAAGCAACAATTTGTACAGTTTTGCTGATGGTAGATTTGTATTTTTCTACAAATGTCTTGTCAGTCACATATTACCAACAAATAGCCTGCTGAAGTTGTGTCCAGGCAGAAAAGTTAGAAAATCTTCGGTATTGGTATTGGTTTTAAAAGTTCATTCTTTCTCTCTCCCCAACCAACACACACACTAGCTTTGGTGAATAGTGTGGAAGCATTTTGTCCTGTTTTTCATTCCCATGTATTTGATGAATACCTAATGTTAAAGTAGTAGTCAATTTAGGACCGTTAAGGGAAAACTCCTTCTGGTCAAGAGAATACATTCTCTGGCCTGGGTGGAGACCTAACATTCATTTGAACAGGGTCAATGACCTAGCTAAGGAACCACCCCTAAGAAAATGGCTTTATCTTAAACCATGTAAAACAAATAGGCAGAATAATTATCTCTTTAATGAGATGCTATATTTTTCCTTACCAGAATGCCTGCCCCACCGTCTCCAGGAGCAACCAAGAGGTTCAGCTGAGACTGCTGCCTTTCTGAGATGGGTAAAAAAGACTCCTTTGCCGTTCTCTTTTCTCTGCCCCTTTCTTTCAGATACCGACCAGAACCTAAGTATGCTTTTTCTGGTACTTTGGGCTTCCTTACTTTTTCTCTAAAGCTCTCTCCCTGCTGTGAGGCTGCCTGGTCTGACCTCCGCACCTACAACTCAAATGGCTTAGCTTTCTTCTTTCTCTCCTCCTCTTCCATGCTCCTCCTCCATGGGATTTATAGCTTGCCTGCTCTGGAAATTTTTTTTAAATGCTAATAAAATTGTCTTTGAGCCTTAATTCGAGTCCATTCTTAAGTTCTTTTATTAATGAAACTAAGAATCCCAAGAGGACCCCCCAAAAAATAATTTTTGGCTAGTGTCACGTGCATTTGTTATTTGATTTCATTCCCAGTCTACAGATGACTCAGAACTTAATAGAGCTCTGTGAACGGAAAAGAATCAAGATGTGTCCAATTCTAGGAACTGCAGTCTTTACTCTTCTTTCATCACACTTATGAATAAGGGCTAAACAACATCAGCATCAGATTAAGGAACCATCAGTTCCTCTTCCAGCCTTTACAGATGAGTAGTCTGGTGCAGTCTTTTTTCCTTGTTCTATAAACAGGTGCAAAATGGATGAAATAGTTCTAGGATTTCCCTAGGCTTCAAGAATTGGGGGAAGAAGGAGTAAATACTGAAGAAGTTAAAAGATTCTTTCCAGTAAAGTAGATCTCCTACTAGAACATCACTAGATACCCAAATCCAAAGAAAGCCCACCTCCTTTCTTAAAAGGTAGCCTACTGTAGGGCAAAGCACAACTTACTGACTCAAAGCTTGCTTTACACATCTAGTTTGGTGATGACTAAATATACACTTTTGAACAATCATCTTAGTTCCTTTAAATTGTGGATCTGTAAAACAGAGATAATGACTAATTCGTGGAACTGTAAAAAAAACAGATGAGATCATTGGTGTCTGACACATAGCTGTACCCAGTGACTGTCGATTCCATTTTCTTTCTCACCCAGCTAGAAGATAACCTGTATCCAAGTTGGCCCACATCCACGTCCACAGACTCTCCAGATAGTTACAGGACTCCACGTATTTCTAGTCTGAAATCACATCACATCTCCACTGTGGTCTGAGTATTCCTAGTGGGGTGACAGCTAGGTTCAATATACAGATTTCTGCTCTCAAATGGTATCATTTGCTCAACACGGGACCATCAACTAAGCCCACACAGTGTTAACAGTAAAATATTCTTATGTCTCACCAATAGAAATAAGTCTCAATTGTGTCTTTTTTCAATGTACCTGTGCCAAAAAGCCCAATTTTATTTTTTTGCCCATTTCCCATTAAAGCGAATTTCAGTTTTGATTTTTAAACAATTCCAAACAGAGCAAAAATCCCTAAGTTCTAGACTTGGCTCACCTTAAGAAGTATCACAGGTGCATAGATGCTGCTTGTCCTATGGCATGTGCACCAGGTCGCTGTGATCCAGGTAATGAATGACCTCTCCTAAAACCCTGGAGAACAGGAGTCAGTATGGAGGTACAATTATAATTTTGGGAAACCAGTGTAAGGTCTCAAACTTTGCCAGAAATTCAGCCTAGTTTCATCGAAAGGACGCTCTGCCTGCTCGGTATGCCTTCACTATATAAGCCAGGCTTCCGTGACAAGCTGTGGGTGTAACTCCAGTGTGGGTGCTGACTACCACCACAGCTCAGAAACCCCAAAGTTAAAGAAGTTACAAAGCCTGTAAAATGATCAGCCCCCTAGTTCACACACACACAAAAAATCCCATAATCTAAACATCATACATTAACTCTCAGACTATCTGAACAGAATATATGACATAATTTCAGACAATCATGACAACCACAAAAAGTTTAGGGTTATTAAATCTCTCTTCTAATTAAGCTTTTCCATAACGAAGCTGGGTAGCTGCCATTATTTCTCTGCGCTAATAAAATATTGAGAAAACTTGTGAAATCATGACACAGCAAGATGACTATATAAATTTTCTTATTGTTAGGACAAATTATCTGACAAAAGCAACTTAAGGAAGAAAGAGTTTATTCTGTGTCACAGTGTGGGGTACAGCCCATCAGAGTGCGGAATAGTGTCAGGAGCATGATGTAGCCCGGCACATGACATTCAGATGGTAAGTAGGAAGGCACTGGTTGCTGGTGCTCAAGTCCCTTTCTCCTCATTCAATCTGAGACCTCGCCCCATAACTCATGGGACGGTTCCAGCCACATTCCACATTCAGGTTAAGTCTTTCCACCTCTGTTAAGCTGCTCCAGAAACGACATCACAGGCCAGCCCAGAGGTTTGTCTCCTGTGTGCTTCCAAGACTAACCAGCACAATGACCCTACATATCACCACAATTTCTCACAGTATTTCATTTCTCAATTAATCAGGACAGCGCTATCATCACCCCAGCAAGAAATTCTGCTTTTAATTGGATGTGTGAACAATACAGTAACTACAATGCAGACTTATTACCCTACATGATTTACATTTATTGTAATAGTTTCAACTCGATGTTTCCGTGAAAATGTCAAATTTATTTCTGATGTAGCAAAATACAATTCAATAACTAATAATGTATTCATTAATATCTTAGACTGCCACTATGTCATTATTGGCTCTAATAATACCTAATTGCAATAATAAATACCCAATTTTAGGGATTTGCTTGTTTTCTAATTAGACATTTTTCACATTTCTATTCTTTAATTATTCATGAGTAATTATTGTTACTCACAAAATAGAATTATCACTAAGCTTATAAAAACTGCAGTCAGCTTCTTGCTGAAAAGAGGAATTAAACTTCTATTTTATGTTCTAATTAACTTTTTTCACTATTTTGTGGAATGGCTCAAAACAATGGTGAAGGGAAATGTAAAGTAGAGGCTGATAACGCAAGACGTTTTTATAATTATAAATTCACTGGAGGGAAGTTTAAAGAATCATCTAATTGGGATTTTATTCCCATACACTTATTTGGAGTCAGCTTTTCTCCAAGGACTTGTGTTACCAGGGTTTTCTGCTGGACAACCCGGATCTATCTTCTCACATGGCGAGGTGCTCTGCCGACCACAACAGCGCAGAGCCTTGCTGGACCTGGTCAGCTGCACCTCCTTCTTGTCTGCCTGGCCTGCATAAATGCTACTTCCATCCACATTGAACTTCCAACTGCTTCCAGCTGGTCTTTCCAAGGCCCTGCTTGTACATACATTGATATTTCTGGAATAACCTCCCTTCTCTTCATTTTCAAGGAATTATCACCTCCAATCCCAAGAACCACCTCTCCCTGAAACTTTATATCCTTATGAAATCTTTCTTCTAGTCTTCATACATTTTAAGTGTACTTTTACTACCTATAATGCTGGGAATTCTACCATGTCTTGTTTATAATTTGCACTGAATTTTTAGTCTCCTAAAGACTGATATATGTGTGTGTGCAGATATGTGTGTGTCTTTGTATACATATATCTATGAAATCCTCTCACTTGAATATGATAGAAATTAACCCTGACTCTGAGGCTTAACTAGGGAAAATTATGAACCAGTGATTAAATATTTCCGTATTTCATTTCTTGGGCAGAGGTAGCACAAAGCCTGATACTTCAGAGGTCCCTAGGAGACCAGAAACCTACTTGCTACCAGGACAAGCAGTTCAACCATGCACCTTAGCTCTTCCTTTCCCTGTTTTGATCGTCCCAGTCCCTGATTCCTTTTCCTGTTGTGAAAGAAATTAAAGGCCTGAAAGAGTTGCTAAAAGTCTTGCAATGTAATGGTTGCTAAGAACTTTGAATGGTTGCTAAGAACTTTGGACCCTGAAAGGCCCCAGGATAAGATAAGACATAAGACGGGGAGGTAAACAATAATCAATCCCCCTTCCCAGATCGAAGCGTTTCGTTTCCAAAACTGCAACATTCCTGTAAGCTCTGCCAGCACAGCAGTCATTGTTTTCTAGGCCTGCCACACTGTTTCCTTTATGACCATGTGTTATTTGTAAATTTAATGACCACATGTGCATTATTTTCCCTTCGTTTGTACTCCTCACATGAGTATAAAGGTTTCCCCAAACTTGAAGGGGGCAGACTCCATTATGGAATGATCCATGTGTCAGCCCCCAACCCCCAACATGAAATTAAATTCCCTCTCTTCACCTGATTTTGACTGTTGGTCTCTGGTTTTTCTGTAACACTGTGTGTCAGTTTCCCACTGTTGGGCTAAGAAATTTCCACAGATTTAGTGGATTGAACCAGTACAAACTGACTTTCTCATTGTTCTAGAAGTTAGAAGGCCCAAAACTGTTTCACTGGGCTAAAGATAAAGGGTCAACTGGGCTGACACTAAATATTAGAGGAGAACTCCTATCCTTATCTAGCCTCTGGAGGCTTTCTTTAAATTCCTTGGTGCATGACCCTTCCTAGCATTGTTCCAACTTCTTGCTTGCATTATAGCATCACTTCCTTTCTCTTTTGACTTTCTTAGCTCCTTTGGTAAAGGACCCTTGTGACTGCATTTAAGGGGCGCCCATAGAATCCAAGGTAATTTCTTCATTTAAATTTTATTTTTATTATTATTTTTATTTTTTAGAAGCATTTCATTACAGCTTTAACATACTCAGTAACAATCTCCAGAGCAAAGATACATCTCTTTCAAAAGTGGCTATAAAATTTTTAGGTTCACAGTTGAATTAATACGGTTACACAAAATTGAACTCAGTATAAACTCTGTAAGATATAAAATTGAATGAGTTTTTACCCTTTAAAGAAGATCTACACTTAGGTGTTGGTACATGCGTCTCTAATCTGTATGTATCTGATTATTACTAGTCACAGTCAGTTACACTCGGATCCTTGGCACCTGAGTATGGATATAAAATCATTAGGTAGATTTCAATGGTAATGTTTATCACCTCTACTAATTGACATGACGTAAATTTTTATGCTTCCTCCTCAAATATAACTCATTTTTTTTAATTTTGATTTTTTTGTGTGTGTATATCATACAGTACATCCCAAACAATCTTATTCATGTATAGACCTACTTCCCAGATGGCACCTCCCATAGGCCCCCCTACTAGAGCCCTTTTTCTCTGTCCTCCCTGCTACTGTCTGCTGTGTTGTCGGCACCCCCAGCCGTTCCCCAGTACTTGTCCATCTGGTGAATCTAGTCAACATATCTAGAGGTCTTTGCTTTAGGAATGTCAGCTGTTCCTCATCTAGCAGCAATCAGATGTCAATATTCCTTTAGATAAGATTGGGGTCTGCTGTTCATTTTCCCAGTTCTATGCTGGGTTACTATCTGGGAGTCTTGGGCCACCATGGCCAACAACTCAAAAGAAGGTATCGCCTATCTGGCATTGTTTCTTGTTATATAGCCTTTAGCTAATTGAACCACATTTGCAAAGTCCCTTTTACCATATAAAGAAGCAGGTTCTGGAACCTGGCATGTGGATAACTTGGTGGGGGCAAGGAAGAAGATAATTATTCAGGTTACCATATCTGGGATGACTTTCAAAAACTCACTTGTTAGAAGCTTGGTATTAGCTGGTTATGCCATTTGGAAGGTCCTGGAAACTCTAGGAACTAGTTCAAAGAAATAGGTCACTGGGCACAGGTCTTTGAGAATGTCTCATCACCAGTTCCTTTCCATTTCCTTCTCTCTGCTTCCCATATGCTATTAGGTGAAAAAAAACTCTTCAACTGCATGTTCTTGCTGCCCTGATGCTCTGCCCAAGTACAGGGGGCTAAGCACCCAAGGACCAAGCCCCCCAAAACCATGAGCAAAATCAGGACTCCATCCCTTCAGTTGCTCTCTGGGTGCTTCGAACACAGTGACACAAAAGTAACGAATACAATTGTTTTGGCTTTGTTTTCTTTTTTTTAACTCCCCAAATGATTCTTACGCTCTTAGCTTTGGCTAAGATCTACTGGTCTAGAACAACTTCTTATAGAACAGATAAAGAAATTGGAGTAGAGAAAGGTTCAATTAAAGCCAAACATTGAGGACAAACAGGACCAAACAGTGAGAACCTGGCTGAGCTGGGAGCAGAAGCTCACCTCTGGACTCCCACTGCAGTGCCCCCTGCTGCACAGTGAATTCAGAAAAAGTGGGGAGACACGTCTGCATTTAGAAGCAGCCTCAGTGATGGCAGGGAGTCAGTTGGTGAAAGATGACTCAGATGTGAATTCCCTGCTGGCTCCCATTTTTATCCCCTTGGGCAGTGTGTAGGAGAGGTATAACCGCATGAAGAGAGCATTGTCAAAGAAAATATCCTGGCTGATCTATTTTAGTTAAAACAGCTTTTTTTCCCCCAGGTACTGTGAGATTGCTTGTCTGTCAGGGTGTTGGCCCTGAGCAGAGCTGGGCACCAGGGAAGGTGTTTTCAGTGAAGGGAAAAAATAGAAATAAAAAGGAGGGCTGAGCCACGGGGTGCTGGGAGAAGAGGGAGTGAGCACAGTCAGCTCAGCAGTGTGTTCTTCATTGCAAATATCTCTGGGCTAATGCAGAACCTCAGCTTTCACAGCGGTGCTGCTCAAAATTAGCATTTCTCACATCCCAGGATTTGTCTACTGTTATTCAAAGTATTGCACTAAATTCATCCAGTTGTTCTTAATTTTGTGGTGCCTTTATTATGTTCATATTAAAATCTAGGCTGCTACCTGGAAAGAAGGGATGAATCTGAACCAAATACTGTCTGCCTGACCATGTCTCTAAGAAGTATGGGCTAATGGTGGTAAGCAAGAGGCACAGCCACGTCTGAGGTGACCTAAAGGTGGTGGCCATAGCAGGGTAAAGAGAAGGGGGTTCTAACGAGGAAGAAGGAAAATCAGAGGTAAAAATTAGAAAAGTTGTTAGTGATCTATGTAAAGGAGAGTATGTTTCCTCCAATTGATCAAAAAATTTTAACCAGAGAAAGGTGGCACTTCAGTAAGAGGGTATGGTGGCTTAAACGAGAATGTCCTCCATAGGTTCCAAGTATTTGAACACTTGGTTCCCAGTTCATAGCACTGTTTGGGGATGGTATGGACCCTTTAAGAATTGTAGTCACGCTGAGGAAGCACATGACTGGGGACAGGCTTTGAGAGGTCAAAGCCACATCCGACTTGTAGGTTCTCTGTTCCTGTGCCTGCTTGAAGATGTGAGCCTTCAGCTTTCTGCCCCAGCCACTTCTGCTCCCATGCTTTCCTTCCAAGATGGACTCATCCCTCTGGAATCATAAGCCAAATAAACTCTTCCTTCCTTGGTCATAGTGTCTTATCACAGCAACTGAAAAAGTAATACAGGAGGCAACCATATTGGCTATCAAAACTTCACATTTCTCAACTTAGAGTTAGTCACTATTTCCTCCATGCTGTGACAAAACCCGTGACAAAAATGCAAGAGAGGGAGAGTTTATTTGCACTCATGGTTCGATGGTACTTCATAGCAGTGACTTCATAATGACAGGAACATGGAGCAGCTGGCCACATTGTGTCCACAGTATGGAAGCACATGGATGGCTAACTTGCTTTTGCCTTTCAAGTCCACGACCCCACCTATGGGACAGTGGCACCCTCATTCAGCACGGGTCTTCCTTCCTCAGGCAAACCTTTCTGGAAACACCCTCACAGACATACCCAAAGGTATATCCTCTAGGTGATTCCAAATCTAGTCAAAGTGACAATGAAATTTAACAGCATAGGATGACCCTTTGTCCATGTGGCACCCAGACACATCCCTTTAAATTATGACATTGTACTTCTGGTCCTCAAACGCTCATTTCCATTTCATAATGCAAAATGCACTCATGAGCCAGTCACCTGGCTAAGGCGCTGTCCCTAGGAAGGAGGGCTCATGTTAAGCAATGCTAAAGAGATAGGCAGAATAATTAGTGCTTTAATGAGATAATGTACTTTTGACTGCCCAGAATCCCCACCCCTAATGCAGTAGCCTACTAGGCAGCAATCAAATAGTTTCCTAAGTGTTCCCGCTTTTCTGAATTCTACAGAAAAGTATAACCTCTCCTTTCCTTCTTTCTCTTTTCTAAGCATGGTTTCCTTACTCTTTCTCTACCACTTCCCTTCCACCTGCTGCTCATCTGCCAAGTGTCTGACCTCAGTGCTGGCTTTAAACAGCATGGCTTTCTTCTTCTTTCTTCCATTCTCCTCCAGGCAGCTGCTGAAATTTACAGTTGCCAGTCCTCAGGGTTTTTCTTTTAAACTCTAGTAAAATTGTCTTCAGGCTTCTGCTTGAGTCCATTCTTAACTTCTTTTCGTTAATGAGACTTCTTAAGAACCCCAAGGGAACCCTGATTTTCCCTGTATCACACCTTTAATCCCAACACTGGGAGGCAGAGGCAGGCAATATCTGTGAGTTCAAGGCCAGCCTGGTCTACATAGTGGGTTCCTGGCCAGCTGAGGCTACGGGGAGACCCTGTCTCCAAAAGACCAAAAGAAAAAAAAAAAAAATCAGGTTAAAGCAGTACCAAAATCTGATAGGGAAGGCACCAAAATCCTACAGCTGTGTGTCTAGCATCTAGGGCTCATGATGGAGTCCCTGGGACTCCAATAGCCTTGAGTAGTTCTTGTACCTACGACACGTGGTACCTTTCTCCTGAACCAGTACTACGCCACACCTGCTGCTGTTCTGGCATTGCTAATATCTTAGGATCCTCATTAGAACTTGGGTTTCCCATTCACAGCTTCATACAATAACCTCTCAGAGTCAGCTTGCAGGGAATCCAATCCTGCTACAAATTGCTATAGCTCAGCAGCTTTCTAGAATCTTGGGGTGAGCCTCCTAGGCCCCCTCATTCTTACATTTTGCATGCCTGGAAACCAGAACCATGTGGTTTGGTTTGATGCTGCCAAATACTGTTGCAAGCTTGGGCTGCAATCCGACCGCCATCTGCCATAGCTGATGTGGGTTCTGTGTGCTTCAGCAATGAACCTAAGAAAACACTTTCCACTTCCCAAGGCAGTTGTTTTTGAGCATGGAACTCTTTCTGGGCACTCTCGGTTCAGTCTCCTTTCAAGTGAATTGTCAGTTTTGCAAATGGAGGCTTTGATGGGTAAGGTCTTGCCCTTAGATCACCTTTCCTGTTGTCCCTCCTGTGGTCCGTGTGTAAAATACAAAGCTGCTCCTTAACTGTGCTAATCTTAGCAATTCCAGCTGCATTCTCCACACTCTCCTTGTTCCCAGCTTTAAATTTGCTCACAGTGGGTTCCTTACCAAACTGCACAATTTTCATGTCCTTTTGTACAACTTACTGCTTTCCCTCACTGTAAACTGAGTAAGAAGATTGAACAGCAACCATAACACAGCCTGAATGCTATGCAGTCTTGAAATTTCCTCCACCAAATAAATTAGTCCATTACTTTTTAATTCGGTCTCACTCAAGTTGATATGACAGAGGCAAAATGTAGCCAAATTCTTTGCCAGACTAGAACACAGATGTCTCCAGCCCATTCCTTAGTAGAGTCCTTGCTCCCCTCCAAGCCTCATGAGCCAGGCATCTACTCCATCCACTTCTCTCAATATTCTGATCTCCCAAATCCCCGCCAGACTGGCCTATTAAGCTCTGCTAGGACATCTCTAGCCTGCAGCTCTAAATTCTTCCACACTCCCCTGCCTCCGGAAGAAAAAAAGAACAAGATGAGAAGACTTAAGAACCACGTGACAGGCTTTTCACAGAAACGGCTTCACTTCTTGGTGCCAATTTTCCGTGTTAGACACTTCTCTCTTTGCTGTGACAAAGTACCTAACAAAAATCAACTTAAAGGAGGAAAGCTTTATTTTGCTCCTAGTTTGAGGGTGTAATCCATCCTGGAGGGGAAGGCATGGTACTAGGAACATGAAGCAGCAGTCAGGAAGAGCATCTGCAGTCAGGAAGAGCAGAGATGAACGATGGTACTTATTTTCTTCCCTTTTCACTCAGCCTATCCCAACCCGTGGGATGGTGGCACTCACAGTCAGAGTGGGCCTTCCCTCTTCAGATAAACTTGTCTGGAAACGCCCTCTTAGACATACCCAGAGATGTGTCTCTTAGGTGATTCCAAATCCAGTCAAGTTGACAATGGAAATTCACCATCACAGTGCAGTCTTCGATATGCTACTATTTACCACAGAGCCTTTTCACAGGATCCTGTATTCCAGAATTTTAGTTTACCTGTGTATTACCTAGCGATATATATGTATTTATTCATTTTTTTTTTAATCTTTTGGAGGCTGGGCTTCCCTGTAGCCTCACCTGGCCTGGAACTCACTATGTGGATCAAGTTGGCCTTGAACTCACAGAGATCCACCTGCCTCTGCCTCCCGAGTGCTGGGATTAAAGGCATGCACCACCATCTCTGGCCTACCTAAGGATATTTTTAAAGGCAGATTCTGATTAACTGGGTCTGGGACGAAGCCTGAGTTTCTACATTTCTAATGATTCCACAGATGATGCTAATGCTGTAGTCAAAGCAGCAGAGACTTCTGATGCTTCGTATCTTTCATTCTTCCTCCATGTTAGGCCATGTGTGCAAGATTGGCCACGCCTGTGCTGTTCTAGGATCACAGACATAACTTAAGACATCAACAAGAGGGTTCCTGAAAGGTACCAAGCACAAAATAGCCTGCACAACAGGCTTGGAAGCGCCCACACTGTGAACAGGGAAACCTTTCCTGGACCAGTCAAACTTCAACTCCCTGTACTTAGAGGATCTAGTGAAAGAAAAACTCAGAGGGAGAACATATGATCTTGTCCATAATGTCCTTTCCCTACCCCAAATATGCCCCAGAGACCACAGGGGCTCGGTGGTTCCTCTCAGCTTGATTAAACTTTAGTCAGGGCTACTGCAAGCTCCCAATCTCCCCTTCTTGGAGCAATCACTCTACAAAATTAGAAAACCCTTTCTCTGCCCCTTTGACACATAAGTCTTTTTAAAATCCTCTTGCCAGTTGGGGGATCCAAAAATGCTTTTCTCAAAGACCGAGGAGCTATCTCTTTGAAATGGAAATATCAAAAGCAATCATTCTCCTTATGCACAGGTTCTATGGAATAGGAGCCTAACAACCCTAGGAGGTAGCTCTAAGTGGTAAAACTACTTCTTATCACAAAATTCAATTGAATATAGCCAATTAGCAAACACAAATATCCTATGAGTGTTCCCCACCCCAGCTGTAAAATAATCCTCAGCTCTTCCTTTTAGAAGTGTTGACTTCAGACTGTTATGATCTTTCCTCTTCCTGACAATACCCTTGAGCCAAGTCTTCTTTACCTGTTTGACTTTGTCCAGTCCAATATTTAACTTTGACAACACACAAGCACGGAGTTTACTTGTTTGCTCTGGATGATGCAAATGTACAAACTTTGGTCAATGGCTTGTCCATTTGGTTCCATTCTTAGAACTCTGGTGACAAAGCCTTTACTGTGTGTGCTATTTTCATTTTCCATTTGTTTCTTTTGAGTAAAGTGACATGACAGCCCTCTGCTATTCAATGAAAACTAGAGAAAGGCAGTGTTTCTTCCCAAGGAGTTTCTTTTAACATTAGAATAGAGAGATACTACATGTATCCAAATCAAGGGACCATGAGATGACACACACAACTCCTTGAATCTTCTTTTCATCAATGACTAGTCCAAATGTCTTCATGAATTTCCCTTTTCCTGTGTTCTTGGTTCTTCTCCATAACCCCAGAGTCCTTTAGCTTATCTAAATGCAAGTGAGACAATGATTCTTAGAAGGGTATCTGAGGAAAGTGATCAATCACTCTAGGGGGTGCTTCCAGGGATGAGAGAAGGCAGAGTCCTTCATTGTTAACTTGGAGAATAGAAAGGGCAAAAAAGATAAGAATGGTGTGTTACTTTGTCATTGCTGTGATCAAATACCTGACAAAAAGCAACCTAAAGGAAGAAAAGTTTATTTTGGCTCATAGTTCAAATGATATAATCTACGGTGCTAGAGAAAACATGGTGGTGGGACTGTCACCTGCCTATGGCAACTGGGGGCTGTTTAGTCACATCTCAGTGGACCAGGAAACAGAGAAAGGAGAATACTTCTTGTTCAGCTGACTTGCTCTTTTACCCTTTTTAGTCGGTGTAGGGCCTAGCCCATGGGATGATATTGCCTACATTTGGGGTAGAATTTACCCCTCAGTTAATCCTTTGGGAAACAACCTCACAGGCACGCCTAAAGGTGTTTTATATTAATACTCTAGGTGATTATAATCTAGTCAAGTCAGCAAACAAAATTAGCTATCACAAATGACTTATAGAAGGAATCTTTAAGAATCAAGTAAATACTAATGTACTGATTACAAAGACCTAAGGAGGACCAAACAGATCCCTGATATATATGAAAATAGCCTTTAGAAATGGTTAGTCAGAAGGAATAAAATAGCCACAGAAAATGTGCATTGGGAGAAGATGGACACATTCCTAAAGGAGGCCATCTCCAACTGTGTCAGGCCATGTTGGAATGGGCACCATGATGTATGTGCTTCTAGTATATGACCACTTGACCACTGCACATTAAGAGAGCCATTTAGGGACAAATGTAAGAACCTGAGTTCAGATTCCCAGAAACCATGTGAAAAACCAGGCATGGTGGTATGTGCCTGTAATCCCAGTTCTGTGAGATGGGAGGTCGAAACAGGATGCACCCTAGAGCTCACTATCCAGGTAGTCTGGCTGGATCGCTGACCTCTAGGCTCACTGCATGACCCTGTCTCAACAAGTTAGAGCATGATTTAGGAAGTTACCCCAAATCAACCTCTAGCCTCCATAAACATGCACACATGCACTTGCTTACATACACACAAATGAACATGAGCATATGAAACATACTACACACATGCACACAGAGTCATTTAATCCTCTTGAAAACCAGCAACTGAAATATCAACACATTTTCAAAAACATTTTGGTGGTGCAAATTCTATACCATCTCCAGACTTACTCAAAACAAACAAATCAAGCTATCAAGCCATTGGAAGGTGCTTGTGAGACTCTTAGGTTTTTAGGAGCCTTGTTCCAATGATGATGAAAACAGAACTAGATCCCACTCAAAAGGATTATTTGTTTGTTATTTTGTTTGGTTTAAATCATAGCTCACAATCCCGGTAGTTCTGAAAGGTCACAGTTCCTCCCTGTTTTCCAGTAGATATCAAGCTTTTACAAATAGGAATGTTCAGATGCTGATCTACGCATGGGCAGAATCTTGCCAAAGGTACATTCATAGGTATGGTTGTTCTTCACATTGCAACTATTAGATAGCCAGAGAGAAAAAGCAGTGATGGTATATAATCCTCCAGACCATGAATACAGAAGACCAGACTATGTAACAGGGCAGCTCTTGGTGGAGATGGCCTTGACAGAATTCTGAGGATGTTACACCTCCCTAATTCTGTCTTCCCTTTCTCCAATTTTCCCAGAATTCTAAACTCTGAAGAGATAACCAATATAAAATAGTTAAGGTATTAACTGCTAACCCTTTTAGAGGTACGGAATCCAGAACATCTGGGGACCATTGTCAACACCTTTATTGTCCTCAGTACTAACACAAAGCACCTTGCTATGAGGTTTAACTTAATGTCTATTTTAAGAAAACCTAAGAAGTAGGTCTAAGCATGGTGGTGCAAGACTGTGAATCTAGCCCTTGGAAGGCTGAGGCAGGATAATGAGTCCCAGGGTTACCCAGTACCACTCTGTCTCAAACAAAGAAACAAATAAAAAATTCAGGAACTAGCTCCAAGAGTTTGGAGTCTATTGTGGTGTTCTGGCTGGAGTTTAAAAAAGGAGTCACTAAATGACCAAGACTACTCTCTGTGCACAATCTTCTTGCCTACCGTCTGGTTATGTGTCATCTTCTTCCTTAAAGAAGTCCTTTCCATGCCCATGTTACACAAAACAGAGGTTTGAGGTGACAACCTTTCTGTCACCTCAACATGGCCAGCCCTTGAACATACCTGATACCTTCCTACCACTTCTCATCTCTTAAATATTGGACTTTGAATAGTGGACAGTCCAAAACTTCTATTCCAGCAACAAATATACAGTCCAAAAATATATGTCTTAGGTCAAAGGATTATTTTAAGCTGGTTATTTTGAGAAGCTACAGACCAAAAAAAAAAAAGGCCCTGGAAAGTTACCTGCTTTTAAGAGAAATTTTATCTGTAAAGAAAATCTCCATTTGTAAAGGCATTTCTTTATCAACATCAAGAAGACATGGATGATAAAATACTAGAGACTTATGGAGCTATGGGAATGGCTCAGTGGGTAAGAACACTTGCTGCATAAGCATGAGGACCTGGGTTCAAATACCCAGAGCCCGCATAAAAAGCTGGACATGACTACACGTACCTATAACCCCCGCGTTGCAGGGGGCTAAAGCTGGAAGATCCCTCGGGCTTGCTTCAGGTTCAGTGAGGGACCCTGTCTCAATGGAATAAGGTGGAGAGTAATGGAGCAGCAGACCCGGTGCCCTCCTCTGTCCTCCTCTCCAGCATACGGCATACACATACAATATACACATGCCAAAAATATAATAAATAATACATAAACAAATACTAGAGACTCCATGAAGAGGGCCTTGGCTCCTGTGAGCATAACAAACTTTACTCATTTAGTCTGACCAAGCCTCCTATTGCTTATTTTTGAAAATTTGTTTTTATACAAAAACATTTTGTGTTGTGGGGAGGCAAGTGAGTGCCATGGTGGCATGGCACGTGTGTGGACATCAGAGGACAACCGGTGGGAATCACTTCCCTTTTACCCCAGGGATCTGGGGGCTCAAACTCAGGTCATCAATCAGTCTTGACAGCAAGTGCCTTTCTTTATCTTCTGGGACATCTCCCTGCTCCCTCAGTGTTTCTTTGTTTTAGAGAACAATGGTATTTAGGCCTGAAGCCTAAGTCAGTTTTTAAAAATTTTTATTAGCCTATTAATGATAAATAATAATGTGTTTCATTATGACATTATACAATATATTTTGACCATATTCACCACGCATTCCCCATTTTGTCCTCCTTCCACTCCCACTGATCCCTTTCCTTTCCCCAACTAGTTAAGACAACCAGCTTTAAGATCTACTCTGGAGCTAGGCCTCATGACATAGGCCTGTAACCCCAGCTCCTCATCAGGCTGAAGCAAGAGGATTGCAAATTCAAGACCTGCCTAAACTACAGAATGAGCTCAAGGCTAGCAGGGACAACTTTGTGAGATTCTGTCTCAAAATAAAAAGTAAAAAGAGGGCTAGCAGTAGAGCACTTGTCCAGCATGTGCAAGGTCCCAGGTTCAATGCCTAGTATCTTTAAAAACATGTAGGAAACACCTACTCCAGAAACTTACTTCTCTGAGTTTCTTCTCATGTATGTAGGAGCTGTGTATATTATTAAACCTTTATTTGTGTTTCTCTTGTAATTAGTGTTTTGTTATAGAATCCCCCAACTCATGATTCACAAGGGATGGAGGAGGAAATGCTTCGTCCTTCCTGACAGCATCATCTCCGTAGCAAATCTGACATCTCTGTGAATTGTACCCCTGCTCTCAAGAGCTAGGAAAATGAAGGTTTGGGACGTTCCATCTTCAGTTTGATGCCAAGGGCTGCTTGTCACAGGTTTAAGGAAGTCTTTTCTACTCACCGAGCTGAGTCAGACATTAAAACCTATGACCATTGCTTTATCAGTAAATGACTCAACCAGCAATGCAAAAGGAAAGGTCAGCTCATATGCTGGTATGATCAATACTTTGGGAAACTGAAAATGCAGTGTGACACAGTTCTGTGGTGGCCTCAGTTTCATTATGTGTGTTGGGAGGACACTAGCACCTACCTCACTAAATGAGCATGGGAATAGCAGGAGACCCGGAGCCAGAGCTCTGCGTACAATGCATAGTTAACCACTCAGTAAATGGAAGGTGTAAATGCAAAGTGGAATTTCAACCCAACGTTTGAGGTTAGTGTTAGTCTGTGGCCTTGCTCTCCCATACTTAAATGAAATATGAACTCCATTGTCCTTTGACTTTACAGTTTTACTAACCTTCTTGGACCAGCTCTAGCATGACAGTGAGATTCCAGGGTGAAAGCTTTCTAGAAGCTACACACCCTTGAGGGCACAAAGAGTCAGTTATAATCATCATCCTTGTCATCACAACAGGATCCCTGCCTCATACATCTGTCTGAGTGTGCTGCCCAGGACAGCATTAGACAAGTATCATTTTGTCAATTAACCTTTTTCCATTCGTAGTTTATTAAGACCTAAGCAAATGCATTTACTAAAAAGAGTGGGGCCTTTCTTTCTTTCTTTCTTTTTCTTTCTCTTTCTTTCTTTTCTTTTTTTTTTTCTAACAGTAGTTGCAGCTTTAAACACAGCCTACCTGCACTTTCCCCTTACAGTAGACTGGGTGGCATTTCTCTGGCAACTGGATGACCTCATGTCACATTACATGAGAAAATCATATTAATTTTATGGAAGGTCTTGGTTTATTTAACATAAAGAGCAGTAGATGGCTTGGTGTTAAACTCAGCTCTTCATATCCAATGGGCATGAGAATGCAGAGCCCATGTAAATGTCACCTGTGATCAGTGACTGCTTACCCTTCTCTGCCTCAGGCCATTCGGCCTTCCTCACCAGGTATGAAGCATATGTGCCACAAAGCACCTGTGTCTCAAATGTTACCTCACATAAAAAGTGAAGTAAACGGGGCTAGGAGATGGCTCAGCAAGTTAGAGCTTTTGCTATGCAAGCGTGAGGACTTGAGTTCAAATCCTCGGCACCCATGTATAAATGCCTGGTGGAACCACATACGCCTAGAACCCCAGCTGTGTTGGGTAGAGATGTGATGGTGGCTGGGGCCTTCTGGCTACCACCTTAGCCCCAAATTCAGGGAAAGATTTCTGTCCTGTTTTGTCTCTCCATTGCTGTGACAAAACATTCTGACCAATACCAACTTGGGGAGGAAAGGGTTTATTTAGCTTACATATCCCAGTTCATCAGGGAGCCCAAGGTAGGAACTCGGGGCAGGAACCTGGAAGCAGGAGCTGGAGCACAGGGCATGGAGGAATGCTGCTTGCTGGCTTGCTCCCCTGGCCCCTGCTCAGCCTGCTTTCTTATGCAACACAGGCCCACCTGCCCAGGGGTGGCACTACCCACAGTGGGCTGGGCCCTCCCACATCACTCAATCACTCATCAAGAAGATGCCCCTCAGACATGGCCACAGGCCAGTCCAATAGAGGCAATTCCCCAAAAGAGGCTCCTTCAACCCAGGTGTGTCAAGTTGACACTAAAGCTATCCAGCACAGACCCCTTTGCACAGAGTAGTAGAACTGAACACTTACTGTCCTCCTCTGGCCTTGGAGAGTGGACCTGCACAGCTACTCCCTACATGCACAAACACCACATTCATACATCACACACACAAATTTTTAAGTAAAATAAATTACAATTTCCTACTTAATTCTTCTATATTACTGAATTCTCCATAACATTCTTTTTTTAATTTTTTATTATTTTTATTTGTATGTGTATGACTGTATTGCCTGCACCCATGTCATGCCATGCCCAGGAAGGTCAGAAGAGGGTGTCAGATCCCCTGGAACTGGAGTTATGGACAGTTGTTAGCCACCATGTGGGTCCTGGGACTCCAACCTGGGTCCTCTGCAAAAGCAGCCAGTACTTTTAATCACTGCGCCATTTCTCTAGCCCAACACAGTCTTTTAATGTATATGTAACAGCATTTTTTTACTGATACTTTATGATGTGCTAAGTTGAGCTGAGCACTTTGCACCCATCCTTACATTTTAATTCTCAGAATAACTCTAGGCAGTAGGCACCAATATCTCTATATGAAAATGAAGAAGCTGTTAAAACTAACTTGTCAGTGGTCAAGGCCAGCCTGGCACCAGCCTTTTCTAACCATCCCATATCGCAGAATATCTAATTCATGCCTTCAATTTATGCCTTAGCTCACAAATCTCACATCCTTTAAAAATATACCAAGGAGGGATTGCGATATTCCCGTTTAATAATCTGAAATTTAAATAATCTGAAATTTAATTGTGTGTGGTACCAACTAACAGGTGAAGCCAAAGTGAAAATAATCAAGGATAAATATGATTGCCCAGTCCTGTTTTACAGTGAATGGCAACACTGACATGATGCTAGAATGTTCAGTGCATTTACACAGTTAAGAATACTGAAATCATTTTATAAATATAATCTAGGAATGGAAAAACGTTTGGATGAAACCAAGCAAATTGCTGCTGATTCAGTCTGATTGTTATGAAAGATGTACAAGCTCAAACTTCCTCTTCATATTGGCATGACCAGAAAAACCTATCTCTCCACCTCCCCTGTCCTGCCTCCTTACCTGGAATCCTGTATTTCATGATAATGGTCCATTTGCTTCCACTTCTATTCCCTTCCTTCTCCCCGGATTGGTCTTGAGATCATCTGTGGATTGCTGAGACCACGTGGAACTCCCACTGTTTTGAATGTCTATTTGATACTGCCTTCTGCTACCTCAGCCTCATAGCTTCTCCCTTCTCTTGCCGTCCCATCTACCCTCTGAGCATCCCTACCCTCCCAGTGATCAGTAGTCCCTCCTCTTACCCTTTCTGTTTATAACTGTTGAATTAGAACACTGATTTGAAACCATTAGATTTGGTAGTATAGAAAGAAAGCACACACTAATTTTTTTAAGATCCCTGCTTTTTTATTCTAAAAAAATAACCATTCACTGAGAATTTGGGAAAATTAAGATCAATTATGCTATTATGACAGAAAGAACACCAAAATGAGTCTATGAGATTTTATGCTCTTGGTCGCTTCTGAAGGAATGGCTGACAAATGAATTTCCCTGCTTTGGTTACACTGACCCATCAGTGACCTCAGTAAGACAAACAAGGAGGTAAATGAAAAAGCATTTAATTTTAAGGTCTGTGAGGAAAAGAAACACACACACTCGAAACTATTATTTGTGGAATAGACTAAATCAGGCTGGAACAAGAAATACCCTTATTTTGCAGTGGGAAGGGTACACTGTGCAGGATAAAATGGAAACCATAGAAAGGGAGCTGTAATAATTCTAGCTGGAGATGTTACTGCAAATGATTCTAATCAGCAAGTTATCATTATCAAGATTATTATTGTTATTACTGATAATAAACATGTACCGACTGCCAACAGGATACCAGACTCCACACTAGAGAGAACTACGCTCAGTCCCTGCAGTGCAGGCTTACAACAGATTATAATTGCAAGAGAAAATCATATTAATAGCAATTTGATATTTTATTAGAAAAATAACATGGTTTCTCTCTTCTGTCTGGGTTTTCTTCCATCAAGTGGAGAAATGATTCTGAGAATGATGGTCCTGAACCAAAAAGCTTATAAATCTCCCACAATTCGTGTCTCTTGTGCTGTTCCCAGCAGCAAACACTCCTTTGCCTCTGCTTTCCTATGATCAATTGAGGTCACCTTACATCCATTCAGGTTTCTACCTTTGGATGAGATAGGTTTGTTGATTTAGGTCAAGCTGTCTAATTTTATAATGGTTGTCTTTAAGAGTGATTTTATTTTCAAACTGCAAGGTCTTAAAATCTATTTAGTGATTTTCACCATGATTTAATTATTTATTTATTTATTTATTTTTATTTTATGTGTATGAGGGTATGCTGGATAGCTTTAGTGTCAACTTGACACACCTGGGTTGAGGGATCCTCAATTGGGGAATTGCCGTCATTGGACTGGCCTGTGGTCATGTCCATGGGGCATCTTCTTGATTGTTGAGTGATGTGGGAGAGCCCAGCCCATTGTGGGTGGTGCCACCCCTGGGCAGATGGGCCTGTGTTGCATAAGAAAGCAGGCTGAGCAGGGACCAGAGGAGCAAGCCAGTAAGCAGCGTTCCTCCATGGCCTGTGCTCCAACTCCTGCTTCCAAGTTCCTACCTTGGGCTCCCTGATGAACTGTGTCCCAGGAGATGTAAGCTAAATAAATCCTTTCCTCCCCAAGTTGGTAATGGTCAGAGTGTTTTGTTAGAGCCATGAAGAAACAAACTAGGACAAAGGGTATTGCCTGCATGAATGTAAGTTCACCCCTGTCATGCAATGCCCACAGAGATCAGAAAAGGGTGTCAGATTCCCCTGGAACTGGAGTTATGGACGGTTGTCCATAACTGCCATATGAGTGCTGGAAATCAAACCTGGTTCCTCTCCAAGAGCAACCAGCACTCTTAACCACTGAGCCATCTCCCCAGCCCTGCCACAATTTAATTTTTAAAAATAGAACCTAAATGAACACAACACAAAAGAATCCAAATATATTACTGTATTAATCACTTTTCTGTTGCTGTGATAGAAACACTGACCAAAGCAACTTATAGAAGGAAGAGTATATTTGAACTTATGGTTCCAAGGGGCAAGAGTCCATCATGGTGGGGAGGCATAGCAGCAGAGATGGCTGGAGGAGCAGAAGCTAAGCTCTCACATCTTCAAGCAGGCACGGGAAGCAAGAGAGCAACTGGAGAGCGGGCAAGGCTTAAGAACTCTCTAAGCCCACTCCCACTGATGTGCTTCCTCCAGGATAGCCACACCTTCTAAGACCCCCCCCACAAACGGTGCCACCACCTGGGGACAAAATGTCCAAATACTTGGAGTCTATGGGGGACATTTTCATTCAAACCACCACAGTCCACCCTCTGGCCCCCATAGGCTTATGACCATATAAAATACAAAATGCATTTAGTCCAACCTTAAAAGTCCCCATAGTAATTACCAGTCTCAATACTGTTCAAAAGTCCACAGTCCAAAATCTCTTCTGAGATTCAGGGAAATTGCTTAATTGTAAGCCACAGTAAAATCAAATGACAAATTACATACTCCCAACATACAGTGGAACCAAATACACATTACCATTCCAAAAGGGAGCAATAGAGGCATAGTGAGGAAATACTGGACCAAAACAGACCAAAAACCAGCTTAGCAAACACCAAATCCAGTAGCTCCATGTTCAACTTCTGGGACTTTACTTCCAAAGGGTTAGATGGCTCAGCCTCTCCAGCTTTGCTGCATGCAGCATACATGTCTCTCTTGGGCTGGTACCGCTCCCTGTACACAGCTCTTCTTGGCAGATGTCTCACAGCTTTGGCATCATGAACGTCCTCTTGGGGTCTCCATTGCCAACCAGGCTTCACCTTCACAGTTTCACACATTGGCCTATCAGGGCCTTCATTATGCAGAGGAACCCCTGCTGCACGCTGCCTGGCCTCAGCGGCTCTCTGAAACCTCGGAGGAAGATCTAATGATCCCTTTACTCTTGGATTTTTCATGCCTCTAAAGCCAGCACCAGGTGAAAAACACTGCCAAGTTTGGCTGCAAGTTTGGGATGGACCCCAGCCTGCTTTATTGATTTTAGAAGCTTTTCTTTTCAGTTGCCCCTGAAGCATTTTCCTTTCACAAATTGGAGGCTTAACTGGGTGTGGTCTTGCCCTGTTGGCACTCTCTTCATGGTTTAAGTTTGAATCTCTAGGCCCCTCCTTAATCACTTTAATCTCCTTATCAAAGGAATCCTCTCCTTTAGCACATGCCAGGGCTCCAACATTTATCTTCCTAGTGCTTTTTCTATCCAAATTGTAAATTCCGTATTTCTTTCTGCCCCATTTGCTCTTTTTCACTGTAGATCTGCATAATATTCACCATTAATAGCCACACCACCATTTCTACATTAGGCTGTCTTGAAATTTCTTCTGCCAGAGAAATTAGTCCATTGCTTTTCAACTTAGCCTCAGGAAAGTTTTTTGGCTGTGGGAAGAATCTAGCCAGACTCTGCCAAAATATCCCAACTGCTGCATAAGTCCTTATTTCCCTCTGGAATTACATTGTTCTCAGCACTACTTTCTTCCGGGCGTTTACTAGAATGGCCTTTTAAGCTCTGCTTACAGAAATCAACCACTTTTATAGCTCAAGCTTCCAAAGTCTTCCACATTCTTCCTAAACCCCACATGGTCAGGTTCTTCACAACCAACACCCCACTCTCTGGATTGCATTTGGTAAGAGCAGAATTGCCTTAAACTTTGTTTCCCTATGATATGCGTACATGTATGATTTTGTATGTACATGTATGTGACTTTGTATATGTGTGTGATTGTGTGTGTGACTTTGTGTATGCATGCATTTGATTTTGTGTGTTCTTATGTAGTGTATGTATGTGCAAGTGTGAATGTAGACATGAAAGATCACTGTGGAGTATCTTCCTCAAACACTATCAACCTTATTTCATTGGGCAAGATCTCTCACTACACTTGTTTGTAAGTATAAGGATGCATATTTAGATAAAATAAGAAGCTACATTGTTCTAGGGATGTGATAAAAGTTGCTCTGGGATCTGTGACCTCTCAGGCATAGGCATTTGCCTATATTTAAAGTACCACACTTGAGTTCCTGTCCATTGAGTGGGCCTTAATTCCAATTAGATAGCTGTTGATTAACCCCAAGAAAAAAGTGCCACTCCTGTACCAATAACAATAGTTTGCTGGGACAGTCATTGTTTATTGGACTTTACAGCTCAGTAGGACCATTGATTGGTTTTCTCCCTTGGCAGCATGTATAAGTATCCTCTGATACCATGAGAACCAGGCATCATGGAGGAGGCTTCCAGGTCAGTTCTGGCTCAATCACTCTAAGTCCTGTGTCTAAAGTGTGGCCTTCAAGTCTTCAATAGGATTAGAACTTCAGCTTCTGGGAGGTAATCACCCCTCATCAAAGAAGCTTCTTTTTGTAACAAATGGAGACTATTACAGAGTTCCAGAACTGGTCAAACACAGAGAATTAGTGTCCATGAGACACTTAACCTCAAGTGACACATCTCCAATGCAACCTCTACACATAGGATAAATGCATCTCTCAACTCTCCTCAGAGAAATTTTATTATGCAGCAGATGGTGATTAACATAGAAACCCACCATTGGCCCATGTACAGAGAACAAGAGACCACAGAGTGCTTTTCCATGAATAGGACATATAGTTCAAACCTCTGCCTCCCAAAGCTCAGGGATAGTTGTGGAAGAGGCGGCAGAAAAATTGTAAGAGCAGAGAGGATGGATGACCACAGGGAAACAAGAGTCTTTCAGATAGCTGGTCAGTCACTCACATGAATTTACAGCAATAGTGACAGCATGCTCAAGTCTTATGCAAGCTCAAATCAGACAAAATCCCTGCATTGCCATGGGAAGTAGTTAAGAAATCCCAGCCCAACCTAAGGAACTTTTGGTAATTAATGCTGCTGGGACAGGGAAAGACAGTGTCTTACAGGAATAGGACTCTTGGTGGGCCCATTGGATTGACCCATATTGAAGGATATTTGGGAACACAAATCAGATCTACAGGCCATGATATACACATTAAATTGGGCAGGGGCAGTGGGGGAAGGAACAGATATTGGAGAGCATCTAAATACCATAGAACTAGAAATTCACTAAAAATAAAGTTATTTTTAAAAATCTCTCACTAAACATGGTAGTCACCTAGACTGGTGGCATGAGCTCTAAGAGCTCACATGTCTCCACCTCACTGTACCAGGTTACAGATGCATGCAGGTATGCCCCACTTTTTTACTTGAGTGCTGGTGATCTGAACTCAGACCTTATGTTGGCACAAAGGCATTTTAGCCTCCGTGTGTGACTTTAATGGGCTATAAAATTAAATGTATTTACTACTATTGGCCACAAGGGGAAAAAATGTTTGAAAAGCACACAAAGTACAAAAATAGGCTATCTGCTTAATTTGATGTTCTGTTTCTACCCAAACCACAGCCAATGACAGACTGTGAATATGATTTTCAGAAGAATCCAATTATACTTGTGCCATATGTAAAATCAATTGACATTTACCTTCCTTGCAAGAACCTTACATCCCAGAATTAGTTCTAAATTCAGCTATGCTGCTCGTTTGCCATTGTAAATATGTCCAGTCTTGTTAAACGCCAAGTTCTGACTATTGTTTTATAAAACACACTCTCTATATGGTGACATTTTAAAGGCTATGTCCCTGGTTTTCATAGGCTTGTTCTTCTTCACAACTTTCTAGATATCTCCACCTGAAATGGCCCAAACTACTTATCAATGTACACGCTGCAGAAATTCCCTCTCACCACTCTGCAGCCCAGTCCTCATACTCCCACAAAAGAGTTAAGTGCCCAACTTCAGTTCTAGAACCTAACGTGACTAACATACTGCATAGTACCACCCTGGCTAAGCAGGTAAGTCAGATATCACCCCCCTTTTATTCGAAAACATTGTTTTTCTTTTATTCTTATTCAAGATGAATATATATGCTATGTACTAAATTTGATTCTATGTAGCTGTTACTAGATTTGATTCATTTTGTTTTGTTTTGTTTTGTTTGCAGTGCTGGGGATCAAACCCAAGGCCTTGTGCATGCTAGGCAAGCATCCTACCCTGAGCTACATTACTATTACTACATTATTATTAATATATTATTAATAGTACATATTATAGCAATAACATATACTATTATTGTATTATTAAATTCTTTTAGAATTGCATATGTTAAGGACAAAGTGTTTATGCTTTCATAACTTTCCTCTTGTTTGTTTTTAAACTCGATCCAAGTAAAACCATATTCATTGTGAGTGGGAAGGAGTATGCACAACGGAATTATCAAGATAATCTTTCAGCATAGACTATTCAGGAGACTGAAGAAATCAGTACAGCAAAATATGCAGCAAGTGTTGTTTGTATGACGAGCCTTGCCTGGTGATAGTTCACACAAAGATAAACACGGCTTTGTAAGAGTCTTTACAGGTCCATAATTCCTGGGATGCTTCTGGCTGTTTCTCCTAAGGAGATATTTTCTACTGTTTATGGAAAAGTCCCCTGAAACTTTATATCCTAAGCTCACAACAATCTCATAGCTATTCTAATGTTGGCCATCCCTAGAAAACACAGAGGATTGTAGTCTTGTTTAGAAAGAAATTAATTGTTGAGATTTTTATTTATAATTTGTACTCCTACCAAACAGCTAAAGGATGAGTGGACTGTATGTTGATTGTAATACAGAATAAAGTATTCAAAGATAAAGCAACAAAGCTCTTCTCACACTGGAGAAAAAAGGCATTTTTAGTCACCTGAGTTAAGCAAATTATAACTTTTGAATGGTCAGTTTACTGGTATAAATTTTCTAGCAACTGGGTTAAAAAGCAAATGCAAAATGATCTGAATAAACATCATTTTCCCTGGAACAGAACAAAGCAGAAATGTAGCATGTGGCCCTTGTTCAAGGAACACTGAATGTCCTGGCTACCACGTCTCCTTTCCACTCATGGTCCCACTCTAACTTATGTTCCCCATCAGGAGTAGTCTCACACTTAAATGATTTGTCTATGCAATGGGCAATATAGGGGGAGCTTGAGATTAGACAATTGATAAGGTCCCAGGAAGCATTAATTCTGGCTCCATAACATGTGGCTAGGTTTGAAGACATAAACCTATTAAACCTAGGTCTATATGAGCTCAATGATATGGAAGCTGAAAATTAACATTTGTATAGAATAACCATCTTGTGAAGTTAGCCATTTTGTAAAACCACAAAAAATATGTTATTTTTCCATATAAAGTTTCAGAGTCATCCATTCATACACAATCCAAACTTTCATTGCTAATTTCAAAATATAGCATGAAGCCACTCCCAGCCCCCAATCAGTCCTGGATTCTACCTGCTCTACCTCTTATATCTAATCATTTGCTCTCACATAGCTCCTTACCTTCTCCTGCCTCCAATGTCAGCCCCTCACTTACCTGCCATAATGTTTCAAAGACAATTTTTATAAATGTTTTATTATTTTTTATGTGTACAAGGGTATAGCCTGCATGTATGTAAGTGCACCTGTGTTGTGCAGTGTCTGCAGAGGTCAGAAGACGGTGTCGGATCTCCTGTAACTGGAGTTACAGACAGTAGTTAGTCTCATTTTCTAGATCTTTCTTTTTACCTAGAATCTCTGAAGATACTTCCTAGATATACTTCCCCATGCAAAGGACTAGACTTTTCAATAAATCCATGTGTGACTCAGGCTAAGGTCTTCTAAGCAATGAATTCTTGTGGAACAGAGCACTTAAGAGTTCAAGATACCCAAGCTATTCTTTAAGTCCTGTCAAGGAATGAGGTACACAGCTTAGGTACCTGTTTCCTCCCCAAGTATGGGAGACAGGCTTGAGCCAAGGGTGAAAATCTTATTGACAGCCATACGGCAGGCCTGAGGCAACGGCCCAATCACTGGAGCCACAAGAAATGCCTTGTGACATTTGCTCCCATTGGCAGATCATCCCTGTTTCCGCCCCAAGTATGGGAGACAGGCTTGAGCCAAGGGTGAAAGTCTTATTGACAGCCATACGGCAGGCCTGAGGCAACGGCCCAACCACTGGAGCCACAGGAAATGCCTTGTGACATTTGCTCCCATTGGCAGATCATGAGACTGATGCCTAGAGCTCACCACTCCCTAATCACCACCCTTGGAATCCAAAATTGCAACACTTAGATATTGCAACAGTCAGGGTCATGTGGTTTCCAGGAATCCAGGCTCTGTAATCTGAAACCCATTATGCTAATGAGGCATCCTACCTGCTGTTCTGTGATAGGACGTTAAGTCTGTTATGCTAATAAGATGCTTTCTGTTATGCTAATAAGGTATCCTACTTGCTGTATGATGATAGGACGCTAAACCTGTTATGCTAATAGGGCATCCTACTTGCTGTGCTGTGATTGGACCACTACCCCCATATAAGCTTGTGCGCCTTCACAATAAAGCAGCCCTGTGTCACTGAACCTGGTCTCCTGTGTCTGAATGCAGCTCTGCAGACACAGTCTCCTCTCCAGCCCTGGGGTCTGGGACCAGACAGAAGCAGTGATGACAGAAGGCGGCACCAGGCGAGCAGAAGAGTGCCTTCAGCCCAGGGCAGGCAGAAGAGCAGCCTCAGCCCAGGGCGAGCAAAGGAGTGGTGCCCATGAGAACGGAGGAGTGGCCGCCACTGGCGGTGACCGCACCCAAGTACCATTCTTATCTCCCATTTCACTTGGCAGAAGATCCCTCACCTTTTGATATCTTATTAGACTTGTGCATACTCTGTGGAAGCCTAATTAACAATCTCTTCTCTAGAACGTTAGCTGTACCTCCCTTTTTGTATGCTCTGTGCCTTGCATCCTTTCCAACATAGCACCCATGATATGACATTTTTTTGTTTATGTGTCTAAGTTGCCTTGCTCAATCTTTAGCACTGGAAGACTTGAAACACTATTTCTATCTGGGATACTCGAGGAATGTCTCTGAAATGCACCAGTGTTGGAGAGTTGGATCTTCTTCCCAATTTTCTAAGTCATGAAAATCCAAAGCAAGTCCCTCTTTGTCTCTTTCCTGTTGTTTGTCCATTCAGTGCTTCCCCACAGACTCCTCTTGTATGATGACATGCATCCCTTTACCCATTCAGTTGTTGTGTTAGCCACAGGTCAGGTTGTATTCAGTGCTCACTTCCCTTCACTGTCTTAAGTCTTCTTTTTTTTTTCTTATTGATAAATGTTATATGACAATTTCATACAGATATCCAATGTATTCTGGGTATTTTATCCCCTCAACCTCTCTTATCTCTCCCTCATCACCATCAACACCCCCCCAACACCAGTCCCTTTCCCAGATTCATGACCTTTGGTTTGGTTTTTTGACCCATTTAGTTTAACCACGATCATCCGTGTGACAACTGGAATCATCTATTGGAGCTTTGTGGGTTCATCAATGAGTGACAGACTGAAGGCAATGCTGTCCTCTTTCCCTAAATCTATCAGTGGCAAATAGTTCAGCTGTGATGGGTAGGGCTCCCAAGTCCCTTCTCCATCCATGCCTGACTGTGAACCAGCCCGTTCTTGTGCAGACCGAGGGCAGGAACCTGCAGCTGCTGAGAGCTTATGACTGGAAAGGCTTTGTCTTTCCCAGATGTTATTTCACAGCCCTTCTCTTTAATTTCTGGCCTTTATATTCTTTCTGCCCTCTTTTCCATAATGTTCCCTTAGAAATGATGGTGTGAAATATATATTCTTCTTCTTATGTATCTATTAAATGTTTTGTACATTTTGAGCTCTCAGTGAATCCTAAGAACAGTGAAGCTTACCAAATGACTCCTGCTTTTAGGTCATAGATCCCTGCAAGGATCTCATTAAGAAACAAAGCAAAGGCAGGGTAAGGTAAGGTTAACAAAGGCAGGTGAGTATAGCCAATTGCTTAACAGTAGTTAAGTAGTCCTGGATTTGAGCCCTACATCCAGGCCTCACCCACTGGGCAACTTGCACAAGTTGCTTAATTTTTGAATGGATTGTTGCTCATCTATGAAAGAGGATTTGTCACACACACTTGTTCCTTGATGTGAAGACCCAAGAAGATAAGGCATCAAAATATGCAGTTGGCAACAAATAACTGATGATCACTATTATTATTGATTACTAATCATTATTACCAATTATTACTTTTTATTTAGTACCCGGCTGGTGCTATGGTAAAAAAATACCTAGTGACAGTTTCACCTTTGGGTTCAGAATAAGAGCGTTTCCCTGAGGAACTTTGCTGTCCATTTGTTTTTTAACAAGGGCTTCCAGTAATGGCTGATTATCCACAGTAATTCCATCTGGAGTGGATACAGAGCGCAGGCTGGGCTTAGAGGGCCAGAGCAACCCTTTCTCTCAGAGCCAAACCTGGGGAAACTGACAAAGCAGAAGGCAGCGTTGGCTGCCCCAGGCAGTTGCATTATTGTTGTGGTTGTTGTTTTTATTATTATTCTCCTTTTATTTTCCAATAAAGAGCTGAGAGCCACTAAAGGAAAAAGAAGATCCCATGGCCTCAATAATGTGGCGACGGCAGCAGCAATTTGCAGGATCTCAGTGTCGACCCAGGTAACAGCTTGTGACTTTGTCTCGGACAAAGGAAATCACTCTCTTGGATGAACACTTTGGGATGATTTTCAGCTTCTGCTCCTCCTTTCCTGTCAAACAGCTACTGTAGCAAAAGCCTGTAGGGAGAGCTCAAGCTTCAGCAGTTTCTGATATCCACACACTGGCTCTGTTTTCATTTTAAAAGGGGTTGGAGGGGGAGCTGCTCGGGACTTAGAGCTTCAATCACTCTCATATTTAATGTTCTATTTTGAAATAGATCCATTTTGTTTTGCTTCTTAAAATTAAAACATCTTTTCTTAATGATGGGAAACAGGAAAATAAAGGAAGGATAGAGAAATGGTGATACAGAGAAGGAACGGGTTTAAAAGCATGAACTCATTCCTTTCCTCCTTCTCCTTTTGAGGCAAAGAATGTGGCTCCAGCTCTTCCGTTGCGTCTGTTCCTTGGACAGCAGCTACAGCCCAGGGCATACTTGGGAGAGTTTTAGCAAACACACAGATACCCACATGCACGCACATATACAGAGCTGTGGTTAAATATCACGAGACACCTACCTGGTAAATATGATTACACAAATGTGATTTAAGATGCTTACTGGATTTTCTTTTCCATTCCTTTTTTGAAGACAAATCAGGAGCCACCTGTGGATTCCAGACCATGCCGTGACCCTTTCTGGCATCTTTCCAAACTCAAAATCAGCAGCAGAATTGGCCGCCTGGGTTCAAGCTTTTCCCACTTCCTGAATAAATCGCTGACCAGTGAAATGCTACACAAAAGGACCTGCAAATCATGTCACTTGCTCAATCACTTCAAAAATCTCGCTCTGGCTTTTTGCAAGCTGGGCCTCATGCTGCCGGCACAGCAAGGTGGTTGTGTGCAGCCGTTGTGCAATGAGGTTGTATGTTGCCAGTAACCATGGCTGCACGCCACCGTTCGGTATAGCGGCTCCGTTTAGCTTTATTTATTGGATTTTTAAACCCTCTTGTATGGGAGGTGTTGATCTCTCCTGAAGTTGTGATTACAGTTCTGTTGACAGTTCAATCACAGCCAGTCCCTGCATCCTTTGCCCTCACCCTGACACAAAACAGCAGTGCTTCCAACCTGGAGCTGCTGAGCTCCTGACCCTGACCCCACACACTTTGTCACATGAACATAATTGGGAATTCATATCTGTTGATTAGTTGGTTTCCTTAGCATCTTGGAACCCCCAAATTGCCCTTTTGCTGTATTGTTTCTAGAAAGGGGCCAGAGGAAATGAAGAAGGACTCCAAGATGTATTTCCACATGAACACTGTCTCTTTCCTGTCTGAGAGTTTGTTTTCTGCCATGATCTACCTGGGACACTGGCTAGCAAGTTACCGAAATAATGATTTCAGTGAGCATTTTCTAGTCTACCCTTCCTTCCCTATACAGATCATTATTGGGGCTTTGCAGTTTGGGTATATTAGGAAAGAGCCTCCATTGACAAGCAAAGCACCCGAGTTTGAATATCAACTTCCATGTGAATTGCTTGTGTGATTTCCTGAGTAACTTGACTTCTCTGAACTTCAGCTCCCTTATTTACACAAAGAAGAAATCATGACCTTCCTCTCAGCTTTACTGTACAGCTTAAATGAGAAACTGCATGGATGGACAGGACACACATGGGATTGTCAGTCCGTTTTCATTTCATTCCCAGTGTTGCCCTTTGCTGGCTCAGGTTCACCAGACCAATTATTGCCCATGAAAGACAAGACAATCATTCTGTCATATTTCTTCACCCGAGTGTAGGTCAGATTAAGGAGTTTGATCTTATCATTCTGCTACTCTGACTTGTGTCACCCTGACTGGCCTTTCCTCGGTGCCTGGGATTCTCCTGCTATTTACTCCTTTTTGTGGCAACATTGACACGCTGACTTCATGAGCTTCATAACTTTTTACTTAGTTGCTCGAGTAATTTTCAGTCGTAGTGTGGATTTACATTGGATTTAAAATATGTCACTTCAAGTATTGTTGTAAAACTTTCCTATAGAAAAGGAAAGGTTTATTTTAAAGGTTTGATTCATTTATTTTTATGTGTATGAGTGTTTTGCAGGCATATATGTAAGTGCACCACGTGCATGTAATGCCTGCAGGTGCTAGAAAGGGGCATTGGATAACTTGAAACTGGAGTTAAGGATGGGTGTTAGCTGCCATGTGGGTACTAGAAACTGAACTAGGGTTTTCTGGAAGAGCAACCAGTACTCTTAACTGCTGAGCCATCTCTCCAGCTCCTCCTATAGAGCTCTAAATGGAGAAATAGACAGACCTAATATACAAGAACTCTGTACCTCTAGCAAAGGAAGTCCTATTGAAAATAACATGGTTTCAAGAGGAAAACAGTGAGGTGAATGTTGAGAGATGAGGTAGCCTCATTCCTTCTAAAGAGTTGGACCATTGTCTCTTGCTTCGAGAGTTCTAACTCAGTGGAGGATGGCTCATATATGGATTGTACAAAACCTGAATTTGCTTTTCTTAATTTTGGAAAAGAAGAAAAGAGGAACAAGGAATTATTGAAAGAAAAAGAGCCTGTAAGGTAACAGGTCAAAGGAGCACAAAGTCCTTTCCTGCTGTCATTCTCTCCATGATATTGTGACAACATGTCTCCTATTAATTTGAAAATTCTTCATCAAGTAAAAATTTTATCAACTGTATAATACTTCAACAAGTGGAATGTTCATTCATTCATTCTAGTTATGAGATGTATGCAATGTTTGTATTATGATAAATTATGAACTGAGCTGTGATATATACCCTGACACACATTCATACATCATATATATTTATATTCATTTACTATGTACAAAATGCAGTTTTATAAAATGTAGTAAGATATAGATCATATATATAATAACCTAGGTAATAATAAATGATAATATAAGAAATGTAAGATTATAATGGTATATCCTGGCACATATATTATTTAATATGTATAATATATTTTATAGAGTATATTCCTTTTCTTTGTAAATAATGCACATGTTACAATGTAGCATATTGTATAATATATACATTACATGAAATACCTATATTACATATGTAGTATATGTGTGTGTGCCAGTATATAGTGCTCCTGAATTATTTATAAACTGTGAATATATAACTTAAGGATAAATAACACAATATTTGACTTCCAAAAAAGAAAAAGAAAGAAATGAAGTAACAGAATGCCAAAGCCATGGAAAGTATTTTATAGGATAATAACAAGAGCCCCCTTCTGGCCTCCATGGGTACTGTACGCACACAGTGTACATAAATACATGCAGGTAAAACACTCATACACATATAAATATAAATCTTTTTTTAAAAAGATAGAAGGAAAGGAGATGAGTTTTGAGGATGAGGAGAGACAGAGAGGAGAGAAGGAGAGACTGAGAAAAGGAGAAAAAGGAAAAGATGGAGCAGTGGAAAGGAAAAGGAGAAAAAAAGAGGGGAAGGAGAGGACAAAACATCAAAGTCTGCAGATGAAAATTAGAGCATTGGGTATTTGATATCAATTTAGCAGTTGGAGGAATCCAAAAGAAAAGTGAAAACGGAAGCATGGCTCAAGTACTGCAGCAGAATTCCATGAAGGACCTGTTCCCACCAGCTGTGGAACCACACACTCAACCACCTCTCTATGGCTCAGGTCCATTAGCTACAAAATCATCAGCTAGATGTTTCTAGAGTTTAATTAAAAGTAAGTTCCCTGTTAGGTACACCATCCACAGACCCGTGCATCTCAGAGGTGAGGGCAGAGACTGGGAAACCCTGCAGTTACTGAATCCTTGCTGCTGTCCCCGGAAGATGAAAACTAGTCTGTTTGGAGCTTTTAGTGTAGAAAACTCACATTCTGGGGGGGAAAAGTCCACTCTACTTGGGCAGAAAGAACAGCAAAGACATTGCAACTGTGTCTTCCTTTGAAGCTGTCATTCTTTACAGAATGGCGATGCTTGTGTCCTTATTTTACCATCTGGGGTCATGAAGGATTAGTCTGAACTTTTCAAACTGCACTGAAAACTCTTAATGCCTCTCTTTATTTCTTTTCCAGTTGTTATGATAATAATAACCTGAAGAAAGCAACTCAAGGAAAAAGAGTTTATTTTGGCTCACAGTTTGGGGATACAGTCCATCATGGTTGGGGAAGTCACAGCAGCAGGAGTTGAGCCCACTGGTCACATTGTTTCCACAGTCAAGAAGTGGAGAATGATGAATGCTTGAGCTCAGTTCAAGTTGTCCTTTATGCACAATCCAGGATCCCAGTCCAGGAAATACTGCCACCCAGAGTGAGTGGGTCTTCTCACCTCAATTAGCTTAATGAAGATAATCTCCCAAAGCATACCCAGAGGCCCCTCTCCCAGGTAACTAAATTTCATCAAGCTGACAGTTGAGATTAACCACATCTTCTATAACATAAGTGGTTCTAGTTTCTTTAACCATTGTTCTAACAAATTTTTCCTCAACACACTGATCACAGTCTTTTGAATGTGTTATGGGTTTCCACTCTGTATATAAATGATCTTGCCCATAACTGAGCATGGTGCTCGGCATGTATATTTTGTAACTATTTAAAAACAAAAAAGAAAGACAGTAATGTTTCTTTCTCCCCACATTGTATAGGTGCATGTGATGCATAGATAAATTTATTTAGCAATTGTTGTGTATCAGCACTGTTCAAAACACTTCACTTATATTAACACATTTACTTCCCACAGCATACCTGTGAGGTGAGCACTTTATTCTTATTGTCTAGAAGAAGAAACTATAATATATATGGTCTACATCACTGTTTCTCAAACTTTAATGTGCAGAGAAGTCATACACGGTTTTCATTAGGATTTGGATTCTAATGTTGTAGGACTCTGGGGAACCTAAAATATTGCAGATCACAAGTGACGTTGATGCTACTGCTCTAGGGACTGTAGTCAAAGGGGGAAGGGTTTATATATCGTAACACAATGATATGAAACTATGAAATAGAAAAATCTTAAAATGGCATAGAAAAAAGTATCTTTAGAAACATTTTTTAAAGTTTCAGAGAATTTATTATTTGTTTCTTTCATTGCAGAGCCTTTTTCAGCTGAGATCCTAATCTGTAAGGCTTTCCCCTACCTTCCAGAAGTAAAACCAAGTTGAGGGGTTGGGGGTTGGGGGGGCGGACAATAGAGGATTGAGATG
>NW_008338999.1:2529984-2578582 GCF_000622305.1 Nannospalax galili
ATATATATATATATGCCATAAAGTGTTCCATGTATATGTCAGAATGAAATCCATTACTTTGTATGCTAGTTTGAAAAAAATAATTTAGAAAACAAAGTTGTCCTTCAGAAATAATAGAATAACAATAATATTTTCCAAGCACTTGCATGCAATCAGCACATGGACATTCTATGCCACCCTATGCTTCCAATAGCCTTTAGTAGTAAATCCCACCATCATCATAATTTAAAAATGAGAAAACTTGAGCCCAAAGAAAATCACAAATGCCCCCATGTTTCCAGCCAAGGGAAGCACACTCGAGACCCTGATACCTGGTACCAGTATCCCACTGTTTGTCAGGAAGCTGCACCACCTTGAAACACAGGAAACAAAAGCAGCAGTCTGAGAGAGGAAGGGGACAGGGAAGTTTCAGAGGCAAACAAGTAGAAAAAGGCACTTTCTCAGGAAGGCAGTGCATGTGGTATAAGCACTTCACTAATACTGAAACAAGTTAACCCATGTTCAACTCTATGATAATGATTATCTTAAGAGTGAAAGCTGATTGACTGCATAAACAAACGCCGCAGAGTTTCTACAGTGAATAACGACCTTAAATGATTTAAACATCACTTTTAGTTCAGACCCTGTACTAAACGCAGTTCTACACATGCTGGACCTGTCCTCCGGGAGCTCACAGTCCATCTGGGAAACCATTAAACAATTGCAAATACTGGAGTAGGGTGAAATCGTTATGGAAAAAGAGTGGTGAAGGTGGTAATCAGATGGCTTGAAGCTCATTTCCTGGAAGGGTGAGCCAACACACCAGAGATGGGGACACCTAGTCTTACTTTTTCTTAGTTCTTTGTCAACCATAGGATGATTTTTTACAGATAGGTTAGCTCCATAAATGTGGCTCATTTTAAGGGTGCTCAAATTTTGTTCCTAAGGGAAAAGGGCTCCTGGATGAAAATGACAGATTTATTCTATGGTAAATTCGATTTCCTTTTCATTTTTTTTCTTAAACGTGTTGGCACCTACTTTTGATGGTTACTAAGAAATATCAAACATGGAGTTGGAGAGATGGATCAGCAGGTAGAAACACTTGCTTTTCTTCCAGGGTACCCAGTTTCAATTCCCAGCACCCACATGGCAGCTAACAACTGTGCATAACTCCAGTTCCTGGGGATCTGACTCTCTCTTCTGACCTCCACAGGCTTTGCACGACTCAGGGGCACTTACACACATTCAGGCAATATACTCATACAGATAAAATAAAAAAGAAATATCATACAGATACTAAAGAAGACATTAAAGACAGCTACTTCAGTCTTGGTTAATAGATAGGAGGGCAAAGCTGTTCCTATATTCTTTTTATCAATGAATTAGCATAAATCAGTTTCCATGATGTTACACCAAAGTACCACCTATTTTGATCAGTTTTATATTTTATGTGCTAAAATCTGTGTGTGTATGCCTTAGGCCAGCATGGAAAACCCAGATGAATATGTGGTATGTATACATCAGTAATACAAAAGATTCAAATCCCTTGACTTTCATAAGACAACATACGAGTCTAAATAATAACAGAAGAAGAAATGGTCTAAGTTGGTAACTTTTTTTTCTCAAAAGTGTATGAGGCAGGAATTGCTCTAAGAGCCCTACCAGCATGTGGCTTGTGTTTGGACATTGTGACCAGATATTTGCCCCCAGCTGGCACACTGTAGCTAGTCACAAACAATAAAATAAATTAAATATCCAGGAGTAGCAGAGGTACTACCAGTGCTGAAAATTCAACAACTCTTATTTTGCTGGGAAATGGCAAATGTCATATGGGTAAAAATGTTCTATTGGTTTAGGAAGAAGGGAGGGGAAAGACTCAAAAGAGAAAAGCCAAATGGAGACTGGCAGATAGGGCTTAAGAGTGCTTTCATGGACAGCCTCTCCTTCCACGTGCTGCACCAGTGTCACTGTACCTGAGTGCAGGACTGCTCCTCTAGCAGATGTCTGTTCTCCATCAGTAAGATTCCTTGAGTTCCCTGTCACTCTAGTAGATATTGGGGAAACAAGTACCTCATGCCTACTCGCAAAGGAGTAAACAGTGCAGAAGAGAGAAGCAGAAACGCAAAAAAATTAATTAGTACAGCCTTACTGTGATGGGTACAGATTACGAAGGAAATAAGCCATTCTACCTAGTCCCTGGGAAGGAAGGGCTGTTAAGGATGGGGGATGTGCTTCCTTTGGAAAAGAAATGACCCCTGATCAGACTACAAAGAATGAGGATAGAAATTTAGGAAGACTAAAACGGAGTGCATAGAAGGAACAAAGCAGCTATGCAAAAGCAAATCGAGCTGACAAACAGAACTTGTTTAAACTACTGTGAAAGTTATAATAGTACTGAATAACTCTAGACAGTAATAGCTTCATGTTAGTATCATTTAAGCAATAGCTTTACAGCTTCTTTAGGTGGTACATTTTAACTTTGAAATTTTACACTGATGAAATCAGTGTTTGTACAAATGGAAAGAATGAACTCTTTTATATACAGTTTATCAGAACATGTTGACTGTATATTGAGCATTAAAATTAGAACTGTTAAAATACTGTAAAAGGCTGCGCAATAGGGTGTTTGTAGACCATAATAATGTACCATATATTTTTAAAACCTAGAAGAAATAGTTTTCTGGATTTTGATCATAAAGAAATAAATGTTATAGGAAATAAATATGTTTAACATGATTTAAACATTACACAATTGTCCCACTAAATTTTCTCCTTTGCGCTCTCTGTTTGACCGGCCCACACTTTTTTTCAGGGTCTCTTGCTCAGGGTACTATCGGACAAAACATATAACATATTTTTATCTGAATTTTTCATTTTTTATCTTGGGTAGGAAGGGGGGAAATGGAGGAACTTACAAAGAAATGAACACCCAACACCCTGGCACCCAACTCTGCACAGCTCAGCCTGCCATTCCAGATAATTTCTGCACCCGCCCATAGTCTCCATTAACTCTTGCCCACGCATTTTGGGCCTGCAGTCTCATCCCAGGTTGGTAAATGCCCCATTTCGCGTTCATGTGGGTGAGACGCCAGGGCCATCTTTGTCTCCACGCTCACCGCCATGCGCTGTTCCCGGCTTCCATCCCAAGATGGCTCCCAGAAGCCCCTCCCTTCATAGATAACTCTCTGCAGGCAATTCTCTACAGCAGGCCCTGCCCCTTGGAGGAACCAGGCCCCTGGGACACACTCCACCCTTTTCCTCCTCTCTTACAAACTTTCCGCCAATCTTCTGCTAAGGTCTCTGAGCCTTGGAGGGGGTGAC
This sequence comes from Nannospalax galili, assembly GCF_000622305.1. Classification (NCBI taxonomy): domain Eukaryota; kingdom Metazoa; phylum Chordata; class Mammalia; order Rodentia; family Spalacidae; genus Nannospalax; species Nannospalax galili. Next base: position 2,533,285 of record NW_008338999.1, read on the forward strand.
AGATGTAGGGTGATCTCTCTTGAAGCATGGTGAGATAATGACTTCTTGGGCTTCCCCATTATTCATCTTTAAGCCATGGCCATTGAACTATCTCAGTAGTGTTTCTTCTACTATAAAGACAAATGGAAGGAAGTAGACACATTTAAACAAACATGAGTGTGAATACAAATGCCTAGAAGATATCCCAGTAGGTATGCTTTATGCATTAAAGGTATACTTGTGATGGCTTCCCCACTAGGGCCTGTAGCCTTTCTTGACACAGGGAGTTGGCCTGGCCCACAGCACCAAATGTGTGTTCCACCCTTTAGGAGTTGGCCTTATCCAATTAGAAGTTCGTCAGTTGTACGTATGTTGGACAAGTCATTATTGCACTTGCAGGCATTTCTTGGCATGTCGATAGCGTGCAACATGTGGGGTCTAGTGTTGAATAGAATCATAGAGGATCCTTTCTTCCCCAGCAATCTACATAGCGCATTCTGGCACTATGACGTTATCCATCCAGTGGCATGGAGTTTTTTGGCTTCCCTTCTTCTCCTCCCACACTCACAACATACAGTGCCTTTAGCAACATGGCCTTACAGACCTTTCTAGTGTACAGCTAACATTAGTGGCAATAGCCTTGGTGAATTTGAGGACCTCTAGGATTTCTCTCTGACCAACAGTTCATAGGGGGCAATCCACCCCTGGTACTTTAGATTTTCTTAACAGTTGTATGGTTTGGGAGCCTCTGTTTGTATCTTATCCAACCATAAAACTCCCAAGAATCTTACAGCTATAGCCAGCCTTTTTTTTTTCAGGTATCTTTCAAATGGGTTTCACATCTGTAAAGCACTTGAAGGAAGGTTAACATCATATATTAAATCAATCATAGACAAGGTCTAACACAGCCTGGAAAGGTTTTATCCATTTGTAGTAACTGTTTTCTCCATAGATCCTGGTTAGGTATGGTAGCATGGGTACGAGGCATTAATTTGATTAGTTCTTTATTATCCTTAGTTATCCCTTTGGAGTTATTTCACACATAGGGGATTTTACATGGAGTCTCTTTGTAGTCTTTTATGCTTGATACACTTACAGGTGTTGGCTCCAGTTGCCTGACTCTGCACAGGGCTAAGGAGGCAAGGGGTTTCTCTTGTTCCTGCTGAACTTGTTGTTTCCCTGAGTCAGGCAGGCCCTGGGTCTGCCTCCTGACTGTAGCCATATCTTTCATTTCTCCATTGACCATACCTGGCTGCTGGGGGAGAAAATAGTGGAAAAAACTGCTTTCACCCCTAGTATAGCCTTTTTCAAAAGAGAAATGCATCTTATTTAATCCTTGGGGAGTCTTAACCATCCCTGGGACAATTTTTATCCTTTGAATGGTCTTTTATAAACTGTTTTACTGGTTTTAAAGTGTTCCAGAAACTCCTTAGTACCGAATTTGGTTTTCTATCAATTTTTTCTCTGGGAATTTGGGCTCGACATAAGCCTTGACACATTTGTCTTCGAGTAACCCAAAGGGACCATTTCTTCTGTCTGGTCTTTTTTATATCTCTTATAGGGTGTTCTGCTAGTCTACAGACATGTTTTACATGCTGGTCAGAATCATTTGGATTTGCTAAAGCCTCTCTCACTTTACAAAGATCCTGTCCCATTAAAGGGCTTAGCAAAACCATTAAAGCTCCACACCATTCTCAAGGTCCCAGTTGAATTACACTTTCCTTCATATCTCTGGTGAACACAGTCTTATCTGGCCCAGTGACCTGGACATCATATATTGCTTTTCTCATTCCTAGTTCTCTCAGTAATGCCTGCCCCTCCTTTATAGTCCTCCAGCCCCTGCTAATCACATTAGTCTCCCTTGGCAACGACCATGTATCTTTAATGCCTTCAACCAGCCACCCCATTAAGGACTGCTCCCCCTGCATTGGCCTAAGTTGAACAGCCTATATTGCAAGGACAGATGGGTGGTTATATAACTCAGCTGTAAAACTTCTGAAGGAGTTAGACTGATATCATTTGCTCCCTTGTCCCACACTCTGACAAGCCATGTGGCCAGGGGCTCTTTGATTGCCTCCTTGTAAGTTTTTCCTAGTTTTAACAGCTCCAGTGTGGAAAATTTCTTAGCTACAGCATTGCTAGTTTTTTGTTTTGTTTTGTTTTGTTTTCTTTTGTATCAACAGTCAAATCTGAGGGGAAGCTTTAGCTACTTTTATTTTAGGTCATCTCCTTTTTTACTATTATCTGTCTTTTCCTCTGAGTCCTTGGGCCTTGCACAAGTTGAAGTGTCCTGTTTTTTTCCTCTCTTGACCTCTGCAACTGGATCTTCCAGGACCTCCCTGGCCTTTTCAGCTTTCCCTGCCTGGGGCACATCTTTTATTACGTAAAGCGACCATGCCCCTTCTCTGGGCTCTCTATTTGTGCCCAGAGGCAGTAAAAGTTTTTGTAGCCTTCTCAAAACCTTTAACAAATCTTCATATATCTGCAATTGGGCTATTTCCTCATATTTACAACACAGCTGTGGCCCACACTTCTGCGTGGCTGGCCTCTTTTTAGTTATATAGTTTATAATCCACTGTATAATCCACATCAGCACCACCATCAACTCTCTAGCTTTTTCCAAAATTCTGCGTTTCATCATTTCTAGAGCCATCCCACTGGCTGTGCCAATTTTGTCCCACTAAATTTTTGCCTTCCCACTCTCTATTTGACCTGCCCTCACTTTTTTCAGGGTCCCTTGCTTAGGGCGCTATCGGACAAACCATATAACATTATTTTTATCTGAATTTTTCATTTTATATCTTGGGGGGGGATGGAGAAACTTATAAATAAATCAACACCCAACACCCAGCACCCAGCTCTGCACAGCTTGGCCCATCATTCCAGATCATTTCTGTGCCTGCCCAGAGTCTCCGTTAACTTTTGCTCATGCATTTTGGGCCTGCAATCTCACCCCAGGTTGGTAAATGCCCCCCTCGTGTCCACGCAGGTGTGATGCCGGGGCCATCTTTCTCTCCATACCCACCAGGCCACACAGCTATTCCTGGCTTCCAACCCAAGATGGCACCCAGAAGCCCCTCTCTCCATGGCTAACTCTCTGAAGTCAATTCTCTGTAGCAGGCCCTTCCCCCTGGAGGAACCAGGCCCCTGGAACACAACAATCTTTAAAGATATGGAAAATATAATATGGTACCACATCAATATACTCAAATTTCATGTTTGTACAAATAAGTTAAAAATAATTTTAAAGTGGAAAGAAAAAATTAAAAAACAAAATTTAAAACATCATTAAAATAAGTAGTAATAAATGTAATAAATAAATAACTTCCAGTAATTTGGCACAGCACAGCTGGAGCACAGGAATTTCCTATGGTGGTTGTCTGGAGACAAGAGGAGGAAAGTGAACAATATGGCAATATTTTAAGCAGACAATGCAGGTCATAAGGAACAGAGAGGGGGTAACAAGGGGGACTAGAAGTTTGTACCTAGAACAGAGACAAATATAGTCACAGCTTCTCCACTGGGCATAAGACAAAAGGCCATCATAAATGATTCTCAGGATGGATGAGTTTAGGGGTACATAATGGGAACGCCATTTGATGTATATATGGGGTACTTGTCAAGGGTTAGGAATTTATAAACATTTTCTGAGGAGCTTCATTCAAGTTCAAGAAAGAACACCAATTAGAAGAATATTTGTTTTATTATTTTATCTAAGTATAGTTTATAACTCTTTGAATGATCCTTCATGCTTAAAATGTACATTATATATAGGTCAATTGTCATGTACTGTTTAAGCTTGTTAAAAGTAAACCCTAGAAACCAAGAGCCCTTGTCTCTTCGAAAACTCCCTGTCCTGGGTCAGGCTGCTCCCTGACTCAGGAACAAGGAGAAGGAAAGCAGCAAGCAGCTGAGGGTGTTAAAAGTAATGTGTCCTTCATCTACAATGCAACCTCTACACCTCGGGCTCAGGGAACATCAAGGAAGAGGGGGTGGAAAGAATGTAAGAGGCAAAGGGACAAGACTGCTGCTAGTTAATACATTATAGACATGATGGGGAAGCTGTACCAATGAAATCACCACAGTATGGTAGTCTAAGGAGATCTGCACAATAAAACCAACTTACACACCAAAGTGGATTGGGCAAATTTCACAGGGTCCCACCCCTAGATAAAGATCTACAGGCCATCAATGGACTCTGAGGGAGGGATAATCAATTTTCTCCAGGGACTAGCTCCTTGAGAGGTTATCTAATTCCAAGCAGGCATCTCTAAACACAGGCGCACCACTAAATGAACTCAATGCATTCTGTCTATCTACCTATTTATCTATCTATGTATATGTAACTATAATAATCAAAGAAGACATGAAATGAGAGGTAAGAGGAGAACATGGGAGAAGTTGGTGGGGGCCTGGGAGGGATGGAAATAATACAAAGACAATACTTATGTATGAAATTCTCAAAAATAAAAAATTTAATTTAAAATTTTTGAAAGAGATGCATCTTAGCTCTGGAAATTGTTATTGGATATGTCAGTGCTGTTGTAATGAAATGCTTCTTCTAATTATATGGCTATTAAATAAATAATTTTTAAAAAAGTATTGTGCCTTTGAGAACAGCTAGAAGGAAAATTATTTCGAACTGAGGTTACTATTGTTTATCCTATGATACAAAAGGGCCTGCAATGGGAATCAGAAACTGGAAGCTCAGCCAAGGGGAGTTTATCCAGGGAGAGGGGAGAGAAGACCTCTACCTAGTACTTTCTCAGTTGGGAACTCCAGCTGACTTCCTTAACTTTTTGCTGGATGTGATGAGTGTCTGATTTGAAGTTATCTGTCTTCTACTATTTGCTCTTTTACTTGGAGACTTCATCTGAGAGAACATTCTCTTCTTCCCAGGCACCTCAATGGTGAACTCCCACTGGCTGCCTTGGCATGACTTCCCCAGATGATTTCTGCTGCATATCTGTAATCCCCTGATTTGATGACGTTACTTGATGATGTTTTGTATCTACCTGCTGCTTTTATGAGCCACTCACTATTCTGTTATTTCTTTTACTCTTGCTATATATTTAATAAACTCATTCAAAACTAAAATCATGACTATTACCATTTTTCTTCTAACTATACAGAGCAATACTCTTTGATCTAAAATTAGAAACTATATACTGTCATATAGCACCACTTTATTATAATATTCCTTTTCAATTTGAACATGACAATCTCTTTGGAAACAGCCTGGAAAAAATGAATCACAAGCAGCTAAAATGTAAGCAAGAGGCATCAAGTTATCAGGCAAGGCATTGCAAAGATAAATGGTTAATGAAGGAAAAATGTAATTAACAGGTTACATATTGTATATGTTTGCAAAATGCCTATGATGCATGAAAATGTTTTTGTCTACTTAATTTTCCAACGACTGTATGTATATTTAAATTAATTAAATTCAAACAGCCTTGTGCGCTAAATAATTTTGTCCTAACAGCTTTATGCATCCAAATCAAGGGATTGTAGTTAAAATGGCTAACCTCAAACATGTAATACAAACAAATCTTAGCCCTGGAAGGAGCTAGGAACAGTTGGGTCATAGAATAAGGAGCTGTCCTTAAGGAGAAAGAACCCCAAAGCCTTCTTTAGCAGCAGCCAGATCCTCTTTCAGAGGGAGATTTGCAGCATATTAAGGCTTTGCCAAGAAATAAGCACCTTGAGGATGGAAATTTCCATCTATTTTGTTTACTGACATACCCAAGTGCTTAGAAAAAGCTAAATGTTCAATAAGTATTTGCTTAACTAGTGAATCATTGAGTCCATTAATCAATACATTGCCCCAGTACTTTAAGAGTGTAAGATGAGAGCAAGGGTTTAACATCAGAAGTCCTGGGTTTTCACCCTCACTGGTAGTGTCATACTGAATAATACATTCGGTATTTTAAGATGTCACTGCTTCCTCAGTAAAAATGGAGAGAGTAGTTAAGGAAGCAAGGTTACAAAAAGTGCATATGAAAGCATGCTAAACATAAAGGACTGGGCTGGGGAGATGACTCAGGTGGTAGGTAAAGTGCTTGCTCTGTAAGTGTGAAGACCTGAATTTGATTCCCTAAACCGGGTAAAACTTCGTGTGTGGTGGCCTAAGTTTATAACCCCAGCACCGGGGGAAGTGGAGACAAGTAAATCCCCGGGGCTTGCTGGTCAACCATACTATCTTAAACCTCAAGCCCCAGGTCCTAATGAGGTGGATTGCTCCTAAGGAACAACATCCAAGATGCTCTGACCTCCACACATACATGCACATATATATGCACCTGCATATACATGAACATGCACACACCTGCATTGTATGCACACGCGCACACACATTAAAGGATTGATGTGTTTATTCAACTCCTTAAAGGTGTAGAGTCTGCTTATGAGACGCTAATTAAGTTTCAATCCTCAGTACTCATGTATTATTTATTTTCCAATCCCATGAGCAAATGAGGCGTGGGTGGAATTCTTGGGGAAAAGAGGTTGAAATAGTCAGAAGGCTGAACCAAGAGGACCTGGTGATGCTTTAGATGTAAAAACTGATGGAGCAGGAATGACCTAAGATTGCACTCCAGGTTCAGTGAATGAGACAATAGTTGAAGTGTTCGTTGGAAGAGAGACACTAAGAGGATAAGCAGTTTAGAGGCAGGAAAGCATTTCCCTTATGTACAGCACTTTGCAAGACTCTGGAGTTAAACATATAGTAAGTACCTCACTAGTTCCTTGCACATAGGCACCCAATATGCATTAATAAAATAAAGTCCCTGCTCTACCATGAACTAGTTATAAAACTTTAGGTAAGTCATTTAACTTTTCTAAGTTTTTTGAGTATAGGGATAACACAATCAATATTATTATTATTTTTTTAAAAGAATGTGGGGAACTAGAGATAAAATTTGGTTAATAAAGTATTTGTCTTACATGAGGCCCTGGGTTTGACTCCCAGCACTGTAAGTAAAAATGTAAAGAGGTTAGGACAGGTCATACCAGGTATAAACTAAGGTTTCAGTTAACAGTGATCACTTACATTCCTCTCTCTCAGGAAGTTTGTATCTGATACAGGACAGCAGGAGGAAAAAATAAACAGATGGGAATAATCATTTTATTAACAGTATGAGCTCATTTTTAAAATAATTGTTGATAGAGCCTCTGGCTGACACAGAACATATAGCTCTATTTAATTTTATAGGAACACAGTAACTTCCCCAAATGAGAACAGAATTCTTCAAGCTAGGATCTGATGTAAAGCAAGATTCAACTCTCTCAAGCCCAGTTCCTACTAACCTTTCTTGCACAAGATAGTTAATTAGTGGGAGAGGTTGTGTTGAGAAGAAATCCAGGCAAGAAAAACTAAGAACTGACCCCATCTTGCCTACTTACTCGAACTTTAATATACGTAAGAGTAGTTCATACAGCTAACATAATTTTATGCATAGCACATATGCATATGCAAAAACATGTAAATCATGCCACTCTAAGTGCAAATATATGCACAGTCTTTTTATTATCTGTGTCACTTGGATATGACCCTCAGGATAACCTTAATGGAAACTAGTGCCCTAGGTATCAGTTTTTTAACTGAATCACTGATCCGAGATTTTCTTAAAAAGAAACTCAGGATGAAAAAGAAATCTGTTTTACAGCTCACATCTGCGTGGGTTAAACCACCTGCTCTGATTCTATGTATTGTGTTCCTTTTACTGCTTTTCTCTTAGTTACTTTTTTATGTGTACATGTTTTCTCTCCCACCTCCCTCAACTCCAGATTGCAAGTTCCTTGAAAGAACTCATTGTGTGTTATGAACATTATGTCCCAGCATAACCCTGGCAAGTCATGTCTTCACAGATGTAGGTGTTACTAGACTCCTAGGTTGAGGGGTATAACTCCGGAGGTCTCCACTGACCAGGTTCAGCCATTCAATCTGAGAAGCATCCAAGCTGCAGGGATATGAATGTTGATGAAGGAAGTACAGAGTTGATTTCAGTGTGGCCTGAACTGAGAAACACAAGGGACTAAAGCTCTAGGCTTTAATAGACTGGCAGTGGCTCCAAGATTATATAAGGGAAGAACAAGGAATGGGGCCAAGCAGCATACGTAGTTAAAAAATTAACCAGGCTCTGGACAAATTGATCATTAGCTCAGCCTAGGGTTGTGCGGGGTTCTACCCACCCCAGAGAAGTCATCACTACTTCTTAGGGGGCAGTTCTGGTTCCCACCTGGGATGACGCCTGCATGGTTCCCAGTTCCTGGAATATGAAGTAAGCTGAGAGGATAAATCACTCAAAGAGAGAACAGGTCAGAGGAACACCATAGAGTCAGTGAGGATGACTGGGTCCTCCTTCCATAGCAGAGGAGAGGAGAGCAGGACAGGTCCAAAGAAGTTCCTTTTACAGAAAGGAGCCTCCATGGAATGTATACCATGCTAGCCACTCCTCACTCCCGTATTCCATTCCCTCTTCCCTCCATTTTCCACAATTCTATCTTCTACTCACCTTGCCAGTCCTTATTGGCCCATTACCCTCCCTTTCCTCCGGACTACACTTGTCTCTCCTCTTTGGTTTAGCATATTCAGGGATGCTCTGCACAGCAGGACCCCTCTGCACTTCCATGGTCTCCTTAGTTGCTCTTTCTGTACCCTGGCACGAAAGGGACCCCTACCAGTCCTTACTGAGTCTTGTATTGCAGCGTATCCACTTATAGATTTTAACCCTCTACTTTGGATTCTATTAATATGTGAAGAGTATAATGTAGTGTGAAGAAGTCCCAGAGATAGTTTTTAGATTCAGACACGCTCATCTCCCTTCAGAGATACTGTTTCCATCCACAGAAGACAAAATGACCTGCTTATTCCTTCAGTGTACTCTAACCAGAAAGACCTTCACAACTCTCTTACAACTTTGTTTCACCCTAAAGCAAGGGACGCTAGATAGGCTGACTAGACCTCAGTAGATGAATTTGCACTGAGGAACATCTGGGGGAACTAACTCAACACAATAGACCTTAACACAAATGACAGAATATACATTCCGGTGGGGGTGCTATGGGAGGGTTCCAGTGGGGACATGGATATAAAGATTAAGATTGATTGAGATGTTCTGTATGAAATATACAAAAGTTCAATAAAAACAAATTTTAAAAACAAAAAGATTTAGGCCTATAAGGCAATAAAAAAATGCCGTACTAAATGCCGTGCCCAGTGCCTCCTAAAGGTACCGCTGGATTTTTTTGTTTGTTTGTTTTTGTTTTACCACACTCATTTCTCCTTTCTCTTAGTGTTTCTTAAGTATTCATTTCATCTAGAAACTCCTCATATCCAAGTTCAAGTTCACTTCATTCCCACGCACCTGCTCAAATCCCAGTTCCATCTACACTGTTTTAAATTCCTTGGTGATCCTTGGGCATAAGGATATATTATTGCTCAAATGGCTTCTAAATTCCATGAGAAAAATTCATTGTTACCTTGTCAGCATAAATCTAGAGAGGACTACTTGAGACTGTAGGCAAATAGTTCTTTTAAGGAACAGCTTTATAACATGGGCTAAGGAGGTCCAATGCCCGAGATCTTAAAGCCAAGATGATTTTGAAGCAATTCTTAAAGAGAAAAAAAAATGTTAAATGCCTATTCGATTTTTCTTTTTTGAGTCCTTTTCCTGTACAATACAGACAGCTCTCAATATTTTAGGCTTTGCTGACCATTCAGTCTCTGTCCCCAGTGTTCAGTGTGTCAATGCTATACAAAGTCAGCTGCATACAATAGCTAAAAGACTGGGTTTGTCTGTGCTAAAATACAGGAAGGGAGAGAGGAGACTAGAAGTGGGCAAAGGGAGGCAAAGAGTCTTGCTCTCATCTCTCATCTTGCAGAAAGCTCCTGACATTTTAATAGTTTGATCACCAAATATGATTCAGTTCTTTTTTAATGTGTGTTTCCAAGCCAGAATCCAGGAACAAATGCTTGAATGTTTGCTTCTCGTATCATAAGCAATTACTAATTTAGCCCTTCATTCATAGATTAAATCTGTTTTTTGATCCATTTAATTCTAGTAATAGTACCTGCATTTTGGCTTGTAAAGAAACCAATACAGCACATTTTAATCTATAGAAAAAGCTTCAAATGTTTTTCTTGTTATTTTCATTCAGATGTTATAAAGCACCAATAAAAATCAGCCTAATGAAATGATTATATGAGATAGTTTGGTAGTTAACAGTGGTTGTCAACTTGACAGGGGAGAATCACCTAGGAAACAAGCCCTTGGGCATGTCTATGTGGGATTATGTAGATTAGGTTAATTGGGGTGGGAAGACCCACTCTAAATGAGGGCAGCTCCATTTCCTAAACTGAGATTCCAGAGAATCAAAAGGAGAAAGCGAGCTGAGCACTAGCATTCACCTTCCTCTGCTGTCTGACCACAGACGCAGTGTGACCAGCTGCCTCAAGCTCCCGCCCACATGCCTGTCCACCATGACCATCTCTACCCTGGAAATATGAGACAAAATAAGCCCTTAAGTTGTTTCTGTTGGGTATTTTATCACAGCAATGAGACAAATATATAAATAGCAAAATACTAAATCTGATCCAACACTTCAATTTAAGGATGTTAGTTAGCGACATATTGTGGAATCACAGGGCATGAAGCCCTCCAGCTTCATTTCATTACTGACTCCCAGCAGCTGTTTAGAGTGGCCCACTGTTCAGCCAGCAGGACCTTGTTATACCTTAGAAACAAAATCAAAGGAATAGCCCCATTTATAATTAAATTTGTCTTCTGATTATGAAGAGAACTGTTCATTTTTATTCATTTTGAATTTCAGGAAAACACTAGAAATACATTAAGAAGACATTTAAGACCATATTTATAGTAAGATACTGAGATAATTTTTAATATTTCAATATTACATTTTGTATCTTTCTGATAATATATACCTCTCTATATTTAATTGGGTTCAAACTTTAAAATAAGACTTTTCATCTTTTTATTAAATGTTACATGAAAGCTTTGCTATGCCTTTATAGTATGTAATGCCCTACTTTATTCAACAAATTACCAATTTAGAATATATAGATTGCTTCCAAACGTCACAACTAATGTGACAAACTTCTTTACATATATATGCACACATAGCCTACGTTTCTTATTATTTTCTTTTTTTTTTGAGGTAAATTATCTCATTTTACAGATCACAAATCAAACAGAAATAAAAATAATGCATCAAGAATAGATTTATAGTCCATGAGATGACTCAGTGTATAAGGGGCTTGTCCACAAGTCTTCAAAGATAAAAGTTCTACATATACATTTAAAGTTTAAATTTGTGTTTATGTATATATACACATACATTGCTTCCAAGAAGTTTTAATAATGTAACTTTGTTTTCCTGAAAATCAGCCAGCAATGGCTTTTATTTATGAAAAATTTGTTGGCATATATTTATTGTATGTAGTGATGTGTTTAGTAAAGACAGTTTCCTGACCATATTTGCTTTCCTATTCCTTCCCTTTTTTATCTCCTCCCATTGGTCCCCTGCCTTCCCTGTCTGTCTTCTTCTTTCATGCCATATAAATTACAGATGGGTGTGTGCATATGTATGTATGAGTAATTTTACTTGCGTGCATCTATGTAAAAAACTAAGATTCGCATCTGAAAGGAAACTCATATTTGTCTTTCTGAGTGCAGTTTATTTTATTTAATATGATTCTCTCTAGTTGCATCCATTTTCAAGCAGAAGACATAACTTCATTCTTTTTTGTAGAGGCACAAGTTGTCATTTTGCATATCTGCCACATTTTCTTTACCCATTCATGTACTGATGGACATCTAGGTTGATTCTATAATTTTGCTGTTGTGAATAGTGCAATGAGCTATACTTGCAATGGATGTGCAAGTATAGTATATACTTACAGTATAGTGACTTAGGATCCTGTAGTTATGTATCTAGGGATGGTATAGCTGGTCAAATGGGATTCTATTTTTAGTGTCTTTAGTAATTTCTATACTGTATGGTTTTTGACATCTTTGTCAGAAATCGGGTGACTGTGACTGTATGTATTTATTTCTGGATCCTCCATTCTGTTATTTTGACATGCATGTCTGGTTTGTGTCACTTACAGCTCTGTAGTATGATGTGAGATAGGCATTGTGATACTTCCAGCATTGTTCTGGTTACTCAATATTGCTTTGATTATCCAGTGTCTTTTGTGTTTCCATATATTTTATAAATTTTAAGATATTTTTCCATTTCTGTGAAGATCGGCACAGGGATTTTTCTTTTTTTTCCCCCTTTGGTCTTTTTGAGACAAGGTCTCCCTGTAGCCCGAGCTGGCCTGGAACTCACCATGTAGGCCAGGCAGCCTTGAACTCACAGAGATCCACCGGCCTCTGCATCCCAAATGCTGGGATTAAAGGTTCATGCCATCACACCCAACTGGCATAGGGATTTTTGATAATGATTGCATAGACTCTGTAGATCACTTTTGATAATATAATCATTTTCAAAATACAAATATGAATTCTGGCAATTCACAAGCATGGGGTGGTCTTTTATCTCCTAGTATTTTCTTTAACTTTTTCTTTATTGCTGAGATCTTTCCCCCTCCTTGGTTAGGATTGTTCTAAGGTGTTTTTCTTTTTTGAGGTATTGTCAAGTGCACTGTTATGTTTTCTTTCTTGCCATGTTTTTTTATTTGTATGTAGGAAGGCTACTGATTTTTATATACTAATTCTGTATCCTGTCATTTTGTTGAAAGTGGCTATTAAATCTAAGATTTTTCTGGTATAGTGTTTAAGTTTGTCTTGTTCTTGATTTTAGTAGAAATACATTGAGTTTTTCCAAATTTAGTATAATAATATAGACTATAGATTTGCGGCAAATAGCCTTTACTATGTTGAGGGATTTCTGTTCTCTGCCTAGTTTCTTCAATGCTTTTATCATGAAGGAACATTGAAATAATCATGTGATTTCTATCCTTAAGTCTATTCATGTGATGTGTTGTGCTTATTGACATATGTTGAAGCACTTTTCCTCTCTGGAACTAGCTCACCTAGTCATGGTGAAATGATCTTTTTGATTTGCAGCTGAATCTGGTTTGTAATTATTTTATTTAGAATATTTGTATTCATGTTAATAGGAATATTTGTATTCATGTTAATAGGAAAGATTCATGTGTTTTTCTGTCCTTCAAATGTTTTTATTGATTTGAGAATTCCAGACAATGTATTTTGATTATAGTAAGACCCCCTCCCTCTCTCCACCCCTACTTCCTGTTCTTTATCATTATCTGTCTTTTTTTAAGGCCTGTCAAATCTAATCTGTGCTTTTGGGTATGAGTCTATCCCTTGGAGTCTGGTCAACTTATTAGGCATCATGCCACTAACAAAAACTGACTCTCTCTTTCTCAACATCTATCAATTGCCAATAGATTTTCAACTAAGGCTGGAGCTTCCTGTCCACCTCCCCAACCCACACTGGGCCCCTGTCTGGCTTGGGTTTGCACAGGTCTTGTGCATGCTGTCAAAAGTACTGTGCATTAATATGTGCAACTACCCTGGTGCTCAAACAACACAGCTTCCTTGTATTCATCTACTATTTCTGGCTCTTAAAATCTCTCTGGATCCTCTGGCCCTTCTTCAATAATGAACCTCAAGCCTTGGGAAGAAAAGGTGTCCCATTTACGGATGAGCACTTTGCAGTCTCTTGTTCTCTGCACATTGACCAATTATGGTTCTTTGTGTTAATCACCATCTGCTGCAAGATACTGTTTCTTTGGTAAGAACTGAGAGACACATAATCTATGGGTATAACAAAAAGTCATTATGAGCCAGTTTAATATCATGTCTGTTTAGCAGAATGATGGTATTAGGTTCTCCCTACAGTCTGTGACCTGTCCAGTCACAGAGTCTTGGCTCTGATAACATTGTCAGGTATGAATTTCATCTTGTGAAGTGGGCGTTAAATCCAATGAGAAGGTGATTGGTTACTCCTCTAATACTGATGCCACTATTGCACCAGCAAGCATATTTTGTCAAGCCAGTTGTTACTGTAGTTCCCAGGGTTCATAGCTGGGTAAGGCTGATAATTACCTTTCTCTGCCAGTAACATGCATAGCACCTTCTAGTACAATGAAAGCTAGCCAGCAGAGATTATTTGGGAGAATTTTTACAGTTGCTTTAGTCTCATTGTTTGCTATAGACTCACATATGCTTTAGGTTTAATTTTGATAGGTAATGTGTTTAGAAATATATCCATTTCTTCTTGATTTTTCCAATTCGTTAGCATGTATGTTTTCAATGCATGCTCTAATGGTCCTCTGAACTTCTCTATGCCTATTTTAATATCTCCCTTTTCATCTCTAATATTATTAACTTGATTCTTCTCTTTCTTTTTGGTTAACTTGATTAAGTGTTTGTTCCTTTTTGTAAAGAACCGACTCGATTTCATTGATTCTTTGTATTGGGGGGGGTTTCTGTTTCACTAATTTCTGCCCTAATTGTTATTATTTTTTTCTGTCTACTGATTTTTAATTTGGCTTGTTCTTATTTTTCTAAGACCTTAAGGTATATCAAGTTTTTTTATTTGAGATTTCTCTAACATTAAAAATTTTTTTTTAGACAGGATCTCTCTCTGTAGCCCCAACTGGCCTGGAACTCCCTAGGTAAACCAGGCTGGCCTTGATCTTACAGAGATCAGCTTGCCTCTGCCTCCCAAGTGCTGAGATTAAAGGTATGCGCCACTATATTACCTTAAAATTTTTATGTTAACTAAGTTGTTCTTAGACAGTTTCACAAATGCACATACCACTCTCATCTTCACTCTCCTATCTCCCTACTACCCCCATTCACTGATTTTTTTTTGTAACATAAGCATATATAACTACAAATGTCACTTTTAGAACCACTTTCTTGGTATCCCACAGATTCTGGTATGGCAAGTTTTCATTTTTTTATTCGATTATAAGAATTTTTCATTTCCATCCTGATTTATTCATGATTCAATAATTTAGTATTCAATTTCTATGAATTTGTGTAATTTTTTTAGTTCTTCTTTCTGTTGATTTTTAGAACAAATTTGTGGTGAGGTGGAATACAAGAAATTATGTCAATTTTCTTGTATTTCTTGTTGCCTTGTATGCTAAAGTTTGGCCTCTTTGAGAGAAAATTTAATGGACTGATGAGTGTTTGGGCAGTCATCTATAGATGACTGCTAAGTTCATTTTTCCCACAGTATCATTTAACTCTGATGTTTCTTTCTTTCTTTTGTCTAGATTTGTCTAGATGACCTATCTGCTGTTGGGAGTCAGGTATTAAAGTTACTTGCTATTGCTGTGTTGTGATCAAACTTTGCTTTTGCATCTCGTAGTGTTTATTGTGTGAAACTGGGTGTGCCAATGTTTGCTACATACATGTTTAGAATTTCAATATCCTCTCAATGGATTGCTTCCTTAATCAATGCCCTAGTAACTTTCTGTTGCTGTGGTAAAACACTAACCTAAAGTAACTTTGTGTTTATTTGGCCTACCATTCACAGTCCATCATCAA
Organism: Nannospalax galili; assembly: GCF_000622305.1. Taxonomy (NCBI): domain Eukaryota; kingdom Metazoa; phylum Chordata; class Mammalia; order Rodentia; family Spalacidae; genus Nannospalax; species Nannospalax galili. Next base: position 2,548,818 of record NW_008338999.1, read on the forward strand.
GAGAAGCTGAGGCAGAAATGGAAGCACAGACCATTAAGGAACACTGCTTACTGGCTTGCTCTCTGGTCTGTGATCAACCTGCTTTCTTATACAACTCAGAACCACCTGTCCAGTGGTAGCACCACCCACAATGAGATGGCCCCTCCCCATCACTCAACAATCAAGAAAATGCCTCACAGACATGCCCACAGGCCAATCCAAAAGAGGAAATTCCCAGGTGAGGCTCCCTCTTCCCAGGTATGTCAAGTTGACAACTCAAAACTATCGAGCACAATCAGTATGAAGTGACTATCTTTATCTCTTCTGATTAATTCTGGTTTGAAGTCTATTTTATCAGATATTAGTATACCTGCACTTGCTCTCTTTATTGGAATGCTTTTATCTGTCCTTTCACCCTAAGGATGTATTTTTCTTTGCCAATAAGATGCATTTATTTCAGGCAACAAATAGATTGGTCCTATTTTTAAATCCAATTTGCTAGCTTGTGTCTTTGGATCAGAGAATTGAAGACATTAACATTTAGCGTCGTTGAAAAGTATGCAGTAATTCTGTCATTTTCTTGTTCTGTAATGTTTGGGTTTTTTTTTTTCCCCAATCCTCATTTTCTTATTTACTGTTCTAGTGTGTTTTGTTTTGTTTTGTTTTCTTTCCTGTGGCTTCATGAATGTATATATGTATCTTTCTTAAAAAAAAAAAAAAAAGACAGCAAAATAATAGCACATCTTCATTCTCTTAGAAACCAGCATCCAAAGTAAAAGATCTCTCCAAAGTAAAAGAGCTCAGCATCCTTCGCATCTCCTCATTTCTTATTTACTGTTCTAGTGTGTTTTGTTTTGTTTTGTTTTCTTTCCTGTGGCTTCATGAATGTATATATGTATCTTTCTTAAAAAAAAAAAAAAAAGACAGCAAAATAATAGCACATCTTCATTCTCTTAGAAACCAGCATCCAAAGTAAAAGATCTCTCCAAAGTAAAAGAGCTCAGCATCCTTCGCATCTCCTCATAGTCACCTGCTCTCTTCTCAAAGAAGTTAGTCTTCCCTTCCAGGATATATTCTCCATGAAGACAAACGGATTTCTTATTCTGAAAAAACTGTTAAAATTCAGCTCCAACATAAGCCAGTCTGTTACAAATTCAATGTACTGCTTCATTAAACTGCAATTCACACCAGCAAGCTTCCCAGCAAAGGTGCCCATGAGGAGCCTCGGCTCCATTCTAACAACAGTGATAATTATTCCTTTTCCTCTCTGCTCTGATGTTTTGTGTACCAGGTGTTTGAACACCAGGCAGCCAAAGTCACCATGCAGACACTCATCTCTGCTAATAAGCTCATTGGAAAATGCGAGGCCGGGCATCGGTCCTTGCTCCTTGAGCCAGAATATTGATATGAAAGAACTAGAAAGGAAGATTCTTTCCACAGTGGCAAGGGCTCCAACATGTTCTCCATAGCCTAACTCTCATCTGTGTATTTACTGGTCTAGCCCTTTCATGTCCCCCATCCAGCACAAAGCCCCATCTGCCTTCTTCTTCACACAAGGCTTCATTTCAATAGCATTGAAGATAAATTCCCTTTCTTTAGAGTCTCTAACCTATTAGTAAGGAGGGACCATACATTTTGAATGTATGTCTTCCATGGAAATTTGGATACCATAGAAACAGTGGGTTTTTGTGATTTGAACTTCTAGGCTAAATCACTCCACCAAGTTTTCGTTTACTATACCATCACTGGCTACGAAGAAAGCCAGAGCATGAGATGTAAAGTCTCTATCCTCAGGCTTCAGGGCTTCCCAGTACTAAATGTCCTCAGAAAGATCCACTTCCTCAGCCAGTTACAAGGCAGCCTCATATTTTTTAAGCATCAGCCAAATACCGCGGTGTTTGAAAGGAAAATGGACAAAACAGCAGAGATTTTTCTTTTTCAATGCTAGTTCATCCTTCTTGATGGGCTTGGTGGGCTCCTGAAAGAGCTTCTTCAGGGTCTTTCTGGCTAGGATGCAAGTCCTGCTTGGGGCTGGGCATGTTCTCCTTGTCAGCTATGTTAGGATCCAGGGCCTGAATTCAGGCCTTTAGACTTGGTGGCAAGCACCTTTACCTGTTGAGCCATCATGCCAGCCTTGCTTCCTTATTTTAGATTTCACTGGTTCATTGCCTTGAATTTATGTTTCAGTGTGCCATGACATAAAATTTAATTTTATAATTAAAAAATATTAAATGTCACTAAATCACTGATTTGAAAGTTGCCTCCATTCACATTCATAAGTTCACAAATGAAAGCATAAACACAGGGGTCTTGATTTCAGGACTTTCTCATAGTTTATCCTCGTACCACTGTTATTTAGCATTAATTTAATACCATAGCTTTTGGAACACACTGATGTTAGCCTCATAGCACGGGTAATTTCATGTTAATCTTTTCAAATTTTCCATGGCTGCTCTTACATGATCATGAATTACCTTGAGTCAGTTAAAACTAAAACCAAATATTACCTCAGCTCTAAAGCACAAAAATAACTGAGTAGAAAAATCAGTCTAACAGTAGAGGATTCATCTAACAGTAGAGGATTCGCCCAATAACGGTGATTTGCAAGGAAGCAGGGATCCTCCATCAGCAGCTCTAAGAGTGTCAACTGAATGATATGTCCACTCAGAACTCACATACTGAAGGAAGCCTGTATTCACTTTCTGCTGAGATACAATTACCTGAGATAATGAGCTGAAAAAGAGGAAATGTTTGCTTTAACTTATTACTTGGGGGGTGGGGTTCAGTCCATGGTTGGCTAACCCCACTGCTTTGGGGCTCAGATGAGGCAACCTATTGTTGCAGAAAAGGTCAGGCAGGGCACTGGAAATGCACAGGAAAGCAGGTATTTTATTTCAGCTGAAGCTTAGTCCAGAGGGCTCAAGCCTCAAAATCTGGACCCCCAAAGGGAAGTAGCACATATCTTTTATACCTTAGGCATTGGGTTACAGTGAGAAGGAAACTTACATATAGGTTGGCTGTCAGCAAAGTCTCAAACTTAGGCAGATTTTTATAAATTTAGAAAGAAAACAAATGTTTAAAAAAATCCTCTGCCTGAAACTCATTGCAGAAGTCTCCTTCTGAGACAGACAGAATTGAATAAGTTTCATCAGGATACAAGGCCAGAGCCAGTGGTTCTAGCTAGCTGTGTCAGCGTTCTAACCACAACTTGTCAGCTGAACTTTGCTGACAGAGACAGAGAGAGAAAACAAGGATTAAAATCCTCGTTTTCCTTAATATTCCATCAGGCTCTACATCAATGCCACGGCAGAAGCTCAGCACAAAGGAACCTGCTCACCTAATGGTAGCAGGAAACCAGAGACAGCAAGAAAGAGACCAGTGTCCCATGATTCCCCCTGAGGGACACCCCAATGGTTGAAAGTTTCATACTAGAGTACCAGGTTCTACTGTTAAAGTCTCACCAAAGCGCCAAGCTCAGGATCAGTCTTTAATCCCTGGGCCTCAGGGAACACGCTACACACAAAGTATAGCAAAGCCCTATGCTTCCTTTGACTATTTGGAGCTAAGGACCTCAGAAGGAAATAAAGTCAAATCAGATCATGAGGTTAAGGCTCACCTCTGACACTGTCATATACTAGGAAGAAGAACTACCTCAAGCTCTGTTTTCTAGCTATTTCCTTCCATTCAAACTGAAACATTGCTTCCTGGCCCTAGGGAGGCTCCTGAGTTGCAGGAAGAAAACAAAATTTACAAAACTCAGGAAGTAAACAAAACTCATAAATCTCAGGAAACTTCTAAAATTTACAAGATTAACAAGGCCCACTCTCCACTGTTACAAAAGCAGTAATGGGTGCCACACTGAGGAAACTCCCATCAGCCCGGCTGCCTGCCAAGTCATGCAGGAAACTACAGGATATAACTTGTGAGTCATCACCCAGGCTGGCTTGGCTTTTCAGTGATGCAGAAGCCCTTAAATCATCCATGCTTCTGAAGTTCCCTCTTAACTGTTCCTAAGTAACCCAAATAAACTCACTGGTTCCCTAAGCTGGACTTGAGTGGAATCATTCCCTTTGTCTGTCCTCAGTGCCCTATCCGGATGAACAGACAGACCTATGTGAACAATTCCCCAGGAAAGATTACACAGCAAGCACATAATGAAAAGGTCATGTGAGGACAGGAAGAGATACTGTCTAAAGTAGGAAAATAGAGTATGCCCCTGCCTGGATTTGGGACTTCTAGCCCCTGAACTGTAAAACCATCACCTCTGTTGTCTGAACTACTCATCCTGCAATATTTTGCCCCCTGGGAAGACTAACCCCTCCCTCCCTTCACTTCTTCCTTCCCTTCTTCACTGTCTCTTACACAGTACTTTCTGAAACTATGCTCTTTAGACTTCTATTGTCTTTGATCTCTCTTCTCCTTTCTCGTTTCCTTCCTTTTCTCTAAGCAAACAATTGCATGTTTTATATCTTTTTTGAATATCTGCATGTCTTTGAAACAATCCATTGTATACCTGCGTTAACAAAAATGCTGTTGTGTGTAATTTCAAGGCATTTCATATTTATCAGGATTACTAAGAGCACATGTCTGCACATTGGTCCTAGCTAGATGCATGTGGTAGCATGTAGACATAACATTTATGTAACTATCCCTCCAACAAAGGATAACTGAATCACTTCCAATTCTACCATTACAAACAAAGGTTGACAAAGCATCCTATTCATTTCCATTTATGGTTTTGTATAGAGTGGAATCTTGGTCATAAGAGATTCCTTTATTTTTTTTAGGTATTACCAGTGTGCTTCAGAACGGCTGTTATCCAATGATGTAACCAGCCAGAGAACACCTGTATGCTCTCCTCCCACCAAGGCAATATTAGCTACTTTTTTATCCACCTGACAGGTCTTCAGGGATATGTCATTGCTACTTGAATTTGCATTCATCTAATTACTCTGAGCATCTCTTTGTAAGTTTATTAGTCCTTTGAGTTTCCTCCTCTATGAATTGCCTTTACATATATTGCTGGGCCATTTTTCTCCTGGGGTTCATATCCACTTCTTGTTTGTTTATGGGAGATCCATGTATATTCTAGATATGGGGCTCAGTGGTGCTCAACATTGAATACAAATCGTTAGTGTAATGTAATCAGTTTCAGCAATTTTCCACCTCATGATTCTGTAGTGTTATACTTTTCCACAGTCAGAACACTAAGACATTCCTCTGTGTTACTTTCTATTAGCTTTATGGTTTTTACATTAGGTGTGTAAGCCATCTGGCATTCTCTTTATGTCATCCTTGGCTTTATTTTTGTATTGTAAGGAATTTTCCCTATGAAATCATTTGTCTGTTTTCTATAAGCTCGGGCTCTTATGTTTTAGCCACTGTCCACATATATAAATACGTGTGTGTGTTTTCTAAAATCTCTGGACTTCTGTTGATTTATTTTGCACATCAGATTCTATAATGATAGGTTTATCATGTAACAATAGCTGATACAACAAATCTTTCAGCTTCTTTTTTTTTAAAATGTAGATTTGATTCCCCATCAGGATTCAAACTTGGAAATAATGTTAGTATATTCCTTTCTTATTAAGTTTGTTCTAGGAATTATACAGATTTTATTTCTAAACTGACTAATGTTCCATTTATTAATAATATATACAGTTTTATTTTTTCTGTGTTTATTTTCTATCTGGCTTTTTTTTTTTTTCTTTTTGTGAGACTAGGTCTCACTATGTAGCTCTGGCTGGCCTGGAATTTGCTATGTAGACAAGGCTGGCCTCAAACTCAAAGAGATCCCTCTTCCTCCCGAGTGCTGAGTGCTGGGATTAAAAGTATGTGCCATCATGCCCAGCCCTTAGTTTTCTTTTCCAATGTAGTTTTTCAGCCAGACATGGTGGCTGACATCTGTAAACCTAGCACTTGGGAGGCTAAGGCGGCAGTGTGACCATGTACTCAAAGACAGCTTGAGCTACATGGTGAATTCTTCTAGGTCACTAGCCTGAATAACAGAATGAGACCATGTCTCCAAAAAGGGAAAGGTTAACAAAAAAATGAAAGGAAGGAAGGAAAGAAAACAAAATGTAGTATTTTCAGTGGATTCTACTGGATTCCTGTGGGGTCTCTCCCTCCCCTCGTAGGTCATTGGCCACTGATCCATGAGAACAAAGGGAGCAGAAGTGACGAATGGGTCAGGATGGCCAGTGAGCACTGACGGAAGAAAGCCCTTCTGGGGAGGCAGATTCAGTGATACAGCTCCAGATTCAGTGATACAGCTCCAGACTCAGTGAAACAGCTCCGTTTATTCAGTGGGGTTTAGGGAAAATATAGTGTAGAGGCAGCAGCCAATGCTTCAGCTGATAGGTGCTCATAGTATGCTTTATTTACATGTGACAGGGGATCCTATCATCCGACTATAGGGCAATGCCTAATTATCATATAGAAAAAAACTGGGGGCTTTATTGCAGGTAACTATGCCAAAGGTCATGTTCCAAATAAGGTCAGGCATCCGTGTTTGATGGCACTTTCCTGGTAAATCAGGCAGAGAGCAGGAGGCCCCTGCTGAGAAAGGGAGTTGTTCCATATAGCACCGAGCCCCTTAGAACTATCTGGACATGGAGGACTACAACCTTAGCAGCAGGGTCCCCCAACAGATTCCCCTCAGAAACAACTTGCATCAAACGTGAACTCTACATTGTAATGCCTGGGCATCTAAATTTTTTTCTCAACATGTTGACTTGACTAGAGCTTCCTGATGAATACAGAGAGATGAAGAGTAACAAAAGACATTTTCGTATCTGTTATTTAATAAGAATGGCTGAAAAAACGATTAAGCATAACAGATACTTTCTACTGTGCTGGAGTGCTGATCTGGATTAATTTACCAGGATATTACATAATAAATAGGATTGAGTGATATCAAATGTATTTTTGTCATTTATGTGCCACAGCTGTCCTCCTCATTTTATTTATCCATCTAGCTGCTATTCTAATGAATTTCCTATCATTAATCCAAACTCTCATTTCAGAAGATTAATTTAATATAATTAGTACAGTTTAAACATACCAATAAACTCGATTTACCAATGTGTATTATATTTAGAAACTTCTACAATTTTTTATTGGAATTTTATTCTTATTTTAATGGTTATGTCAAAAGTAAATAAACAAGGTATTTCTTAAAATGTTTCAGGATTTTACTTATAAAAATTCAGATTTAATTTATTTCTAGGAATACTACTTACAACTTTCAAAATCTGAGTGCGCTGAGATTTTCCATTTATTAAATCAATTTATTAATTGATATTTTACTCTATAATTTTTCCTTTTCTCCTTCTGTTCAAGAGCTATGTACTGCATTTGCTATCTTCCCAATTTGAAATCTGCAAAGGTTTTTCCTTCTCGATATCTGTTTAATCTTTAACAACCAGCCATGTATTTTCCAAATCCCCGAATTGTGCTCTGTATTTACCAAGTCCTGTTTCTATTAGTTGCTTTTTTCCTTATTTTCATAGGATTTAACTCAAATATCTCCATTCATTCTTATTTACTAATGAATGGATTTAAATCAGTAGGATGCCTGTGATTACAGCTTTGACTGGATCCATATGCTTTGCTACATCTTCTTCTCACTCTCCCTGTCTCCTATGCATCAAAGCTGTAGCTTTAATTCCTGCTTTAACCCAGAAATTAGGAAAGTTGCGGCAGCTTTTAACTCACATAGGATTGGAGCCAGGGAATTGCTTTGTGTGTTTAGAATTAACTTGCTGCAGTGTGGTCAGACAATGCACGTTTCCTATACACTTTTCCTTTCCTTCTTTTTAAATTTTACATTTGAAGTTTTTATCTAATATATTCTGGAACTTTTAGAAATATTTTTTGCCAATATGCAGAAAACATACTATCTATAAATTATCAGGAAATTAAGTATTAATCCAGCCTGGAAAATCCTGTTTTGAAACCATTTAAATTCTTTAGGTCCTTCTTTTCTTTTTCCTGTTAACCTTTCAAATAAAGAGAGCTGTTTCTAACCAACTACAGTGCTGGTCCTCTGTACATCATTGCTATCATTTTTCAATATGAGATAACCCTATTCCAATTCAGTCTCTTCCATTAAAATCTATTAATACAGCCGGGTGTGGTGGCACACGCCTTTAATCCCAGCATTTGGGAAGCAGAGGCAGGCGGAGCTCTGTGAGTTCAAGGCCAGCCTGGTCTACATAGTGAGTTCCAGGACAGCTGGGATTACAGGGAAACCCTGCATCAAAAAGACAAAAAAAAAAATATATATATATATATATATATATATTAATATTAACCTTTCTGCCCTTGTTTCTGTTTGATTTGTGCTTTAAAAGTTATTGTTTATCCTGTTACTTTTAAATTTTCTGAGTTACTTGGAATGCAAAGAATATCGTGTTCATAGCCAGCATAGAATGCATTGTTCCTTTCTTATTTGGTTGCTGTCTTTATAAATAGACGAATTCGAATCTGCCTCATTTGTCGTCTTACGGTTAGTCTTCATTGTAATGGAGCCTTACATTTTGAACCTTTTATGATTCCTTGCTCTCATCTTTATTTTCTAGTATCATTTTTACATTTCATTTTTTATTAGGTTTATCGAAAACATTCTAAAAAATGAGGCGACTGTAAGTACTTCTATCAATTGTTATGAGGTTATTTTTTCTGTTTTTAAATATTTTATAAATTTTTATTCAGTTTTTGTACATTTCACACAACAGTTCTTAATCAAATTTAGAACACCTCCCCCATTCATGCGTCACACTGGGCCTCATGTATTCCACCATACATGTTAAGTCCTATCCAGTCAAGCGTTTGTTTCCAGACTGTAAGTACTTCTATCAATTGTTATGAGGTTATTTTTTCTGTTTTTAAATATTTTATAAATTTTTATTCAGTTTTTGTACATTTCACACAACAGTTCTTAATCAAATTTAGAACACCTCCCCCATTCATGCGTCACACTGGGCCTCATGTATTCCACCATACATGTTAAGTCCTATCCAGTCAAGCGTTTGTTTCCAGATGTCCTTCAGTGCAAATTTGTCCACTGGAGTCTAGCTGGAGTCTAGTGAGCCTATCTAGAGATTTTTGGTAAGGCTTATTCTCCCTTATTCAGTAGTAATCAGTCTCCAATAGTTCCCAGACTAGGGCCGACCCACCACCCATTTCCCTGGTTCCATTCTTGGCCTGTGTCTGATTGAGATGGCATGAGCCCTGTGCTCAATGCCACCCTTGCCACAAGTTCACATGTGCAAGCTTCCAGTGGCCTGATTCCCTTTGTTAATGTACCAACTCTGGTTCTTACGATCTTTCCACCCCTCCCTCTGCAATAGTACCTAAACCATGGGTGGGAGAGGTTTGACACAGGAGTCCTATCCATGCATACACACTCGGTAATCTCTTATTCTTTAAAAGTTGGCCAGTTGTAGCCTTTTTGTGTGCATTGCACTCTGTCAAATAAGGAAGGTTCACTGGTAAGAGTTGAAGGATGTACTAGTTTTCTCTCTACCCCTCATTCCACTATGTTCCATGAGTAGAGGTGCCACTGTAGATATGTCACCTAGGACTGGGCATCTCTCAGACGTGTATTCTCTGTGTCTGACCCATTGTGGGTTTCTGCAGTAGCCTCCATCTGCAAAAAGAAGCTTCTTTGATGAGTGATGTACGGTATACTTGTCTGCAAATATAAGGATCCATATTTAACATATGGTAAGAAATTCCACTTGTCTAGATATATGACAGAGATGGGGTTTTCTCTAGGATCTATGACCTCTCCAGCCATGTGTATTACCCCCAAGATAGCAGTGCCACTACTGAACCAAGAGAGGTCGTTTACTGTGCTGGTCATTATGAACGTTAGGTTTAGGGCTGGGTTGGACCATTGATTGATTTTCTCCTTTAGCAGCTTGCATAGTGCCCTCCAGAGCTATGAGAGCTAAACTTCAGGTAGAAAGCTTCCAGATCAGTTCCTGCTCCATTGCTCCAAGTTCTGTGTCCAAAGTATGTTCTATCTTCAGAAATAGGGTCTTACTTTCCAGTTCTAGGAGATAACCAAGAGCTCTGATAATAGCCTGTGTTATTTTGGGAGTCTTTTAGACCACTCTGACCCATCACTTGAAGGGAGAACTCTCCTGCCTGGCACAGTGTTCCTTGCCATACAGTCCCAGGTATATACATGTACTAATGTTCAGGCACCCTATGTGGATTGCTTAGGGGATTTTGGAGGGAACACGTTTCCCTCTGGCTTCTCTAGTCCCCCAAGATTCATTCATCTCTACTCTCTCCCCCCTCATCTGACCTCCCTACTCCCTCCCCAGTCCAAGCGTCCCCATTATTCCCTCCCTCCCATCAATAACACCCTCCCTCTCCTGAGTTCCCTCTTCTCCCACCATACCCCCCCATATCCCACACTCCTCCCCTCCCCAGCCTTACACTCCCACTTTCCCCACCTCTCCCTGGTAACATCTGTTCCCTACTATCTCCCTCTTTCGAGTTCATTCTTTTCCTTTACCTCTGTGTTTCCTTTGCATTTTCCTGGCTCCTGGTGTTACATCAAGATATATTCACATACGAGGGATTGGTGCTACGATCCACAAATGAAAAACATACTTTGCTTGCTTTTCTGTGTTTGCGTTACTTTGCTTAGTATAACCTCCCTAGTTCCATCCATTTATCTGCAAATTTCATAATTTCATCTTTTCTTACTGCTGAGTAGAACTCCATTGTGTTAATGTACCACATTTCCTTTATCCATTCGTCAGCTGAGGTTGTTTTCATTTCTTAGCTGTTGTGAAGAGAGCAGCAAAAAACATGAATGTACAGGTATCTCTACAGTAGGATGAGTCCTTTGGGTATATGCCAAGGACTGGTATAACCAGATCATATGGTAGATTCATTTTCAGTTTTTGGAGAATTCTCCACACTGCTTTCCATAGTGGTTGCACAAGTTTTCATTCCCACCAACAGTGAATGAGTGTTCCCCTTTGTCCACATCCTCACCAGCATTTGCTGTTTTTCATTCTCTTGATCTTAGCAAGTCTGACTTGGGTAAGGTGGAATCTTAAAGTGGTTTTTGTCTGCATTTCTCTAATTACTAAGGATGTTGAGCACTTTTTAAGGTGTTTCCTAGCCATTTTTCTTCATTTGTGAACTCTGTTCAAGTCTAGACCCCATCTTTTTATTGGGTCATTTATTTCCTTGTTTCTTTGTTTTTTTCAGGTTTTTGTATATTCTAGATATTAATCCTCTCTCAGATGTTGTGCTGGATAGCTTTAGTGTCAACTTGACACACCTAGGTTGAGGGAGCCTCAATCCGGGAATTTCCTCTATTGGACTGGCCTGTGGCCATGTCTGTGGTGCATCTTCTTGATGAGTGATGTGGGAGGGCCCAGACCACTGTGGGTGGTGCCACCCTGGGCAGGGGGCCCTGTGTTGCATAAGAAGGTAGGCTGAGCAGGGGCCAGGGGATAAAGCCAGTAAGCAGCGTCCCTCCATGGCCTGTGCTCTAGCTCCTGCCTCCAGGTTCCTACCCTGAGTTCCTACCTCGGGCTCCCTGATGAACTGCAACCTGGGAGATGTAAGCTGAATAAACGCTTTCCTCTCCAAGTTGGTATTGGTCAGAGTATTTTGCCACAGCAATGAAGAAGCAAACTAAGACAGATGTGTAGCTGGAAAAGATTTTCTCCTACTCAGTGGGTTTCCATTTTACCTCCTTGGTTATTTCTTTTACTATACAGAAGCTTTGTAGCTTAATGAGGTCCTGCATATTGATTGTTCACCTTAAGGCCTGAGCAGATGATGTCCAATTTAGAAAGTCCTTTCCTATACCTACACCTTAGAGGGTACTGACTATGTTTTCTAGAAGTTTCAGAATTTCATTTTTTAAATTGAACTCTTTGATCCAGTTGGAGTTCACTTTTGTGCAGGGTTAAATATAAGGGTCCAATTTTATTCTTCTACAGGTGGACATCCAGTTTTGCCAGCATCATTTGTTGAAGACATTGTCTTTCTTCCATTGTGTGTTCTTGGTATCTTTGTCAAATATAAAGTGGCTGAAATTGTATGTACTCATGTTTGGGTCTTCTATTGTGTTCCATTGATCTACGTGTCTAGTTTTGTGCCAGTATCACGCTGTTTTTATGACTATAGTTCAGTAATATAATCTGAGATCTGGTATGGCAATCCTCCCAGCGTTGTTCTTTTTGCCCAAGATTGCTTTGGCTACTCAGGGTCTTTTGTGATTCCATATTAATTTTAGAATGATTTTTTTCTGGCTCTGTGAAGAATGTCATGTGTATTTTGGCTGGTGTTACATTGAATCTATAGATTGCTTTTGATAAGGTGGTCATTTTCACAACATTTATTCTACCAATCCATGACCATGGTAGGTCTTTCCATCTCCTAGTATCTTCCACTATTTCTATTTTGAAAGACTTAAATTTTTCACTGTAGAGATCTTAATGTCTTTAGTTATGTTTATTCCTAAATATATTTTTGAGGTTATTGTGAATAGGAGGGTTTCCTTGAATACTTTTTCTGATTGTTATTAGTGTATAGACAGACTACTGATTTTTGCAAATTGATTTTGAAACCTGCCACTTTTCTGAAAGTATTAATCATTTCTAACAGGCTTCTGGTGGAATTTTTGGTATCCCTTATATATAATATCATATTGTATGCAAATAGTGATAATTTGACCTCTTCTCCTCTAATTAGTACTCCTTTATTTTGCTTATCTTGTCTTATTGCTCTTGCAAGAGTTTCAAGCACTATATTGAAAAGGAGTAGAGATAGTGGACAGCCCTGTCTGGTTCCTGATTTTAATGGAAATGCTTCCACTTTTTTTCCATTTAGAATGATGTTGGCTATGCCTTTGTTGTATATAACTTTAATTATGTTGAGGTATGTTTCCACCTGACCAATTTCTTCTAGGAATTTTAACATGAATGCATGTTGGATTTTGTCAAAGGCCTTCTCTGCATCTATTGAAATTATCATGTGATTTTTGTCTTTAAGCCTATTTATATGTTTTATTACATTTATTGACTTACACATATTGAACCATACATGCATCTCTGGAATAAAGCCAACTTGATCATGGTGGATGATCTTTTTGATGTGTGTCTGAATGCATTCCATGAGTATTTTGTTGAGTATCTTTTTTTTAATATGGGCTGATAGTTTTCTTTTTTTTGTTGTTGTCTCTTTGCTTGGTTTTGGTATTAGAGTGATGCTGGCTTCATAGAAAGAGTTTGTGAGTTCTCCCTCTGTTTCTATCTTTTTTAATGACTTAAGCAGGAGTGGTTATAGATCTTCTTGATATGTCTGGTAGAATTCTGCTATGAACCCATCTGGGCCTGGACTTTTTTAAGTTGGGAGGTTTTACATTAGTGTTTCAGTTTCATTATTTGTAGTGGGTTTGTTTGAGCAGTTGATCTCTTCTTGCTTTAACTTTGGTGGTATCCTTGACTTTAAAGATTCATCCATTTCTTTTAGATTTTCTAATTTAATGGAGTATAGATTTTCAAAGTATTCCCTTACAATGTCCTGGAGCTTTTTTGTTTTGTTTTGTTTTGTTTTGTTGGCATCTGTTGTGATGTTTTCCCTTTTGTCTCTGATTTTGCTAATTTGGATTTACTCTTTCTTTCTTTTGGTTAAGTAGGCTAAGTGGACTAAGGGTCTCTCTATCTTGGTTTGTGGGGCTAAGGGTCTCTCTATCTTGATTAACTTTTCAAAGAACCAGCTTTTAGATTGATTGATTTATTTTGTATTGTTTTCGTTTCTAGTTCATTAATTTCTGCTCTAATATTTATTATTTCTTCTCATCTACTAGGTTTGGGGCTGTTTTTTTTTTCTTGCCTTTCTAGAGACATGAATTGTACTGTCAAGTCATGCACATGTGCTCTTTATTATTTTTTAATAAGGCACTAAGAGCTATAAACTTCCTTCTTAGGACTGCTTTTAAGGTGTCCCAGAGGTTTTGATTTATTGTATTCTCATTTTCATTCAGTTCCAGGAATACTTTTATTTCTGTCCTAATTTCTTCTTTGACCTATTCATCATTCAGGAGTGTGTTATTTAATCCCCACGAGTTCGTGTAGTGACTAGAGTTTCTTTTGCTGTTGATTATAAGCTTTATTGCACTGTGGTCTGATAGAATGCATGGAATTATTTCAATTTTTCTGTATTTGTTGAGATTTGTTTTGCATCCCAGAATGTGATCAATTTTAGAAAAACTTGCATGGGCTGCTCAGTAGAAAGTGTATTCTTTGGTGCATGGGTGAAATAGTCTGTAGATGTCTGTTAGGTCCATTTCATGTAAGGTGTCATTTAATTCATATGTCTCTGTTTATTCTTTGTCTTGTTGACCTATCTATTGAAGATAGCGGGATATTGAAATCACCTACTATTATTGAGTTGGGGTTAATCTGTGTTTTGTCATCCTGTAGTACTGTTTTTATGAAATTGGTTACACCAGAGTTTGGTGCATGTATCTTCATGATTGTAATATCTTCTCGATCAATTTTTCCTTTGTTTGGAATGAAGTGTCTCTTTTTACCTGTTCTGATTAGTTTGAATTTGAAGTCAATTGTGTCAGATATCAGAATTGCAACACCTGCTTGCATCTTAAAGCTGTTTTCTTGGAATGTTTTTCCATCCCTTCACACTAAGGTAGTGTCTATTCTTGAAGGTGAGATGAGTTTCTTGAAGACAACAAAAAGATGAATTTTCTTTCTCAATTCATTCTGTTAGCCTATGTTTTTTGACAGAGGAGTTGAGGCCACTGATATTCAGTATTATTATTGAAAGATGTGTATTGGATACTGTCATTTTAACATCTTTGTGTTTGTAATCCTATTTTGTATTTCCATTATTATACCTTTCTTTGTTTCCTTTCTGTAACCTCTTTGGTATACTCATTCCTATCCTCAGTCTTTGTATTGCTTTGAGTATTTTCTGTAGGGCTGATTTTTTGGACATGACTTCTTTCAGCCTATTCATGTCATGGAAAAGTCTCTGTCCCCTTTCAACTATGGTAAATAGTTCTGCTGGATAAAATATTCAAAATTGTCATCCATGGTTGTTTAGGACTGGGAATACTTTGGTTTGGCTCTTCTGGCTTTCATAGTTTGCATTGAAAATTCAGCTGTAATTTTGATGGGTTTTCCTTTACAGGTAACTTCTTATTTTTCTCTAGTAGCTTTCAGTACCCTCTCTTTGTTCTATACATTTAATGATTTTTACTATGATATGCTGTGGGGAGTTTCAGTTCTGGTCCTGTCTAATTGGTATTCTATGTGCCTCTTGAATCTATATAAGTAAGTCTTCCTTAATTTAGGGAACTTTTCTTCTATAATACTGCTGAAGATCTGGTCAATGCTATTGGCCTGAGATTCTTCTCCTTCCTGTATGCCTATGATGCATAGATTTGGCCTTTTCATGTTTTCCCACATTTCCTGCATAGTCTATTCCTTTTTTTTTAATTTTACATAGTCTTTGCTTAAAGAATCCAGATTTTCAGTTCTGTCATCCAATCTTGATATTATCATCCATTTCATTTATTCTGTTTGTGAGGCTTTCTTTCTCCTGTTGTTTCCAATTGTCCTTTTGAGATTTTCAATTCCAGTTCATTTTGGTTTGGCTCTTCTTCGATATTTCTATCTCTTTTGTGAATTCATTTTTCAAGTCCTGAATTGGTTTTGATATTTCATTAAGCCACATGTTTTATTTGTTTATTCTTGAGCTTCCATCACAAGTTTATGCCTATCCTCTTTAAGTTTTTAAATTATTTGTGTTTTGTTTTCTTTAATTTCTTTGATCAAGTTTATGATTGTGCTTTTAAATCCTGCATCCTGGATTCCTTAGGGTGGTTCTCATTATAGTGCACCTCTGTAGGACTAGTGGGCTTTGATGAGGGCATATTCTCTTGGATTTTTCCTATTATTTGTGTTTTTTAACTACCTTTTATGCATATGGGTATTCTTTGTTGGTTGTGTGCCTGGTAGGAACTTCTATTCTGTTTTTGCTTAATTGAATTTTGGTTCTGTTTATATTGTTTACGTAGTTTGGTTCTTTTTGCTCAGGTGTAAAAAATAAATTGGTGTGTGTTTCAGGTTCTTGCAGGGTAGTAGACTGTTCTGGTAGTTGGTGGGACAGGGTAGTAGGTAAGCTGGTCAGGGTAGTAGGAAGGTTGGGCTGTGTCAGACAGATCAGGAGCCAGTAGAATCTATGCTAGGGGGGTTAGCTAGTCTGAGTTAGGAAGCTATTCCAGGGACCTGAGGCAGAGGAACTGGAGTGGAATGGGTCCAACGCTGGCAGGGGATGGGGTGGGGGTGGAGTAGGTTGGAAGTGCTGAAGCTGCAGAGGACTCTGTTATGAGGTTTTAATTATCTGCTATGTAGAAAGCATATTGAGCACTATCTGATGCATTAAATATGCTCAGGATGTGCTTGTTATTTTTCATAATTTATCATCCATCATCATTGCCATCGTGGTTACTGTGGTGTTTGGAGATATCAAAGAAAATTGAGAAACTTGCCACATTTTGATCCTTCTCTAAGCATCTGTCAGGGAGATTGTGAAGATAGTTACAGCTCCCAGGATTGTGTCTAGCTGTTCCCTTCTCGTTCATCTAGTCAGGCATATGGCAAAGTCACTAATTTTCCATGTTTCCTTCAGAAATCTCAAAAGTTATCTCCATTTTGGCCTTGACTACTGTTTTTGTTTCTTTTTTCAAGAATATAAATCAGCTAGTAGTTCATCCAGCTTCTTATTCACCAAACACACCCTGTCTTCTCTGTTTCAAGTGCTTATAAGATCATGTCAGCTCACAGCACACACGTCTTGTTTCTCTGAGGACTGGGGTGCACATGCACACCTGTCCACCATCGTACTACTGCACTGCTTCCTCATCCTGTTCTTGGGCACATAAGACAGTTCCTGTCTTATTTTCTGTCTCTCATCCCATTTCTTATTTTTTAATCTTTCTTATTTCTACACAGTTCATATTCTCTAGAATTTTATGAGGTACACAAAATTGATGGTACACATTTATTATTGCTTTATTTTAAAAGTTTTAATTTTTCTCTGCTCTTTTTGTTGATTTTTGTTTTTATGTGTATGAGTGTTTTGCCTGCATGTATGTACATGTACCATGTGTGTGCAATGCTTATGAAGGCCAGAAGAGGGCATTGGATCCCCTGGAACTGGAGTTATGAAGTTGTTAGCTGCCATGTCAGTGCTGGACAGATGACTCAGCTGTTAAGAGCACTGGCTGTTCTTGCAGAAGACCAGGGTTCAATTCCCAGCACCCACATGACAGCTAACAATCATCCATAACTCCAGTTCCAGGTCGAGCACAGCACAACATGGGCGTTCTTACACACTTGCAAGTAATATACTCGTACACATAAAATAAAAATAATAAATAAAACATTATAAAAATTTCCAGACTTCAGGTTAGAGGGCAGATGGAAGCACTACCTCCTAAAGTTTGACCTCCAGAGGGACCCAGAGATAGAAACCATACTCATCTCCGAACCAAGCTAAGTGCATCTTTAAACAGAGGTACAGCAGATTCCCCTTCTCCACACTAAGCACCTGGGGTGGCTATCTAGGCCTCCTTTCTGAGGCTTCATCAAGGTAAAAAGTCACTACTCTTCAGCAAGGACCCATTTTTAAACTATACTCCATTGCTAAGGGTCGCCCCTAATCTCATAACCTCCCAGCCCAGCCACATCTAAATATACCCCCTCAGTCCACTGGAATGAGCAAGTGCTGTTTGATTCCATCTGATATTTCACATTTTTTCCAGAACATTTTATAGCTATATCATAAAAGAGAGCTGTATATCATCAACTCACAGTGCCTCCTTTTAATTGCATTCCATCTATATTATAATTAATTCAAGTACCTGATCGGGAAATGCATTGCTTCTTGATTTGCAGTACAGCTGCAGATTTTTCTGATTTTTTTTTTAATGTATTTTGAGAGGGATCACTTTTAACAGACTTCTTGGGTGGAATTGTGAGAACAGCTAGAGTGAAAGTTTGATGCACTGGCTTCAGTTGTTACAGAGTCTGAGAGCACAGATACTCAGATCTCTGCTGTGTTACAAACATCTAGT
The DNA here is from genome assembly GCF_000622305.1 of Nannospalax galili. Lineage (NCBI taxonomy): Eukaryota > Metazoa > Chordata > Mammalia > Rodentia > Spalacidae > Nannospalax > Nannospalax galili. The sequence goes on from NW_008338999.1 coordinate 2,566,945, forward strand.
TCTTGATAATCATCTAAAAATTTTACTACCACTAGAATTCATGCCCCTGAAATCTACCCTTACATCAATAGATAACATTAGATATCACCCTGTCCAGAGTATGAAAAAAATGTCAAGAATATTTAGAAAACTTAAGAATAAAATGTCACAAAGGGACATGGCAAGTCACATCACATGGCACTATAGAGTTTTCCCTTGTCATCATGACAAACAAACCTTGGAGTTAGGCTCTACTCAGTCTGTTCATGGGAAGATATTGGAAGATTCTGCAAACTTTTATGCACAGAAATAAACACTGGCCAAGAATACCACATGGGAGTCAATACCAGTTCTACTCTGTCATGAAGGAAAGATACCAGTGAGGAGTGTGAGACTACCACAAACTTCTCAAGATGAAAATGATTCTAAGATGATACCCACAGAAGCTGCAGCTAAGTGCCCTTTAAGGAATAGGCTTTGTGGGTTTACAGCACCAGAGCAATCTCACTACAGAGGACAAGCCTATGCAACAAATCTTTGAGGCGTTCTCAGTGGACTTTGTCTAAACACCGCTCATTTCAGAGGTCCCTTCTGCTCCTTGGACGTTGATAAATAATTCAAGCATATAATCCAAAATGGGGTTCTTGAAGCTGGGGAGATGGCTTAGTCAGGAAAGTATATAGCACTTAAGCATGAGGACCCAAGTTTAGATCACCAGTACCCATGTAAAAATAAGGCACAGAGGCACTTCTGTAACCCCAGTACTGGAAAAGCAGAGACAGGAAGTTCCCTGGAGCTCAGCAGCCAGCCAGACTAGTTAAACCAAGGGGCTCCAAGATCAGTGACAGACCTGTCTCAAAAAATAAGGTAGAGACCCTGTGATATGACTCATCCAGTAAAGGTGCCTGATGCCAAGCCTGAGGATATGAGTTTAATCCCCAGGACTCACATGATAGAAAGAGAGAACCAAATTGTCCTCCAGCATTCACACACATAACACACTAAGTTTTTGACTTGTCCACACAAAAGCATAACTCTCACCTCAAAGAGGAGAAGAAATAGTTTATTCTGGAGCCAAATATGAGTGACCATGGCCCTAGAACACAGATTCAGGTTACTGCAAATTCCATGCTCCAACATGGTAACAGTTTCATGAAGTGTTTATAGTAATAGAAAAAAGAAAAGTCATAAATCAAGACTTATCAAATACATTCATGGAAACAGTAAATAGGCAGATATAGCAAAAGAGACCACTTAGCTACAGGACTCAAATGCTATCTGATGGCACTCAGCCTTTTAAAGGTTGGTGAAACTGTTTCTTTGTTAATACATTCTGTTAGTCACAAGATGTTAATTCGTAAACAGAAGTGGACTATTTAGGGGGTTAAATATGTCCCCAGTTAATTTATGAACAGCTTTGGATCTGCAAACTCTCCACGGTCACTGAAGTGTTAATCAGTTGGTCAAACTTGCAGGAAGTTCAGTTCGAGATGCAGGATTTTTCTGGGAACTTTTGTTCACAGGCTATACTAGTCCAAAAAAGGAAATAGCATTTTCAAGACATATAAAAGCTAGCACCTCTCTCTGAAGGGCCAAATCTGTATCCAGGAAGTAATTTTCTTGTTTGCAAGGAGTGGGCCTGTCTATTTCATACAAGTATAAGAACTGTCCAAAATGCTGTGTTGATGATACCAGCAATTCCATAGCCTCATCCTCCATAAAAGTCTTAAGAATCATGAAAGGAAAGAGCTGGGTGGCATAGCACAATCTTATAGATAGAGCCACAATTCTAAAACATACCTACGGCTGAATATCTCAAATGGCCTCCTTCTCATTGGCCACTTCCTTCTGCCTCAAGTGTATTGTAGCTTCCCAATTTTTTCAGCACTATTATCATGAAGTTACCTTTGCACTCGTGAACTCTCTCATTTCCTGTTAGCTGGAATGTGCTTGCTGGAGGACGTATTGGCTGTGATGCCTATCTTAAGCTTTTTCATGCTTCACTGTATTCAACATGTTGAATGCATTGAGACTTTGACAAACTTCTATTTCAGTGTCTCCTCCTCAAATCAAGAAAACTCTAGCTGAAAAAGAAGGAAATAATTCTCCTACATCCTGCCACTAAACTGGTTGCCGTAAACACCCCACTCCACTCCACTCCCGTAGAGAGGGAAGAATGCAAGGAAAGGGCTCTCCTCTCCTTACATCCCCATAGAGTTTAGGTTTTGCTGAGGTCCTAACTGCTGACACATCCAGAGAATAAAGTCAGGGATATACTCTTACTTTCCCTTCTTGGTGGGTAGACTACTTTTAAATTGTTAACAACATTATCTTATTTAATCCTAAGAGACATTGAGTAAAGTCAATTCTGCAAGTATTACTATTTCATAAGTATATTGAGGTTAAATAATGTCTCTAAGGTCACACAGATCATCAACGGGAGGGCCTGGGGTTCAAACTAAAACTTTTTGGCTGGAGCGCCTCCCCTTTGCTCTACTGTGATGCCATCTCTTGTAAGTGATCTAAAGGTGATGCAGGTATCTTACCGCACAGAAATCTCTAGCTACAATTCCTTCTGAGAGGCATAAACAACATCCCTCCCCTCCCTTGGTCCCTATGACAAACTGAGGTATGATTTTGCCAAATTCCTACAGTCTGGGAAAAGAGTGAGTTTATTGGGTTTACCTAGAGAGCAATGCATGAGGATTTACTTACAAAAATGTGGATGCTCCCCTGCTAAGGCTTCACTGGAAAGTCTTTATCCAAGCATGGATGATGATTTCCCCATAGCTACACAAAATGGCAAGAGAGCCTGCCCTTGGCCTCCTCAGTTTGTATACCTGAGCCCCTCCCTTCATGCAACTAGGAGCAACTGGTGGGTTGGAAAGTGTTGCTGTTATGCTCTTTTCTTGTAGAGCATAAAAGTCAACAAGCTTAACTGGACCGATCAGCAGGTTGGAAAGGCAACCAAGCTTGGGAAGATGGCGTCTGTCCATGCTCTGTCTGTTGGAGGACAGTCCTATGCAACAAATGTCATTTCTTGTAAATGACCTAAAGGTGATGTATGCGTCCCATTGCATGGAGGCAGCACAAATCTGTAGCTATTAAGAGCTGGTTAAGAACATAGGCTTCCCTTCTATATTTTCCTTCCATGAGTTTAAATCTGTCTACCTGTGTGTGCTCTGCCCATGTCTTTCTCTCGCCCATCTCCACTCCTCAGATCAAGTCCTGGCTTTCCTCTGACTTTCCTGACATCTCTGTCAGGCATCACTAAGACTTTTCCAAACCCAAGTCAATGGATAAAGATTTCTTTTCCTGTCTGAGTCCACACCCTTGGAACTTTGGGAAATCATGTGTTCAGTGAGCTGCATCTTGCTCTAAACTGAGGGCCTCTTGGCTCAGCCATGAAGTGATTTCTTGAACTCTGAAACCCAACCTTTTATTCAGTCTCTGTAAACTCAACTCCGACATAATCTGCTCTGCCTGCGGCCTCTCCACTTCCAACACCCCAGCCTCCTGCCCTCAACTGTCACCACCTAATCTTGTTTCTTTTCTGTTTTGTCTTTCCTATCCTTTCTCCTAATCCTTTTCAAATTGCTGTTTTCTCAGACCCTCAACCCAGGCTCAACTCCTCCCTGTTCTTTAAGCCTCTTTCTCATTTCTGTCAACACTCAGGTTTACTGAGAGCTCTCTTTTCCTTTCTAACTCAGCTTCAGCAACTCCCTGACACCTGACCAGTGAGAGCATTCCATTGTTTCTCCTCTCGCCCCAGCAGGAGCTACACATATCCCTTTCAGGAATTTCTGTCACTTCATAAATATCCCCAGGCATGTTGAAAGGCAGCCGCCATCTGGCTGTGGTGAGGCCCATCAACAAACATCCCTAGAACTATTCAAATCATGTATATTTAATAACACTCCCTTCACTGCTCCAGAACTTTACATCCACACTCGGAGTTTGGACGTTGGTGATACCCCGTTTGTTTATTTGTTTATTAGCTATGTCTCCAGTAGCTCATAATATCAAACTTTTTATGCAGATATTTTCAGTGTTGTCCTAGGGGAGATGGCTTAGAAGGTAAAGTGCCAGCTTAGCAAGTAGAAGGGATTGAATTTGAATCCCCTGCACCCATATAAAAGCTGGGCATGGTGTCTATGTTTGTACGCCCAGCACTGTGGGGGCACAGACAAGCAAATCTCTGAGGTTTGTTGGCTAGCCAGTCTTGCTAAAATTGATGAACTTCACATGCTCTGAAAAACCCTGTCTCAAAAAAAAATGGAGGGGTTGGAGAGCAGCTTATTTGCTGCTCTTGCAGAGGACATACATTCAGTTCCCAGCACCTATGTCAGGTAGCTCACAACTGCCTGAAACTCCAACCCCAGGTGATCCATCACTCTCTTCTGGCATCCACAGGTATGCATACTCATGTGCACACACATGCACATAACTAAAAGATAAACTAAATCTTAAAAAAATATAGAAATTTAGGGGCTAGAGAGATGATTCAGTGGTTAAGAACACTGGTTGTTCTTGCAGAAGACCCAGGTTCAAATCCCAGCACCCACATGGCAGCTAATAACTGTCCGTAACTCCAGTTCCAGGGGATCTGACAGCTTCTTCTGACCTCCACGGGCATTGCACGACATGGATACACTTACCTACATGAAGGCGATACATACATACACACACATAAAATAAAAAATAAATAAATAAAATGTTTTAAAAGTTTAAAAAATGTATAGAAGGTAGAGAGAAGTTGAAGGAAGGATTTGTCTTTGGCTTCTACATGCACATATATGGGCAAGTACACACATACACACACACACACATACACACACACACACATACACACACACACACACACACACATACACACACACACACATACATTGCATCATAACAATGCACGGCACAGACAAATCTGAGTGGGGACCTTCTAGGCTTCTATCCTTGAAAGTTTTGCTTTTTGGTAACAAACTATGTTCTAATCATAGTTACAGACACTGAGGTCAGGACACATTTGCAGCAGTGGGAAATAATTCAGAAAAAGTCTGGGCAGATGGTGAATCTGCATCAGGGGACAGTCAGTAGCGAGCAACAGGTGTGCTGGCAGAGAAGCCAGAGCAGGCATCAGGAGCCGGGTTGGCAGCAAGCAGAGTCAATATCAGGCAAATCTGGCAACTGGTAAAAAGAGCCAAGAGCAAGTATTAAAGTTCAAATCTATAAAAATGACTCTGGTGGTAAAATAGCATCACAGTACGAGAGGACTGTAAGGCTGTAGACAAGGGCATTTCTTCAAGTCAATGGAATTGCGATTCAAGGAAGAGGACAGCTGGACAGCAGCTGGAGTAGGAAGGCAGGAAGACTGGTAAGAAGTTGCGCTGGTGAGTCAGTGTTTCCTTCTACTCAAGTTCTACCTACCTGGGACCAGGATTGGCGTTTACAGATGGGATCCAAGCAGCCCAGATTTCTAATTCAAGGCCAAAGAGCCCATCATCAGGTGGCCTAAGTGGTGAAGAAGGAAGGGTCAGTGGTGTGTACGGCCCTGGGATGGCTGGGCTACCAGAAAGTTTTCATTTCCCAGGTGATTTTTAAAAATATTTTATTTTTTATTTTTTTATGTGTATGTGTGTATTGCCTGCATGTAGGTAAGTGCACCCAAGTCATGCAATGCCCACAGAGGACAGAAGAGGCTGTCAGATCCCCTGGAACTGGAGTTACAGACAGTTGTTAGCTGCCATGTGGGTGCTGGGATTCGAACCCAGGTTGTCTGCAAGAACATTCAGTGTTCTTAACCACTGAGCCATCTCTCCAGCCTGGTGATTTTTGTCTGGATCAGAGACCAGCCTCCCAGTTCACACATGCCTGCTATCTTGCCCACCTATGGGCTATGTCCCAGAGGTGTCTGATTCACAGACCCTGAAGTTTAAAGTGAATACTTTCCATGTGAGCCCTTGAAAGAAGCAAACTGAAACTAAAAACATTTTCTTCAGGATTTCTTTATACTTTCAATTCCATGTATGCTTATATGTGTGTGTTGTAGGTATGTACACAGGAGTGTAGGCATCTATGAAAACCAGATAAGGGTGTCAGGTCCTCTGGAGGTAGAGCTATGGGACCTGACTTGGGTCCTCTAGAAGAGCAGTATGTACCACTCTTCTCCAGCCCCAAGAAGCTAGACATCTTTTTTTTTGTCTTTTTGTTGATTGTTTTTTCTTAACAGGGTCTCTCTCATCACAGCCCACCTGGAAGTCACAATGTGAACCAGGGTAGCCTCGATCTTGCAGAGATCCACCTGCCTCTGCCTCCTGAGGGCTGGGATTAAAGGCGCACACCACCATGCCCGGCTAGAAATTTTAATTAGATCATGCTAGAGACTGTTTTTAGCCCTGAAAAGATCATGTACCACTTCTTTGACAGAACAGGAAAGTTAATGTTAGGGAACACTTTGACAAGTAGACCAAGATAACATGACTTCCAGAATGCCTGTTGGTCCCCAGTGGGCACTCACTGGTGTTCGGAGATTGGTTGACCCTGCCGCTGTCCTTAGGTGTCCAGAGAAGTAGAGTATAGCCCCTATACACTCTCATGCAACAGCAAAGCTGTGAGCAATTTGGACTCAACGGAGCTTCAATGACATTCAAAGACTGGGTAGTACTGTAAAGAAGTAACTCCCTGGAAGGGAGGAGGCCTACTACATTACGACTATAATGTCTACAACTCAAAATACAGAATATCTGCTGTCTGGGAAGTTGTCCAGATTTTCAGTGCTGGCAAGTTGCTGAGCTACCCTGAGAAACATTTTCATTTAAATAGCAGAATGGTGCATATAGGTGCGAGCAGTCTATTTCAATGTGAATTGCTTCAGAATTCAAATGCACTTTTAATGACTATTATTTATATGTGTTACAATGAAGTCACTCTTGCCAAACAAATCATGCCTTATTTCAGCATGGCAGAAACTTTCTGCTGTCATGAGCATTTTTCAGGGTCTCTCCTTTCCTCGGCCACAAAGCAAATACCAATACCTCTGCCATTTGTGCATACACAGGGTGACTAATAAATGCTTGGAATGCCTCTACCTCCCTGTCCAATTGGGGGGGTAGAAAAAAGCAATCCATATCATTTAGAGCTGTGAGTCTCATCTTGGCATCAAGATGACAAACGATCCCTCTCCATGTGTGAAGAATGCTGGAGTTAGTGGCTATGCACCAGGGCTATAAAAACTTGGAAATGTCAATGGCATTTCCAAGCATCTGTTCTCTCTAGCCCCACATTTCTGGGCAACAGCAAAAATTCTTCAGGATGATGCATTCAAGCCCCAGCCCTCCAACATAATCTGTCAAGAGAAATTTTAAATTTACATCAAAGAAATTAGGTGAATCATCTGACTCTCCACCGTTACTACTCCATGGGGGTCTCTGGGATGAAATGAAAGTGTGGTTACATTTCCAAATGGGTTATAAACCCAATACAATGCTCCTCAGAGACTCACAACTTATACTTCCCGATTTCCTGATGCAGTATCACATCTCTAAAGCTGCCTCATGCTTACTAGGTAAAGCAGAAGGCCTTGGGGGAAAAAAACAAAAATGAGGAAGAGAATCCTGACACTGGATGATCAAGAGTTTAGTGGACTTTATTAAACACACACACACACACACACACACACACACACACACACCACACACACAATCTCTAGCCCCGCATCCCTGATTGCTGTTTCCTGGATGACTAAATCCCATTATATGCTGATATAATGGCATGCTAGAAAATAGCTAAATAACAGTTCTCCACCCTGACAGGGATTTTTACACCCTGTGAAACCTCCTTTATTTTTGTGACTACTGAGCTCTAAATGGGGCTTCCCTTTCAAATCTTTCAAAGAGGGCTGGTTGGTTGATTTGTTTGCTTGTTTTCCAATTTTTTTTTTCTTTTTTGTTTTTGGTTCTGGTGTGACGCCTTGACTATAACTTGACTCTGTGTGTGTATGTGTGTGTCTGTGTGTCTGTGTGTCTGTGTGTGCTATATGTATCTGCTTATGTAAGTGTGTGCACATGGGTGAAGGTATGCACGTCTGTATGGCACATGCATGTGGAAACCAGAGGTTTACTGGGCATCTTCCTCAATCACTTCTTCAGCGTATTTTTTGAAATGAATCTCTCTCAATAAATCTGGAACTCAGGCAAACTCTTTTGGCTGGCCAATGAGTTCCGGGGATCTGCCTGTCTCTACCTCCCTCCACCCACTGAGAATACAGATGCAAGCCACTATACCCTGTTTTTTACGTGGCGGCTTAGGATCTGAATCCAGATATTCAAGCACCTTTCTCTCTAAGTGAGTTCCCCAACACGTAACTTAAAATTCTGCCCAGGTTTTTTTTAATCATACACTTATATGAGACAGCAAGGGGTTTCCACTGAGAGATACAAACAGTTCATCTGGGTGAAACCTACTCTTGTGTAATCTCAGAAACAATGCTAAGAACCCCAAAATGGCAAATTTTGGCAGCCTTTATCAAATTCAGGGAATTACCACGATACACATAGCCCATGTCTAGGTATTTTTAGAAAACAGGCAATAACCAAGAAATAAACACATTGACTAAGTGCACACGTCACGTCGCGAGATGATTGCTAATTTAGAAATACACTTCTAGCCACTCATTTGCTCCTACTGTTTCTAGGCACAGTACCAGCAAGAAATTAATTGCCTAGGAGAAGGGGGAAAATGTAAGTAAAATAAAATCAAATAAACTCCTCTTTAAAAATAATAGCACATGTGGATTTTTAAGGCCATTTGAAGATTGCTCTATGAACAGATTCGTTAGGCTGCACTCCAGCAGTCTGAGACCAAGTCAATACACCCAGCACTGCACGCCAGCCTCTTTCTGGCAAGTCTCTGTGATATATGCACATTTCTACTTAGGTTGAAGTTTTGATTAATGTTCAGTTAATCTTTCTTCTTGCTAATAGACCAAAATATTTCTCATCAAGGAATGAATGAGCAGTCTACTGATACAAGTGGCTTTTGAAGCGTTCATTTATAATGTAGCACCTTGAGCAAGAAATTCTTGCTTTAAAAATGAAAACTAAAATTGATGTGCTTACATGCTTACGACTCTCTTCTACTCTTTCTTTTGGACAAGATTTTTGGGGAAGGCTGGTAAAATTGGCCAGAAGGAGAAAGACACGCAAAGGAAATGCTAAGTAGCATTTACTAGGGACTCAGAAGGTGACAGCCCCATAATGGACACAAATCACATACTGTCTTAATTACCACAACAATGCTTCATATCCAGTCTCATTATTCCCATTTTGCTGATGAGTAAACTGAGATTTGTGGAGGTAGTCCAAGGTCACAAAGCTAGCAAAGGTAAAGACCAGTTGCCAATAAAACCTATTCTATTAGTGCCCTATAGTATTTGTGATAGTCAGTTTTAATTGTCAGCCTGACAAACTGTAGAATCACCTGGGAGATGAGCCTCTGGCACATGCCTGTGGTGTATATTATCTTGATTACGTTCATTGATGTGGGAAGACTCATCTTAATTATGGGTAGCATCAGCATCATTCTCTGACTGGGGTCCTGGACTGTATACCTGGAGAGAGGGAACTTAGTAACAGCTCACAAGTCTTCACACCTCTCTATTTACCAATTACAGATGTGATGTTGTGACCAAGCTTTGAGTTCCTGCTGCCTTGATTTCCCCAACATGGTGAACTATACCTTGAACTCTGAGCTAAAAATAAAGTAGATCCCCCTCAGGTTGCTTTTGTCAGGGTATTTCATCACAGCAAAAGAAAAGAAACTGATGGTATTGAGTGTCGACATATTAAGCATACAGAAGTCATGTAATTCTGCCATTAAAGATGCTAATTTTCCACCAGATCCTATTGTAATATATAATCTGCCTCCCAATTAACTGAATAACGGGTGCTGAGCAATCACACAGATATTTCCAAGGAAAGTAATCACCCAAGGCGTGCCTTCCCACATGACACAAAAGCCCCAAAGAGGCAGAGAAGCCATCATCCAGAGGGTTAGAAATTTCCAAATTATAGCAGTCTTGGTATAATGGGGACCAGTGTGGGGAATGCATATTTGCCTAGGAGAGGACAGCCCTGCCTTAAGAGGAGTCATGTGCTTTAAGAGCTGACATACGCACAGAAATGACAGAACTAAGACTCAAGAGATGTACATTCTAGCTCCAGCTCTCATTTGTGTTAAGATTCCAAACATGTCACTTAACTACTCTCTGTTTTGTTCCCCAGTCTCTTAAATAAAGATCTTAAGTTAACTATCTCCAAGGTTCCCGGTAGACCATTTTATGCTTTTAAGTCTGTGTTCAGCAAAGTGGAACTAGGAGACAGTTTATAGCTGAAGCAAGACTATATTGAAACTCAGCACTGTGTTACAACAAAGAACAGGGACAAAACACAAAACTCCCCCTGTTCCACAAGAAGGAATCAAAGCAAACAGGAACTGAAAACCCAGAGACAGCAGAGCAAGACACCAGCAGGTAAGACAGATCTATGGCAAAATCCACTAAATTTTAATCCCAGGCTCCCTTCCTCAGGAAAAGCAAGAAAACCCTAATGAGAGCTAACCAGAAGATGGAGAGCACAGGTAATTAGTATACCTGGTTAGAATGAGAGATAACCGCAAAGAAAAGAGGCGTGTTACGTTGATTGTTTCTAAATACGATTTTCACAAGAATGTCCTAGCACTTTGAGCTGCTTTCAGTTCTGTTAACAACTCCTGTATTCTTAAAGAAGCACAACTAAAGAAATCAATAAGCCCCAGAGACATTTTAATAACATCCTTCTAAGAAAGGAATTTGGGCCGCTTAGGTACCCCCCGAAAGAGATTGGTTTAATAGTAATGATGCCTTGATCCATGAAGAATATTTTTAATCTGCACTATATCTTCAATCCATTTTGCTAATAGCTACCATCCTCACTTGCCCAGCTTTAAATAACAGCCTAGCCAAGTGGTTTTAAAAAGTGTTTTAATTTATTTTACAATTGCAATGAAAATGGGTAGATAATTTGGGGATTTCTTTGGATCAATTGTCTAAAGCTAACTATCTTCAATATCTTATCAATCAAGATAGTTCTTTTACCTATGGGAAGAAATGTTTATACATGTGTCGTGTGTGTGCACCACAGAGTGCACATGTGGTATTTGTGTGTATATATCAGTCATATGCTTTGATGTTTAACCTAAGAGTAAAACAGAGAATTCTGGATTGTGAATATAGTTCATTTTAAGAAATGTTCACGAACTGGAGAGATGGCTCAGCAGTTTAGAACACTGGCTGTTCTTGCAGAGGACCAGTTTCGATTCCCAGCTAACAACCATTCATAACTCCAGTTCCAGGGAAATCCAACACCTTCTTCTGACCTCCATGGGCATTGTATGAAACAGGTACACTTACACACATGCAGGCAATACACTCATACACATAAAATTAAAATAATAAATAAAATATTTTTTTAAAAGGAATGTTCACAAAAACTGATCCTTTTAGGCTTGATTTTGATATGGAATAACCCTTAACACAAATATTAAATATAAATTGGTTAAACTATTGCTCAATCTTTTCACAAGTTCTGTAAAGCTGTTAAAATATTGAGGTGGACTAATGTGTGTGGAC
>NW_008338999.1:2579762-2580650 GCF_000622305.1 Nannospalax galili
CATATCATTTCACCTGAGTAAATTCCATAGTGTAGGGTTTTTGCTTTGGGCTTAAGTTCAAGTAAAATGGGGAGGGTGAAGAATAAAGATCAGCTTCTGTTGCTGGGGCAAGAGAGCTTGCTTAAAAACTAAAACCAAAGCAGCAAAACAAAATAAAACAAAAAGCCATTGGCCAAGCCCTTCAGTGAGGCTCATTATGCTTTCAAAGGGCTTTGCAAAGCCCTGAGGAGCACAGGACCTGCTGGGAAGACTACACACACAAAGCGAAGCGAGGCCCACTCAGCCAGGCCCACTCAGAGCTCAAATAATTGGCCCCCTCCCCTTTTGCATTCCTTTCCTCCCTCTCTCCCTGCCTCAGAAGCCTGCCCTATAAATCAGATTTAATTATCTATAAAATTTGGTGTAGAATATATCATTTCACCTGAGTAAATTCCATAGTGTAGGGTTTATGCTTTGGGCTTAAGTTCAAGTAAAATGGGGAGGGCGAAGAATAAAGATCAGCTTCTGTTGCTGGGGCAAGAGAGCTTGCTTAAAAACTAAAACCAAAGCAGCAAAACAAAATAAAACAAAAAGCCATTGGCCAAGCCCTTCAGTGAGGCTCATTATGCTTTCAAAGGGCTTTGCAAAGCCCTGAGGAGCACAGGACCTGCTGGGAAGACTACACACACAAAGCGAAGCGAGGCCCACTCAGCCAGGCCCACTCAGAGCTCAAATAATTGGCCCCCTCCCCTTTTGCATTCCTTTCCTCCCTCTCTCCCTGCCTCAGAAGCCTGCCCTATAAATCAGATTTAATTATCTATAAAATTTGGTGTAGAAAAGGATTTACTCATTAAAAATGTTCATCAACTTGCTACCCACGTTCCAGACTAATAGAAGCGGAAAAGGAAC
>NW_008338999.1:2581873-2616276 GCF_000622305.1 Nannospalax galili
TCTGACCTCCACAGGCATTGCATGACATGGGTGCACTTACACACATGAAAGCAATAAACTCATACACATAAAATAAAAGTAAATAATAAATATTTTTAAAAAATGAATACACTTAGGAAGAAAAGTAAACTGAACAGCCAGTGGAAATGGTTCTGTCAGCTGTTTCACGTGTTAGCAGGAAAGCAAGGTTTTGTTTTTCTTTATTCTAGAGAGGTCTCATTTTATTTTGTACATTCATTTCTACTCACATTTGTTCTTTTGTTGTTTGTCCCTAGATCTCTTGCTGAGCCTTCTGTTCAGTGTCTATCTAATCTCACAAACTCACCAAAATTCACCCAGCTGAAAGTTTGGAAGTTTTTAACTAAAGTTTGGAAAAAACAAGTGTTCTGATTCATATTCGATTCATCAGTAGGACGATCCCAACTTCTTGGCTTATGAAAGGTATCTGATTACCTTTAACCATAAATTATAAGGCTATGCATTTGCTCTTAATTCAGTATTTGCCTCAGAAGATAGGAAGGGATTCATAAAATACATGATAAATTCTTCTTTGAAATGCTTTGTCCCTCTGAGCCATTGTTTTGTTAGTACACTATTTATATATATGGCTCAGCTAGACCCAACAACTCATAGGCAAGGATCTTCTCCTCATCAATGGCGAAGCCAGTGCCTACCATATGGAGGGGTAGCAGCAATCTGAAATGAATTGGTGAATAAGACTTTTTGATGTTCAAGCCACAGTATCATCTAAATCAGACACAAAAGCTAAACATTTTAAACCATTATCATTTTCCTTTAGGTTTGCCCAGTTACTCTGTGTGCAGATAGTAGGAGTGATGGCCCTGGTGTTTTTCCAAGAACACCATGCTATCTATCCCTTGCTGGTTCCATTTTGTCATTTTCCTTGCTTCTATCCCAAATAGCTGTAATAGTACACCTACTCAGAGCACTGCACTGTCAGTAAGGAGAAGCCTTGGGTTTCATTGAAAAGAGTATCTACAGAACCTGAGACTGCACCACTCGGTTTATACTGACAGCAGGAGCTCAGAGCCACAGATCAGAGGGGTGTGGGGGGGCGATGCAAAGAGGGGAACCAGAGAATGGGAAAGCCCTGTTTCTCCATCAAACACTATCAATTACCTACTCAGCACCAGGAATCAGACTATGTTCCTACAAAGCAATGGTATACAAATCATACCACTAGTTCTCAAAGAGTTAAAAATCAGCTAGGGCAGTTGGGTATTAAAATAATAGCCTTACTGATTTCAGTGCTGTGAAAATCATAGCTTGCAAGTGGTTGTTAGGCTTCGGGCTGCGCTAGTGTTGACTGTAACCGATAATGCGTGAATATCCCAGAGACTGAACTCTGAGTTTCATTGTTAGCTATGCACCACTGAACCCTATGACCATTCTTCCATGACAATTGTCCTACTACCACTGTTTGAGTAAATACCAGGTGGACTCAGGAAATGAGAGAATCCAATGAAATCCAACACATGACCAGTTAGAAGCAGGAGACAGTTATCACCGACTATGGTGGTTTGAGTGAGGTGCCTCTCCCCTAAAGGCTCAAGTATTAGAACACTATTAGATGTCTACCTGTAACCCCAATAAAGTCCTCCTTATATAAGCTGCCTCAGTGGTGATGTTTTATTACAGCAACAGAAAAGTAACTAATACAGACTTTTAACATTATACAACTATGGCAACTGATGTTCACAGAGAAGACTGATGCTTCCAGTTGAAACACTGACAGAGCCCCCAAGCTTTCCCTGTCATAGAACAGTCCCCTCAAACCAGCCACAAAATTCTCTATGTCACTATGAGAAAGGTACCCACAAGACTATGCCACCACGTTCTTGGAAAATAGAAAAATTCATAATCAGCTCTTGCCTACTATCAGGAATCACCATATTTAACTATCCCACTGCCCTCGTGTCGCCTAACCTGCTGCCTGGATCCCAACCCACCCCTACTGCCATCGCTACTCAAATAGCTGTCAATCCAAGCTGAGAGTGGGCTGCTTAGTCCCTTATGGAGGAAAGACATTTGTGGGTTTTTTCCACAGTGGGGAGCCCTGCTTTGGTTTTTGTGCAATGTGCAATAGTCTTCCCCATTCATCTCAACTCTGAGACAGAAGGCGCTAGAATGTCTGCTGCAGGCACAAAGCCCCTTTAAGATACTTGATAATCTAACTCGTGTCATTCTCAGTAACAGCTACACTAAATGACATCCAAACGTCCGTAATGAGGAGACATCTGCATACACACTGGTTTTGAAACATAAAGCACTGGAGGAGTTCAGAGCTGTCAATCACTTTAGCTGTCCTGGCCCTGTGTTTATTCAGAAGTAATTTTCAAGGCTGCAGGAAGTGTTGTTACTAACTGATGAACAAGTCTGAACACTGAAAATGAAGTATGATTGATGTTCTTTTAGGTAAGCAGAGAAACTCTCCATCCACTAGAGGCAGACACCACTCGGGACACTGATAAGGTTCTGACATGCTGTGTGAGTGGTGAGGCTGTGCAGTGTCTTACCAATACCAGAAACTACAGCATTGAAAAACAGTCCTCTGGACACACATCCGACAGCTCCACACAGCAAAGTAATGGTCCTGATACCTTGACTTGAGCAGAGCCTCCCATCAGGATCACTTTTACCTTTCTGGTAGAACAGACTTTAAAAGCAAAGTTCCCTAATTGGTTACAAAAATCCTCTTTGATTTACTAATTGGTAGGTAATTTTGAAATTTTCTAATCTGAGTGTTGAACTCTGTGTATTTTCCATCCTGTCATGTTACAGTATTAATAGCTAGAATAAAGGAAAGCATATTAAACATTAGAATCACCGAAGCTGTATGAACTCATTTGCAGATTCATGTCATGACATAAACAACTCTACAATATTCCCCCACAGTATACGTTCCTGAACCCTGGTCAGAAGATTCAGAATGCCATTCCAATATGGATCTGTCCTGGAAATGACAGAAAATTCTTTATACATATAAAGAGAGGAAGAGAATGAGAAAGAGAGAGGGAGAGAGAGAGAGAGAGAGAGAGAGAGAGAGAGAGATTTTGTAATTTCATACAACAGTTCCTAATCAAATTTAGACCCCCTCTCCCAGCCATGTCTCCCCGCTCCCCACCGGACCTCATGTATTCCACTGTACATGTTAAGTCCTATTCATTCAGGCATTTGTACCCAAATTGCCTTCAGTATAAATTTGTCCACTGGGGTCTAATCAGCCCATCTAGTGATCGTATGTAAGTCACACTCTCCCTCACCCAGCAGCAATCAGTCTCCAACATTTCTCAATCTAGTGCCAGTCCACCCCTATTCCTCTCCTTCCCTTTGGGCCCTTGTTTAATTGAGTTGACATGGGTCCTATGCTCCATGCCACCATTGCCACAAGTCCACATGTGCAAGCTTCCAGTGGCCTGGAAACCTCTGCTTCCCTGTGTTCATGAATCAGCCCTGGCTCTGACAATCTTTCTGCCCGCCTTTTCTGCAGTGGTCCCTGAGCCATGGGTAGATGAGTTTCCATACAGGAGTTCTATCCTACACTCTACCGTCTCATTCTTTAAAACGTGGCCAGTTGTGGCCCTCTGTGTGTATCATACTCTGTTGTATAAGGAAGCTTTAGTGGTGAGAGTTGAGGAATACATTAGTTTTCTCTCTACCCCTTGTTCCACTATGCTCCAAGAGCCTTAGTTGTAGAATTCAACTGTAGATGTGTCACCTAGTACTGGGTATCTCTCAGATGTATGTTCTCTGTGTCTGACCAGATGTGCAATTCTGCAGTAGCCTCCATCTGTTGCAAAAAGAAGCTTCTTTGATGTGTGATGTAGGATATGCTTGTCTATAAATATCAGGATCGATATTTAGCAATATAGGAAGAAATTTCACTTGTGATATGAACAAGATAGGGTTTTCTCTAGGATCTATGCCCTCTCCTGCCATGTGTATTTGGCTGAGTTTACAGTGACACCCATGAGGTCATTCCCATTGCGAGGGCATTAAGACCAATTAGATAGCTGTTGATTGCCCCAGATAACAGTACCATTGCTGCACCAATACAGGTAGTTTGTCATGCTGGTCATTACAGTTATTAGGCTTTAGGGCTGATTTGGACCATTGGTTGTTTTTCTCCATTGGCAGTTTGCATATCATCATCTGGCATTATGATAGCCAAACTTCAGTTAGAGGGTTTCCAGATCAGGTCCTGCTCCATTGTTTCAAGTCCTATATCCCAAGTATGCCCTGTCTTCAACATTAGGGTCTTATTTAGTCGTTACAGGAGATAACCAAGAAGTTTGGCAATAGCCTGTGTTATTTTGAGAGTCTCCTGGACCATCTTCACCAACCACTCAAAGAGAGGTCTCTTCTATCTGGCACTGTGTTCCCTGCCAAGTAGCTCCCAAGCACACATATGCATTAATGTTCAGACACTGTATGTGCATTTCTCATGGGATTTCGAGGACATCACTGTTCCCTCTAGATTTCCTAGCTGGCTGGCTCACCAGGCTAAAGCACCTCCCTATCATTATCCTCTAACTTCCCAGCAAGGCTGTCAACCACCCATAGCAAGTAAGACTGCTCCCATTCAATGGCTTCGAGAAGGGCAAGTTCTGTGCAAAGAGATGTTGGTGTATGAAATCGGATTCTCTCTGTGTCCAGAGCCCCTGAATGTAAAATATACATTTCAGCCAGTGCCAGGGGAGACAAGTTGCCTATTGGTATGAATGACAGGCACCTAAAGAACTCATAGATGGCTTTCTGTAGGCATCATTTTCAGCTAAAACATGAAGATTAAATAGAAGCAGGCCAGACAAAGGAGTGTGAATCGGGATGTGACCTAAGCAGACAGAACAGCATATACTAAGGCCCTGTGGCAGATTAAGAAGAATGGAACAGTATGCTATTGTGACCTATTGTTCTTAGGCAGTAAGAATGATTCTGATGCAGTGAATTCATTCTTCATCTTAAAGGTTTCAGCTTTTAAATCTACTATCAATTAGGATATATTATAAGTCATGTCTGTTCTCTCTTATCTTGGGTTCTCAATCCCATACCTACTCACTGACATCTTTAGACTCCTTTCTCCGGTTTTATCGTCAGTACTTCAAAACTTTTTTTCAGCAACATTAACACAAAACAGATAATCTGTTGGAATATTAGTTTGTGGCTTGTATTTGTGATTGGTGCTGTGGATGGCTTGAAGGATTGGGAAGATTTTGCCATCTCCTCAGGAAAAACAGATAGACTCAAAGATCTAAGATCTCTTTTGTGTTTGCTGGAAGTGATGAACTTCCATTTGTATGAAAAGCTCCCTGGAGGTCTGCTGTTGTGAAAAGCGTTGTCCTGTCAAGAGAAAGACTTGAGATCGAGCCTCGGGTTGAAGAGAGTGGGTGAGTTCTCTTGCCAACAACTGATTAACATGCCTGTCATTTTCTGACCTAGGAGCCTATGAAAGTCTATACAAGTCTGTCAAAACTGAAGTTCGGGGGCTGGGATGTATCTCAGTTGGTAGAGTGCTTACCTAGCTTGCATAAATTCCCAGTTCGATCCCCAGCACCACATGCCTGTAATCTCAGCACTCAAGAGGTTAGGAGGCTCAGGAGCTCAAGACCATCCTGAGCTATATAGGGAAGCCATCCTGGGCTACATAAGAGGATGTTTCAAAAAGGTAAACAAAAATAAAACATAGTTTGGCACAAGGTCAGTGCTTCTCGGGACCTTACAGTTCTTCTTTAACCAACCCCTCTCCCCTGCCAAATTCCTGCCCAATACTAAGTCCTGCCCTACCAACCTGTCCTGCCCTACAGTTTATCTTGTGTCTTTTTACCTATGTTTTTCTCATATCCAGTTTTCTGTTTCACCCTCATTTTGATCCATCATTTCCCCTATGTTCCATAGAACTTATTTTTGCCCATACTAAGTGTAGCTATTAATTGCATCCTTTGTGTTTGCTGGAAGTGATGAACTTCCATTTGTATGAAAAGCTCCCTGGAGGTCTGCTGTTGTGAAAAGCGTTGTCCCCTCAAGAGAAAGAGAGTGGGTGAGTTCTCTTGCCAACAACTGATTAACATGCCTGTCATTTTCTGACCTAGGAGCCTATGAAAGTCTATACAAGTCTGTCAAAACTGAAGTTCGGGGGCTGGGATGTATCTCAGTTGGTAGAGTGCTTACCTAGCTTGCATAAATTCCCAGTTCGATCCCCAGCACCACATGCCTGTAATCTCAGCACTCAAGAGGTTAGGAGGCTCAGGAGCTCAAGACCATCCTGAGCTATATAGGGAAGCCATCCTGGGCTACATAAGAGGTTGTTTCAAAAAGGTAAACAAAAATAAAACATAGTTTGGCACAAGGTCAGTGCTTCTCGGGACCTTACAGTTCTTCTTTAACCAACCCCTCTCCCCTGCCAAATTCCTGCCCAATACTAAGTCCTGCCCTACCAACCTGTCCTGCCCTACAGTTTATCTTGTGTCTTTTTACCTATGTTTTTCTCATATCCAGTTTTCTGTTTCACCCTCATTTTGATCCATCATTTCCCCTATGTTCCATAGAACTTATTTTTGCCCATACTAAGTGTAGCTATTAATTGCATCCTCCTGTGTATAAAACAATTACAGAACAATGTGTGTACCTTTTCTCCTCAGCTGTGTTGTAGAATGCTTGATTGCAGAGATAAATCTCTCCCTCCCTGAATCTCATCCAGTTCCTAGTACAAAACTATGTGGTAAGCACCCAAAAACTAAACTGACCAAGAGGGGAGTGGGGGGGAGGGAGGGAGGGAGGGAGAGAGAGAGAATCATTTGATATCCAGTTTATGTACAGTGGCATCCTGGGTCCTATAAGGATATGCAAAAGACGTTTTAGCCTAGCTAACTCCTTGTCATCCCTCTAGCCTCAGTTTACACACACTGCTTTTCTCTTGGTGGTTTCTAGATGATTCTAAGTGCAGATGCATGTTCCCCCGTGCTCTTAAAGTACCTGAGACTGCTCAGAACTCACCACTTTATGCAAGAGCTTGTCTTCTACTCTTATCCTTCAGACTGAAAGCTCTTAAGGGTGGGGACCACGTTTAATTTATTCTTTACTGAGTCCAGTGCCCAGCTGTCCCATAGTAGACACTCAGCAAATATTTGTTGAATAAATGGTGGAAAATTTTACCAACCTTAAGGTACAAATGATCTAATTGTTGACATAGGAGAATTGCTTACATATTTATGTGCACTTATATGCATTCTAATATATACATTCATATTCACTAATGCATCTGTTTGCTCATTCACTTCTAAGGCTAAATATTATGAGTTGAACATTGGGGACAGTCATAATTCTTATAATGGCAGGTGAGCTTTGCCATAGAAGCAGATCATAAAAAACGAACCAGAACCAGATGTTTACCTAGGATACTCACATACTTCCTGTGAGGGATAATATTGATTGCCATCTTGACAGGATCTAGAATCATGTAGAAGACAAGCCTCTTGGCATGCCTTGAGGCATTATCTAGTTAAGATTCATTTAGGTGGGAAGACCTACCATAACTGTGGGTGGCACCATACCATGGGCTGCAATCTTGGACTGAAAAAAAAAAAAAAAGGAGAAAGTGCATTGAGTGCATAGGCATTCATCTCCCTCTGCTTCCTGACTATGAATGTGACCAGCTGCTGAAGTTCCTGCCTCTGTGACTTCCCTGTCATGATGGATTGTATCCTTGAACTGTCACCCAAAATAACCTTGCCTTTTGTTGCTTTTGTCAGGTACTTTATTACAGCAATGAGATCAAAAGTTAACACACTTACCTTCCACAGTTCTTTTCTTCTTGACCACTCCTAAGTCAGCTACCTAAATGAAGTGCACGTGCTCATGAGTTAAGTCAGCACACCCATCAGAATAATTGTCCTCCCTGTGTTCCAGTGAGCCCAGAGTTCTGTAAAGATGGAACTAAGAGAGCAGAAGGGTTTATGATCTGCCATATCCTTTTCTTTATTTCTGAGCTAGGCTCACATCCCAAAGTCTTAAGTATAAATATAGTTTAAAATATTTGCACTGACTTCCATTCTTGAAACTCCTTCCACCATTTGACTCTAGCTCTTGGACATTTCCTTCCTTACATCTGTATCATAGATAGCAACCTTTAGTGAAAATTACCGTAATTTCCAGATGTCTATCAAGAGTGGCCATCTTTGTAGTTTATTCATTCTCACCTAGAGGTTGCAAGGACAGTTAGCAGATTTTACATGGTAGTAAATCATTCATTTTTCTCTTCCACTGAACAAATATTTAAGAAGCATTTGCTGTGTACCAGATACTGTATGAGGTGCTCGAGACTTATAGTGGGAAAAAGAAAATACCATACATTTTTCCTTCTCAAGTTCTCTGTTCTAAAATGGAGAGATAAATCCAGGAATCCAGTTTCTCTTGGCTTTTCCATAGTTACAAAGTTCCCCAGTATACCAAACAAGTGTTACCATTGCTTCCAAGTTCCTCTAGCCTACTTTCCACATCATTAATTTGGAACATCTTTCATGTTACTGTACTATTAGTTGTAATGTTTACTTTTGTTTATCTACCTGAAGAGATGATTAAATCATGAATAATGGGTCTCACTGTATCACCAGAAGGAATGTACCTTGTATGCAAGAAGAAAATCTTGGTTGTCAGATTTTTTTTTTTTTTACTTTCTTTCAGGACTATTCTAAAGCCACCTGTTATAACGAATACATCAGCAGGCGTTCATCTGATTGAATGAATTTTTCTGTGTGTGAAGCATAAAAATTAAAATGAGAAAACTTATTTCCAACTGACCCTATTAAATCCCACTCCTGGAATTTTAACACATTTAGCATTAAATGAAAGCTATGCATTTCATGACTGCCAATGAAGAAGTGTCTAAAAGAAACAAAAAGTGCTGAGAATCCAGTAGAAAACTGACAGGATCAGGATTGGTGGAAAATGTAAGCCAGATATGAAACTCCAGAAAGTTCGCCTGTTCGTTCAACAAGGTTCAAGGCCTGGCACCTAGTAGAAGGCAGATAAAGAAGACTCTAACCTGCAGAAGTAACAGGAAGTGACTGTTAGACCTGCACAGACCCCATGTTGCACTGGGGCTACAGGGCCCTTGAACTTCCCGCACTCTGTAGTTCTCATACCTGATATACACCAGATTCTCAGGAGTTCCTCGATTGAGACATAGTATTCTTAGCTGGAAAGGATGGAGGGAGTCAAGTCTCCATTGTAAATACTGGTTTTACTACCTGTTCTTTTTTTCAATGAGGAAGAATTACTAAAATGTTATTCCAACACATTAATGCTTTAAATTGTGTTTTTAACACTGGTTCTGGGAGCCTTA
This sequence comes from Nannospalax galili, assembly GCF_000622305.1. Taxonomy (NCBI): domain Eukaryota; kingdom Metazoa; phylum Chordata; class Mammalia; order Rodentia; family Spalacidae; genus Nannospalax; species Nannospalax galili. The sequence goes on from NW_008338999.1 coordinate 2,591,235, forward strand.
AAATCTTTCACATGTCACCAGTGGAGGGGGCGGGGGAGCAGAGGGAGGGGAATGATGGGTAAGAGCTCATGCCTTTAATCTCAGCACTCAGGAGGCAGAGGCAGGCAGATCTCTGTGAGTCTTGGTCTACATACTGAGTTTTAGGGTATCCAGAGCTACACAGTGAGACCCTGGCTCAAAAATAAAAGTGTCAAATGTAGCTGTCTCCCTGTGATCCCATAGGAGTACCAGGCAGCTTTAGGAAGGTGTTGGGGATGTTCCAGTCTTCTCAAAACCTCTTCAACGTGAGGGATTCTATCCAATGTCATTTTAAAATTATAGTTTAGTGCAAAGTAGATTTTCTTTGGGAGACGGGGAAGAATTTTGTAGCCTTATAAGTGCATAAACCAGTGGCTTAGGAAATGGAAAACTGTGATGTAAGCACATGATTCTTATCTGTTTCTGTTTGAGAAACATTGAATTTCAATGATGTGTGGCACTGGATGCAAAGGATTTTTTTTTGTTGTTGTTCTTTATTTATGCAAGTTAGTGTCATGAAGATTACATCTTTAGTAGGTCAGGGTACTAAGTGATACCACAGAATAAACATTCAGAAATGCAAAACTACTTGTCAAAACAACTTAATATCCTTACATAGTCTTCTCTACTGGACATCACTGTCAAATGCTGTTTCCTAGCTCTGGAAACAGTCCACAGTGAAGCAAAACACAGCAATTTTGACAGGAAGCCTAAATATATAGTGTTTACCCAAGATAAATATGCGTTCATTTCCGAAGGCAGTTTGAAATGCAACAAGATTAAGAGGCCATACTGTTAATCATTTGATTTCTATTTTTAATTTATTGTTTTAATTGACAAAATGGCATGTATGAATCCTGCACAATCACACGCTCTGAAGTAAGTGTGCTTTGCAAATGAAGTAAATCTAGCTAATTAACTCGGGCATCACCTCGCACAACTTTAATTTTTGTGGAGTGAGCACATCTACCTTCTTCGCATTTTTCAAGAATACGATATATTGTTATTAACTACAGTCACCATGTTGTACATTATCCGAGTTCTCTCGTGCATTTTCACATCCGCCCAATGCCCACTGTGAGCTATTGCTACAGGGAAATTTATATGTGTAATTCCCATTAACAATATGTCAGAAACAACAACTGTGTAACTAATTTCCCACATTGTATGGGGTCTTCAGCTCACACTACACTGAACATACTCCCTCATGAGTCTAAAAGGAAGTAAACAGCACATCATTCCTTTGAAAAGCAGAGCAAATTCAGAAATTCCTGTGATTGTTGTGAGTACCAGCAACAGTCTGGTCTTGGACTTTATGCATGCTCTGAGCGGGAGCCATTATCTCCATGTACTCCCGGGATGCTAATGGTGACATCTAATTAGCATTACGAAACTGATTAACTCTCAATAAGGTCAGCACAAAGCAGAGAAATACATCTTGATGCAATCTATTAGGTCATTTATTTAATAAATTAAAATACTTAAGGAAGGAAAAAAATCAGCCTGGCGTTTTCTCCAGTCTGTTCTCTATGGTGAATGACTGAATTGCAGAGAAAATTCTAGGAGTGGAGGCAACGCTACATTAAAAGCTCCGTAATCAAAACAGAGAGCATAAAAACACTTGAGCATTGTCTAATGGACAATTTATCATCCAAACAGATGCATTCATTAAGGGAAAAATTACCTTCAAATATCAGTAAAATAAATTGGGTCTGTTCTGATTTCTTATTTCTGCAACAAGAGTGTTCCAAAGTACGGGAACAAGTATATAAAAGATGCTTCTGTGCAGAAGCAGGACAGTTCAGGCATTTAAGTTTATTGGGCAAAGCTGTTTGAACTGCTTGAAGATGGTAAATCAAGCAGATATGGAACATTCCAGCTGATAATGTCTTTCTGGGCCAATTACTTCTCTCCTATATTTCAAACACAGAGACTGTTTTGTTACTTCATGGCTATTGTTATTATTAATGCTACAGCTACTGCTAATAAGAAATCATTTTCTGCTTTGCCTTAGCAGTATGGACTCCAATCACTCCCCACAGTAACCCCTCTGTGGCAGGGAGACATATCTCTTCAGCACAGAGCTGGAAGACTGGCCCCCCTCTCACTGTCTGTCCTTATGTGAGTCCTGGGTGCTCAGCTCAGAAGGTGAAAGGAATCTCTGTGTAGCTGGTGGCCTGGGTGGAAAGCACTCCCAGTTTGCTGCATTGTTCTGAAATTAACACTGAGAAGCTGGGCTCTAGGCGCCTTAAGGCTGCAATCCTGCCACTAAATGCTATAAAGAACTTTCATAAATAAACAGGCTAAGCAGAAGTTCCCTGCTCTGTGGCCCTCAGGCACATGGAAAGCTCCTCTTTTCTCCATGAGTGAGCTTACAGAGAGCTGAGTTAGACTTCCTGGTGCTGGTGCCAATCATGATGAGAATGGTTAGTTATAAAGCATCTGCTGTGTGCCCAGTCCTTCTGACTGCTCTTGCATTTTTCTCTGGTCCTCACGGCAATCCTGTCTGTAGATATTAAGCAGCTAAGGATACTAAGGTTCAGTGTCTGGCAGCAAAGTCTTTTCAGTGTAGATATCGTCCTGTGGGTACTGTACCCTGACCACCATAGACACATTCTAAGTGCTGATACTAGGTTAACAAACAGTTGGATCCTTTTATTTTGCATAAGATAAAATGAAGGCAACGATAGCTAAAACAAGCACCATCAATTTGGGACTGATCAGGCTATTGTTTGGATAAATCACCTGTGTAGTCTGAGCCAAATCTACCTCTATCCAAAGAAGGAGACAAAGACTTTGATGCCATTGGCTGTGGTTGGCCATGTGATCTTTGGGAAGCTAGATAACTTTTCTGATCCTTATTTCTTTCTTTGTGAAATAGTAACAACAATTTGGACAGTAGTCAAATTTTATTGAGCATTTACTGTGTATGAAGTACTTTTTTAAATCTTTAACAAGACATAAACTCATTTAGTCCTGAGAGCAACCATATTATTAATTTCTAATGGTAAAACTAGGTTATAGAAAGGTTGTATAATTTGCTCAGGTGATGCAGTAGGAGTACCAGAACGGATGTTACAATACAGATTCTGATTCTGAATCCACAGTTGAACTGTCCCTCCTTCCCTGTTTCACATGACTATTTTTAAGAATCAGAGATTACATATATGACATATATATGTGTGTGTGCGTGTGTGTGTGTGCATGCATGCATGTGTGTATGTGTGTGTGAAATACACATTTATAGACTCTAGCTTATGGAGGCCATATGTTAAATGGTTTTAGACATCAATATATCACCCATAATGATAATTACTATACTGTTCAGTAAAAGCTGATTTTGTGAGGCTCAGTATATTCCACAAGCTTGGTATGACCATTTTTTGGTTACAGAAATGGCAAGCTCCATAGAAGAAGTCTTCAATCTCATGTATGTATAAATGAGATAAAAATGGTGTGGTGTTAGGATTGGAGGTCTTGGAAAACAGTGATTTGCATTTGGAAAACACTCCATCAAATTGACTCAAATTGCTGCTGCAATAGGAAAAAAGTAAGGTTAATCATTGTGTTTATATTGCAGATATCTCTTCATTGAATTAAGCATCAAACCCCAGCCAAGACCCTGGGGATGCTGACATGTGTCACGCTGGACTCCTATAACTGAAGAATCCATAATTGGATAGTAGTAGAGATGTAGATGATGCAGAGAATGTAACTTTAAGGGACAGCTGTGCAGTATGGGAATGATTTGAGAAAAAGTAGCTCCCTCCATCTGCAGACTTTGAAAAAGAACTCTTTATGGAAGAAATTTTTAAGAATTATCACAAAGTGGGGGCTGGAGAGATGGCTCAGCAGTTAAGAACACTGGTTGTTTTTGCAGAAGACACGGGTTTGAATCCCGGCACCCACATGGCAGCTAACAACTGTCCGTAACTCCAGTCCCAGGGGATCTGACACCCTGTTCTGACCTCCACGGGCATTGCACAACACAGGTGCACTGACCCACATGCAGGCAATACACGCATACACATAATATAAAAATAATAAATAATTTTTAAAAAGAATTATCGCTGTGTGTATGTGTGTCAGAGGACAACTTATAAGAGTTGTCTCTCCCTTTCCACTATGGGGTCCCAGGAATTGAACTCAGGTCTACCAGGTTTGGCTGCAATCACCTTTACCCACTGAGCCATCTTGTTAGTCCAAGGTTTATGTTTTACCAAAACAACTGGCAGGAGGAGCATCTGAAGAAGCTACTGAGGAAAATTTGAAAAAAAAAAAGAACTAGACCCTGGGCAGAGGCATGAAGAGAACTACAAGACCATGGTTGAATATAGAAGGTGTCGGAATAGGGGATTCTGGCTTCTCATGTGGAAACTTGGTAACAAGTTTGGAAACAACTTCTTTGTGGCAGTTTTCATCCTCATACCAAAGGATGTCACTCCACATCTTCTCAGACCACGGATGCCTATGGTAAAGAACCAGGCTAAGAAGCCTTGAACTGGAAGAGAGGTGTGTGCAGAAGGTGGTGCATATATCTATATTTTTACTACCTTTTATGGATTTTTCTTATTGCTGGTAAATTTAAAATAGAAATATAAGCAAGTAAATGTAGTATGTAGGAACATTGAAGAACCAGAAAGAACTTGTTCACCTGTGGAAAGCATAGGAAAGTGTTGTTCAAGGCAAGACCTCAGTCAGACTTTCTGGGTTTCTTGCTTCACCCACCCCTCAGCCCTCACCATTCTGATGAAGCCTGTAGCAATGCCTTCAATAACCCCCTGTATACATACTGACAGTGACCAAACCTTTCTCATCAAGCCTCACTTTTCTTGAGCTTTGGAGGGCATTTTAACTTTCTACCAGCACTTGAAATCAGAATGTTGGTAGCCAAACCTTCTACCTGCTGCTCATCAGCTCTGCATCATCCCCTACCTACTTTCATTCACAGCACACCATTAACACACAATGCCATTAATTTGGACACTATATCTCCACCCCATGAACTTTTGGGGGATTCATTCAGACTATAACACACATGGTTCAAGCCTTCTGAGTAATTCTGCAATTTCAGAATCGCAGTGTCTGAACAAACACACGAGAAGCTTCTTTCCCTCACTCAAGCCCTGCCAATCTCACGGATTGACTTTGAAGATTCTGCTACCGTGATCACTAAGACCAAAGTAGGTGTAGACTTCACTCTGTAACTGCCCTCTCTGGAGCATGTGGCTGCCCCTGTCCAGAGCAGAGAGAGGGGAAGGCTCTGAGGATGCCACTGAACGCATGATGACAGAGGTTGCTCCTGCCTTTCCACTCATGGCCCACTTCCCTGAAATCATGCATCCTCCTTTCCTACAAGGACATCAGGAAGTGAAGTTCTTTCTGTGCTCAGAAATGCATGAGTGTTCTCCTGTGTCTAGGAAAAACAAACACAAGAATCAGAGTATCGAGAACATTCTGTGCTCTTTGCCTCTCTGGTGAAGAGTCTGTGCGGTAGTGAACAAGGTCAGCTAACAAGGCAGCGTGAAACAATCTGGTTTTTCCCTATTTCTCCACAGTTCTCTTGAGGTGAAAAAATTCAAACCCACTGGAATAATTATCGTCCTAGTTCTTCGTTTGAAGAACACACTGCCCATCTCTATTTGGTTTGTGTTAGAGAGGTTTATTCTTTAAAACAAGCAGGCAATTTCCACTGAGAAAGGTTTTTTGTTTGGGTTCCTTATACCTAAGGTCCATGTCTAAATTTGAAGGTTTTCTGCAGTGTAACAGCCAAATCACATTTTAGCAATAGCTACATTGCATAACATGGAGTGCTTTGATTTTCCCCATCTAAGTTGAAAAAGTTGTCACAAAACACCAACGGATTCAAAACAGCTCTCGAAATGACTTTTGTTAAAGGCAGATTCCTGAACTATTCATCTGTGTTAAAATGCATTTTGCCTTGAATCATATGTCATGTTGCCAGCAAAGACTTGTTTCCATGCCAACTCGTTTGCAGCACAGGGGGAAAAAAAATCAAAGCTCCTAACATCTGGAAGATGTCAGTACTGATATAAGCCACTTACAATGAAAAGCACAGGACGGTAAGTGTCTGCCAAAGACACCCTATATATGGGGGTAAATTTTCACAATCTAATTGCCTAACAATGCATGACACTTTATTGGGGGGGGTATTTTCTTGATCTAAACTCTATTCCAGAAAAGGCTTGCAGAAAGAAAGAATTAATATACTTCTTATGCAGTGTCTTTCCTATTAAAAACTACCACATTTTTTCTGTCATGAGTTTTGTAACAAGCCACTTAATTTCCTGCACAGACTTAAAAGAGGGACAAGACCCAGTGCTTTCTCTTTCTGTGCTTTTCTTTTCATTTGTGACCCTGCAAAGTCTCTATATCTGAGACAAATCAGGCCCAGTACCTCAAACAATGGAGTCCACGATGAGCAATTGCAACATATTTCTGGCTTTCTTTGTGTGTTCATATGTGTAAAGGTGTCTATGCACATGTATATCTATCTATAGATCTTTAAATACAATTGATAGTTTTCTTTACTAAACAACAAAGAATGACGAGGCTGGGATGGCTTCTTGGAAATAGCATCCCATGGTCAAAGAATCTAAATGCACTAACTTTTAAGATGCTGTTAATGCTGTCAGCACAGTCAAGTTTCCCCAGGTACAAGGCTCCACTGAGTACACTTGACTGATATCACAAAAGCATAAGTATTTCACATCCCAACTTAAAAATAGAACACAAGTGTATACTGAGCCTTAACAAACTATAAACACTCAGAAGGTCATGAGAACAGAAATCACCAGTTCTCCTTACCCCTGCGTACTCAAGAAGGAATTCAGAGTCTTCTCTTGCGGTCCCAATATAGCCTGGTACTCGTGTCTGTACAATATGCTTCATCTATGAGCATAAGAGAATTCCACTTAGAGCGCTGTCAGTGGCACCTTCCGCCACAGCTCAACTTCAGTCAAAGTAGGTGGAGTCTCCTGCCAGACACCAGATTACCACCAAGTGTTTCTGGTTCTCACCAACAAATCAGGGTTCAGTGTGCCAAAGGTATACTGGTGTCTCCTGCAAGGTAGGGAAGTACTGTCTCCTAGTACCACTCATAATATCTGATGATACAGGTTAAGGCTTTAAAGTAAAAATTGCTTTCAGTGGGACTTACACATGATCTGTTGGGATCTGGGCCTGTTTCTGGCAGTTTCTAAGTGCCAGTGTCCATGAGATAAATCCCCAGTGACAACCACTATGCAATATTTTCACCCTGATTCTGACCCTCTGACATGTTCAGATTGCCTTGCTGCGTGAACCTACCCTTTTGTGACTCATCTTCATTGAAATTAATTTCTTTTCCCAAGAATTTCATTGAACTCTCTTGTAAGGACAAAACCTGACAGGGGTATACCAGGCTTAACCAGTGAGGTCTAAAAGACAGCTGAAATCATATACAATGGTTAGACATCCCTTCTTTTTCAAAAGGCCAAGATCTTTGGAGTCATTTTCAGAAAGAACTTTTTCTTGGGAACAGCTCAGATTGTTCCTCCAAACCCTCATCCCTATAATTTCACCATCACTGCAAATGGACTATGGACAGGGCTCTCTCTGGGTGTTCTCAACAGGAATATGTGCTCCTGCAGTAAAGATAGACAGTGCCCTCTTGACATACTGGCTTTCCTGCTCTCTGCTTGACAGCTGAAGTCTAGCCAGTGCCCTCATTTGTTCCAGCATCTTCCCTAACTCACAAGCTTATCTCTACCTCAGGCTTTGGGCCTGAGCCTGTTCTTGTTACTGAAAGAGAGTGCACAGAGATCAGAGAGCCTGGTGTAACAACCCTAGGGACTCTTCAATGTGCTGTTTATTCTTTTTAAATGGTTTATTTACTTTTTGTGTATGAGTGTATTACCTGCATGTACAGAAGTGCCCCTGTGTCCTGCCCATGATGGTCAGAAGAGGGCATTGGATTCTCCTGCAAATGGAGTTACAGATGGCTGTTAGCTGCTACTTGGGTGCTGGGAATTGAACCCAGGTCCTCTGCAAAAGCAGCTTGTGCTCTTAACCACTGAGCCATCTCTCCAGCCCAGTTTTTTTCTTTTTTTAATGTATTATTATTGTATGTGCATGATGTGTGTGCGTATGTGTCATGGCATGTGTGTGGAGATCAGAGAAAAACTCTCCTTCCACGCTCTGTGTGGTGCCTGAGGCTCAAATTCAAGTCCCCAGTTTCACCCAGCAAATGCCCTTAATCCGCTGAGTCACCTCACAGGATTTTATGCTGTTTATTCTTAACTATATCAACAACACATTAGAAAGTCTCAGAACTGGAAGGATGGCTCAGCAAGTAAGAGCACTGGATGCTCTTGCAGAGGACCTGGGTTCAATTCCCAGCACCCACATGGCATCTAACAACAGTCTAGAACTCCAGTTCAAGGGATCTGCCTTCTTCTGGTCTCCATGGACATTGCATACACAGGTACACTTACATGCATACAGGCAAAACACCAAAACACATAAAAATAAAAATAAATGTAAAAGAAACCTAGTCTCCAGCTTGCCATTGCAATGCATGTCCACCTTGCTCCTTTCAAACTCTTTCTCCTCTTAGCTGTCTGGCAGCAATGCACCCATAGAGGTCTGTAACCCGCTCTGTGCTAAGCTGACTTTCTCTGCATCACCTGCTTCTACACGCCCACTTTTACCTCCTGTATGTGTGTCTTTCTGAACTCCGTGATGCAATTATGTGGTTCTCTCCAACACCTTTTTCCAATTGCTGCTACATTTGCCTCACCCCAGGGTTGGGCCTTTTTTCCCACCTGCTATCTGCCCTACCTCATCTCTCTACTGCTCCTTGAGCTCAGAGCACAGGTTCAGAAACTGAGTCTTTCCCGTGTCAACCTCAGTATTCACCATATCTCAACCAATGAAAAGAAAACAGTACTTCAGAGAAACCACACCTTGATCACAAAAATCACAGAATGCATGAAAGCCATTGGAGAGGGCTACGGGGGTGCAGATGGGGAGGAGGTCTAAATGTGATTAAGATGTATTGTATGAGATAAAACATCAATAAAATATATATCATTTAAAAATCACTATATCATATTCAACTGGAAAACAGGCTCTATTCATCCATGTAGAGTTTCAAAAATCCTTGTGCCAATCTTCAAATTTAGTAGATGTCATATCAAACCCCTGATTTCAGTTTCTCTTGAGAAATTCAAAGCTTTTAGACTTTGCTGAAATTTCTTCATGATAACAACAAACTAGATATGATCAGTGTTACCCCAAAGGACACATGCCCACTTGTGGCAACAGCTCAGTATGCTCACAATGGCACAAATGTTCTTTACCATTACCCTGGTTTTGATGCCTCTGTAACAGGTCTAATACATTTCTCTATATCTCTGTGAAAGATAATAAAAATAATAAGAGAAAGGGAAATCTATTCGAGCAACATACAACAAAGACTACTGTGCTTGTCTGTATCTGAGTGTGTATAAGAGAGGAATGGTCTTACATATTTAATAAGCAGAATGCATAATATCAATATTTTAATACATTACGCACATCAACAATTTATAATTGCGTGATTCTGCCCTTAACCTGAAAAAGATAGATGAGCTAACTACAACCAAGTATTCAATTAAATACTCACCTACAAGTCGTGACGTAAGGATCACTGAGGTGGCTACATTCATCAAGAACCTCCTGCACAGCTGGGCCATGCCTCCACTTCACTCCTCCCCCAGCAGCGCATCCGCAGTTACCACCATTAGATGCATACCAACAATAAGGGAAACAGCTGACACCAAAAAGCACATTTATTGCTTGAGGACAGTTTCTAAAATTCTTTCATTTATTAAACTCAGCCAACCAATTTGCATGGGCTTTCTCTGTATTCTTGGCACCATGATGCCATTTTACATACTAGTACTTAGTGTTGTTTATGGAGGTTGCTATCTCCTGGAGGCTCTACCAATCCCTTTCTAGATATGTGTTATTTGTAAACCTCCAGGATCATGATAATCCTCATAGTGAGGGAATGGTGCTCAGGAGGCCACACATCTGGGCCACAGATACACATTATCAATGAGGTGCCAAGACTCTGTTCCAGATCAGTTGATGTTTAAATGGAATATGGTGACATCTGGAATTGTTTGCTTAAGTAGCTGAATCTCTACCTTTTTTAAAGCAAGATATCAGATATCTTGAACAGCAGAAATAGCTTGATAGGAAACTATGCCCCATTCTCTGCATCATCACCCCAAGAAAGTCACTTAGAGATGAGGAACAATTGACTCACCCAGGACGACCAATCTTGCCTGTTCAAAAGAGTTTGCTTTTAATTGCTAAAGCATTCTCAGGATGTGTCAATACTGGAGTATCTGGTATGCTGTGATCATCTGACTTCAAACCATATTCTCCATGGCATCATGTCAGCAAGACCCCCATAACATTGTAATCAGCATCCTACAGTAAATTTAACCTCTACATGTTAATAAATAGCAGCAGAAACCCATATGTAGCAGGACAATGAAAAAAGTAATAAAGCTGTTCATTACCCTTGACTCTTCCGCTCTGCGCCCTTGTTTTCCCTCTGCACATGGTCAGAAATTGAATTGATATTGGATTTGCTTCATCCTGTAATACTATTCATACACACTTCTGTAATTCATCCACTTTACCTTTTGTCATTCCAATCTCTTTAAATCTGCTTTGGCCTCCTTCACGTTCAGTCTACTAAGTTCCTAGGTGTGACTAGAGGATTTATTAACTTTATCTGCTTGGCCTCTGGTTACAGAAGGAAACATTTCATCAGGAGATGGGTTTCTGTACTGAAAGAAGGTCTGAAGAGCAAAGTGACAGTCTTTCCTGGGAAGGACACACAATCACAAAACACGGCCTACACTCCTCAACAACAGGGACAAATGTGTGGGTGCTATAACCAAATGGACAGAATCCATGTCCATGTTCTGGGTGAGAACATAGGGAAGTAAGTTAGCCTCTGTGTGCCTCTGTTTCTTTGTCTATAGAATGCTTATAACAAGAGTATGGAGATCATAGAATTGTTTGGAAGATTTAATGAGAAAATCTATATTGAGCACCTAGCTCATCATATGTATTCAATGAATATGCATTATTATAATTAGCATTATTGTTACTGTGATGCCAAGATGCAGAGCTAACCTCCCTTCTTTCTAAGTTAATGAAAAATGAAAAAGGCTTTAAAAACACACTACTTACTTGAACATTGTGAGGAACATAGAGACAATAGCAACAGAAAGCTTTATTTGAAACAGTTATGTATGCAGTCCAATAGTTGGAGGTTAACTGTTGCTTCTAGTGAACAGACCAGTTTGCCCTTCAGTATCATATTCTAGACACTATAGACACTGAGTATTGATATGCTTTCTATAGCAAAAAAATGGATCAGTCCTTCCTTAACTAAACTCAATCTCTTTGTTTCTATTTTGCACAATTCTAGGAAAGTAGTATGTCTTAGCCCCGCAACTTTTTGTAAAGGGTACATGTCAGCAAGCATGCTGTGTCAGAACCATAGTTGAACACATTTTTGGTTTTTTACAATGTTAAGCTTTATTGAGTAACAAATTCTGTAAGTGTTGCAGTCTTAATGTCAGCAGTTTATCAGATAATATTGCCTGCTTTGGTAACCTGGCTCAAACGAATTTAGGCGCTTTTATTTTACTCTTAATCACTGTTAACTTTCAGATCACATATCACATAGTAATCTATCATCTGTCTATCTGTCTGTATATATGTGGCTTACAGAATAAATAAAAGTTAACAAGGCTACCTCAGAGTTTAGGAGTTTTAGAAGTGGGTTGATAGGAATGTAAGTAGAGTTTGCGTTGATGATAACAAACCCAAAACCAGTCACAGAGAAGAAGCTGTTGTGGAGGCCATGAGCGAGTCAGGCTTCAGAGCAAAGTAGTAAGGTTGAGTTCAGCTGCAAGATAAAAGGCAGAACCAGGTGGAACAAAAATGGCATATCCAGGTCCAGACAGGCAAGCAGAGGGAACAAATAACTGAAGCATCCAGGACAGTCAGGAGTTCTCTGTCAGCCCTCAATGTACATATTGTATCAGACAAGTCAGTGGGAAGGCTATGTCGTGGTAGCATTAGGTGTTTGCTATGTTACAGAGTCCAAGTAAGGGAGTTATGCTCTTTTCTTGGTCTGGTGTGCCCAATAAGTTTTTAGGTCTTGTTTCCCTAACTTGATTTTAATACACCCACAGTCTCAATTTACCCTGATGTACTAATACAGCAACACCCTTTCTCCTCCCAGGAATAAGTCAGTTATCAGTCTACACTACATGGATACACCAGACAGATGATGTTTTGGGGGCAGTACACCCTGGCACACAATCATCTTTCATCCCTAAAATGGAGTTAAAAGTTGTTTATAAAATGGAGTATCTCAGGGAAAGACACAGCCTAAAAGAACCATTGCGTTACACAATGTGGAATAACTCAGAGGAGGGCATAGCTTGATCCTAACGATGCAACATGTTTTACTTATTTATTAAATTTTAGAAAGTTAGTGAATAGATTACAGCTTTATAATGTGGAAACATGAAAAAGGCTTCCTTATAGAAGTGTGTTCATTTCTCTGACTTAGGTATATCCTAAAGGTAGGTGACAAAAGACGGCCATGAGCCAAAGAAGGCCAAGGCTGAGACAATGCCATAGTTGACTTCCTGGCATCAAAGAATAATAAGAAGCATGAATATAGATATCATTGACCTTGTCTTGCCTACAGGAAGAATAAGAGATAGCAGACGGAGCGTCTATATCCAGGAGTTTCAGAACTACACCCTGTTTGTCAAGCTAGGAAGACTCAAAAGCAGAACATGAATGGAAACTTCTAAAGGCTGCTGGTTGCTCCAACAAGAATTTAAAATACAGGTTATATGGACATAATCTAAGTCAATTCTTCTCTGCAAACTGGAGGCTGTTGCTGTATACCTAAGTATTTCAAGGTAGAAGTGATAGGATGATACATTCAGGATCACTAATAGTTAGGTCTGTGGATAAAGCTGCATGTGATAGCCTGAGCCAAGACTCCTGTGCCAGCCAGACCGAAGCATCTGACCACAGTCTGACAGTGGCTGCTGTCTTGGAGTGCTCATATCCCACTTATCAGCATCTTCTGTCTTTATGCCTCATTGGAGATGTTCCTCCAGGGGCAAAGGTGTTTTAAATGGGGCCATAATGCTAGTCATTTTAGCTTGCTCTTGTTGGGAAGCTATTCTAGCATATTTATCAACTAAAATCTGCTTGTCTCAGGCCCCTTTCCAGTTCATTTATAGCTTTCTGGAAGTGCAGTGACCAGAATACGATCTTCAAGGGTAACACTATACTTTCTATTTTCATTCTTGTAGCCTTCTTGGCAATGCCAAGAACACATTGGCCTCTTTTTTTTTTTTTTTCCTGCAGCTACATACAGAGTATTCAAAAACAGAGACTCTGTGGTCCCCCTCTTTTTTTTTTTTTTCCTGCAGCTACATACAGAGTATTCAAGAACTGAGACTCTGTGGTCCCCTAGAAGCAGTTTAATCCAGCTGCTATTTACCGAGCTCTTGTAGAGGATACAAAAGAAGCAAAAGGCTAAGTTGTGGCTCTCAGGTAGCTCCAGTATTAATGAGACTATAAATTCATGAACTCCTCTGAGAACAAAATAAAGTAATATATTTTGAAGTACCAAATTCAGTTGCAAATAATTGAGAAACTCAAAATAATCTAGGTACTTTTATTTTAAACAAATGTATTGCTAGAGCACAATAATAGTAATACAATTATTTAAAAAATGGGATATGATGAAACAAATTAGGTTATTATCTTTCTATTAGTTGGATTTCAATGGTAAGTTATGTTACCAGAATCTTCTTGTTATTGCATAGTCTCAAGAGAGATGAGGAGAAGGAACATTCAGGAAAAGACAGATTAATATTAATTTCAGTCTTGGGGCTCTAGAGTCCAGGCTCTGGAAATCTGGACTGACTCACAGGTGACCTGCAAGAATGTATTTTATCTCACTGACCTAAGACTTAGGTTAGAGATGGAAAATACAGAGCCCATGTGTTCCTGTGATTCCAAAAAATAGCATCAAATTTGTTCACTAAACCCAGAAATGACCACCAAATTTATCACAGCTCAGCCTTTGTGAACCATCACCTCCTATCAGAAATTTGCGAGCATCAACTGCTATCAGAACTTGACATTGTAAACTGGTACCTGTTTGCCAAGTTGACTTCAAGTCCGAGCACTCATTAATTCACTGCAGCCTCACGATGGGATAAACCCACATGCAAAAGTCACCACTGTCCATCTTTATGACTGGAATGACTTTAAATCAGTAATCATTGCACACACTTAATTATGAAGATCTTTGTTGCTCAATAAAAACAAAAGACATGAATATTGTCATGGTCCAATGTGCCAGCTGTGGCAAGCAATCCAGATACTGCTAGATAGAAGATGAGGTCACAACTTAAGTCCAGTTTGAGTTCTCTCCCAATGCTGGGAATCAGTAACAAACTCCAGCTCCACTCAACCATTTGATCAAGAGGAGAGACAACCATTCCTTTTCAATGGTCTGTGTCACTAAGTTGTGCTGTTCAGTAGTAAAGGCATTTTTTTAACTTGAGCTATTTTAACCTGAGCAAAGTTTTCTTTCTATTAGGCAATGTTTGCCCAAATCTGAAGTAACAAATTTTAAATTAGAATTGCAAGAAATTAATATTATCTGAAATCTCAACCATTTATTTTCTATATCCAACAAGGGAGCTTATTTGGGCTCTTTAGTAAGTCAAAAGACAAAAGGATCTCATCTTGCAAATGGCAGCCTCTTCAAGTCTCACTGCCACATGGAGGTTAAAAAAAAACTATTTTTGACATATTGACTTTCCATGAAGTGTTTTCTTTCAAACACTAGCATATTAAAATATCTTCTAGAATATAATCCAAAATATGAATCCTCCAAACCAATCAGGAATCCACATACTAAGAAAGCAAATAGTAAAAGGTATAAAAGGCAAAAAGAAAATTCAAAGGACCAATTAACAAAATTACTACAGGAAAATCCATCAGTACTCAGAGAAATGCAAACTAAACCAAAATGAGATGCCACTTTATAGCAGAAATATAATCAGAAGTTTACATTTTTGATGGCATCGAATCTCAAAGAAAATGTGAAGTTACAGGAATCCTTTTGTGGAATAAAACCATATTACAGGGCTGGAGAGATAGCTCAGGGGTTAAATGCACTGACTGCTTTAGCAGAGGACCTGGGTTCTAGTCCCAGCACCCACATGGCAGCTAACAACCATCTGAAACTACAGTTCCAGGAGATGTGACACTGACTGATCTCCTCAGGTATTGCACTTAACACACATGCAGGCAATACACTCATACACATAAAATAATAAATAAAATATTTAAATTTAAAAAAACATGTTACAGAACAATTTACTTACATCAAATCAAGCTTAAGCTACAAATAGCTTCTGATCAAGCAGGAGAAGGTCAAGTCTAAGAAACTCCTGCACATGGGCACAAAGAGATATGCTAAGGCAGCTGCAGCAGTACTTTTTGTAACCGATAAAAATAGCTACTTCTGGGAGCAGGAGAATGTATACTAGATCGTGAGACATTTCTATGATAGAACACTGTTCAGCAACCTATGGCATGGCTTAGATCCATGTGTCAGTTGTTCAAATTTCAAAAATATTCTGTTAAAAAAAGGCAACTTGTGAGGCAGAGGCAGGAAGATCTCTGTGAGTTCAAGGCCAGCCTGGTCTACATAGTGAGTTCCAGGTGAGCTGGGGCTACAAGGAGACCGTTTCAAAAAGACCGAAAAAAAAAAAAAATCAGCTATAGGAAAAATACATCTAACACAACAAACAATACTCTCTATTGTTAATATACATATTAGAAATAGAAAGGAATGAATACCCAATTTGCTAAGGACAGGCAGGAAGAAAATGAAATAAATCATGGTGGGTCTCAGGCTTCCATTAGAACTGGAAATATTGTTTATTTTAATAAGAAAACTGAAGCAAAATGTTCCCCTGTATTGACTCTGGATCATGAGTACATGTGTGAACATTCATGTATTCTCTGTACTTTTCTAATATCTGAAATATTATATGATTATTTTCAAGTCATTTTTAAGGTATCATAAATTTTTTCAGAACTTGTTAGTACATTTCTTTAACATAAAGAAACGCTGATAATCAAAAAAAGTATTTTTAATGTTTTATTTTTATTTTATGTGTATGAATGTATTGCCTGCATGTAGGTAGATGCACCCATGTCATGCAGTGCTTGCAGATGTCAGAAGAGGGCATCAGATCCCCCAGGACTGGAGTCATGGATGGTTGTTAGTTGCATGTGGGTGCTGGGAATCAAACCCAAGTCTTCTGCAAGAGCAGCCAGCACTCTTAACCACCAAGTCATCTCTCCAGCTCCAAAACAGTATTTTTTAAAGTAACTTATTTAGGAATTTCCCAAAAGAAGCCTAAAGTAGCTCTTTATCACTGAAAAAAAACAACTTAAGTGAGGAATGATTTATCTTGGCTCACAGTTTGGGAATTTCAGTTCATGGTCGTTTGGATTTGCTGTTCCTTGGTCCATGGATTGTGAAACAGAGTATGTGATAGACCAAAGTAACTCCACCTGTGGTAGACAAGAGGCAAAGAGGGACAGGAGTGGACCAAGGACAAAAACAGGCCCATAGTGACATAATTCTTCCAACCAGGTCCCACCCCATAACTGCCCATTCAGCTATGAACTCATCGGAGAATTAATCTAAGGATAAGGGTTAGCACCATCACAATCCAATTACCTTTCAAATACCATCACCAGTTGGGGATCAAAGCCTTCAATACATGAGCCTTTGGGGCCATTTTATATACAAACCATGGCAAAGCCATATGTTCAGGACACATAAAATCCTTTAAAGATGACCTTCCTAAAACTAGACAACAGAAGCTTCACCTCAGAGTGCCCTTCCTTCCAGAACCAGGGACTCATTTGTGTTCGTTGCTTTTTGTCATTTTTGCCTCTAAAATCATTTGTTTTCTTACTGAGCCAACAATTGTTTAGCTTTCCCTCCTATCCTGACCTCAATTTCTCTAGATTCTCTTGTATTACAGCCAGTTCACAATGGCTTGATAACAAGGCCTAATGCCTGACTAGTTAGACAGTAAGAAAATTGGATTCTAGTCTTGAATTCTACTGCTCTTATATCAGATAGTTTATTAGCTATTCATATTCATGGGTTATATTTATGTCTGTTTACACAAGCATAATATGGAAATAATGCTGTGTGTAACTGTAGCTACATGCTTGAGACACTAGAACAATAAGAACAAATTTGTTGTAACAACAGCCACCAAGCCTGTCTCCATCACACTGATCACTTCATCATTTTCTTCAGTCCATCCCTGTGATTCATTCATTAATTAATTCCATAAACACACTCTCATTTTGTTCTCTCTCTCTCTCTCTCTCTCTCTCTCTCTCTCTCTCTCTCTCTCCCTCTCTCTGTGGTGTAACTGGCATTGATTGGACTCAGGACTTTGCATGTGCCAGGTAAGAGCTCTAACAGTGAGTTATATCCCCAGTTCTCCTTTTACTATTTATTTTGAGAGCGTCTCATTAAGTTGCTCAGGCTGGCCTAGAACTTGTGATCCTGCCTTATCCTCCCTACTAGCTGGCATTACAGGCCTTTGCCACTAGGCAGGCCTAGCCTTCTTTTTAACACAGTCTATATGCTAATGAAAAATACATGAATTCTTCAGAAAGAATGGAAGGTGCATTACCCAGTAGGGTATTTCAAATGTATATTTTCTTCTCTTAAGACCACATGGGGTTATACAGAGGAAAAAAGTTAAAAGTTGATAATGACTATTATCCAAAAAATTAACAAGAGCCATGGTGCAGAAGACAGAACGGCTCGTGCCATCCCCTGCTCCACAGGTGGCAGTTCATTTCTGCGATTTAGTAAGACAATGAACACTTCCTCTTAAATATACACAGTGACCAAGTTTTATTGTCTAAATACAATCGTTACAGGAACAAATTCTATCATCAAATTTAATTTGAAGACAGCAAATAGCAATAGAAAAAACAACCTTGTAAGATTGTGGGAAAAGGTGACTGTGGTGGAATCAGAGAACATATTTCCTTCTGAAGACATCCCAAGAGCAGCTGATGGTTTTTAAGCACTGTGAAGAACCATACCAAACACATCTGCAGATAAGCCCTGCAGACTTGCAGTTTGCAGGTCATGTCTTCACCTCTCTTTGCCTGGATTACTGTAGAATACTTGGCAAACACTGACCAGAGTTTCTGTCCAAGTTATTATTACATAAAACGAATACTACTGAGTAACCAATACATATTGTTCTATTACTATGGTGGGTGCTACGATCAATCAAAAAGGTTTCAGATGCAACATCTTATCCTAAAAAAATCAGTATAGAAATGAAGAATTACTTGGTACGTACTATTTACAAAGCATTATGTAAATATAAAAAATTATATTTCTTTACAGTTTCACACCTTAGTAATTGGTTATTATTCATTCCTGTTATTCACGCAGCAAAGTGCAACTACATATCTAAAGATTAGAATGTTAATGGTAAAGAAAATTAAAGAGAAATTAAGAAATTTATTCAGTGGCTTGCTTTCAATCCCTTCTCATTCTTAGTCAAACACCACAACTTTTCCCTCAGTGAGGAGCACAGAGGAGGGGTTAGGCCTCTGAGTAAATCTGACATGGTTTAGAATTCTATGCTGAGCTTTCCGGCTACATCTCTTTCTGTGTTGCACTCTTCACTGTCTCTCTCAGAGTTCTGTAGCAATGGGAAGAGCTTTATAATCAGTGTCGGCTTTTTGATGGATAGAGAAAACCTTCCGAGCTGAATTCCAACTGAAATTGTTTCCCCAGTGAGAAAAAGTCATTGATTCTGTGAAACTTCCTATGCAGCCATATTGAAGAGCTCCCTGCCTTCAGAGTACTAAACATTGCCACTCAAGTTTCTAATATGATCAATTTGTAGCCTAGGAATTCTCCCCACATCTACAGAAAGATAGATATAGATAGACAGACAGATGATGGTTCTTAGCAGCAAAGAGCTATCCATCATTCAACATTTATAAAAATACCAAATGATTCTGTTTTCAAAATTATTATTTCTTGACTAATATAACAGATTCAACTATTTTTACCTGCAGTATTTATGTATTTTTTAGTATATCGACTATGAGCCATCACTTGAACTTGTCCATTTGCACATTAAACTGGTAGTTTCCTTCCCAAATATGAGAAGCTGTCTAAGGACACAGGCTGGAATTCTTTGTTTATTGACTTTTTTTTAATCCACCACAGCACAAGGAAAGAGTTGATGAATGAGCAAGTGGGGGCGTGAAGAGGCTGGTCCTCTTCCAAATGGTGTCTAAATTTGAACAAGTCATTTTTTAAGGAAAGTCCATATCTCATGGATCCATTTTCTCTGCTGTTTGACAAATTTCAAATGTTTCAGGACATGATGCACTGCTTTGGCATTCAATCAAGGCTTGATGGATAGAGGAAGGTGGGAATGTATGTTTGGAACAGAAACACTCGTAATTGAATGTTGTATTACTGTTAGTAAGGTTCTTTGGCCTTGGTGTTAAAGAAAATGGGTGAAAATTAACATCAATGTGTCATTTTCAGAGATTATCTAAAACCTTTTTCTAGAATGCAGGAGTACACACTGTGATTTTTCCTACCTGGGCAGTTTAAGTTTAATCATTACTTTCTTGACCATACATGTATTCCTTAACATAGCATTCAGTTTATAACCTCAAGGGTATGTTTCATCTAGTTTGAGTTAGTTGGCAATTTTATTCTACGTTGATTTCTCATCTGGAGTCATTATTTGTACCTATGTCTCTTTGAATGTTAAGTTGTTTGGATAGTGACCCTGATTTTGTCTGTTAGCCTTTCATATGGAGAATTGATATCACTGTGCCATGAAAGTATAACTGCCCTCTGTCCACCCTCACTCCTGCAGACTTATGATGCTCTTGATTCATCTTGTGCTCTTTTTTGCTTCTCTAGAATAAACCTTGTAAAATTTGACTTTCCTTGAGCTGATCAAGCACCCACACTTCTAAGACTTTCATATCTCTGTTTTATTTTATTTGGCTTTGGACCCATTGTAGGCTTCAAAATACTTTAAAATTTTTCATTGTATTTCTATTCAAGGACCAGCACGGGTAGCATGCAATGGCCTATGTGTACAGGTCAGAGGAAAACTTGCTGGAGTCAATTCTCTCCTTCCACCTTGTGGGTCCCAGGTATCCTACTCAAGTCATGAGGCTTGACAGCAGGTGTCTTTCCTCACTGAGACATGTCACTGGCCCAAAATATGTTTCTTTGTGTAAGCTGCAGCTACACGGAGTGCATGGCTTTTTTCAAAACACACAAACTAACTCTGCCAAGTGTGCTAGATAGCTTTAGTTGTCAATTTGACACATCTGGGTAGAGGAAACCTCAGTTGAGGAATTTACTCCATTGGTCTGGCCTACAGCCATATATGTGGGGCATTTTCTTGATTATTGAGTGATGGGGGAGGGTCCAGCCTACTGTGGGCAGTGCCACCCCTGGGCAGGTGGTCCTGTATTATGTAAAAAAGTAGGCTGAGCACTTTCCAGGGGAGCAAGCCAGTAAGCAGCATTCCTCCATGGTCTGTGCTCCAAGTTCCTGCCCTGAGTTCCTGCTTTGGCTTCCCTTAATGATAGACTGTGAGCGAGCTATAAGCCGAATAAATCCTTTCCTCCCCAAATTGGTTTGATTAGTGTTTTCATCACAGCAGTAGAAAGCTAACTAAGACAGAAGTTGGTACCAGGATTGTAGGATATTGCTGTGATGCACCTGACCATATGTGTCTGGGAGGATTGTGGAAGAGCTTTGAACTGGAAAACTGCTTTGAAAACAGCAATAAAAAGCAAACTAAGACAAAAATTAGTACCATAGAGTGGGATATTGCTGTGATGGACCTGACCATATGTGTCTCGGAGGACTGTGGAAACATATACAACTTTGAGCTGGAAAAGCCATTGAATGCTCAGAGCTTAGTGAGCTGTTACTGTGGAGCTTGGAACAGTTATATTGAAGAGAAATGTGGATGATGGAGGCGTGACATGTGACTTTTTAAGGTAAGCAAGACTCTATCAAGGCTGTTTGTGTGAGAATGTTTAGAAGTGAAACCTTTTGTGTTTTACTGGAACAACTGATGATGGTTAGTTAGCTGGGGCTGAAAATCAGTTGTGAATAAAAAGAGACTACCATCATTGAGGTGAAATCTTCTGAGAAGTATTTCCTCAGGGTCAGCACACAGAAGGTATGATCCCAAGGATACCCAAGCTCTATATCAAACTAGAAGCAGGACTGGGCAATATGTAAGCATCTCCTATATGGTACTGGTTTTGAAGGCATGAAAGAGTTATGGAGAGGATCTGAGGTTTGGTATCATGTAAGCCCAGAAGAAGCCCTTGGTGAAGGTGAAGCCTTGGTTGAATGGGCAACCTCAGCACATCGGAAATGCCAGGACCATGGGATGACCACCAACTGAGGAGGCAGGTGTAGAGTGGAGCCAGCTTTAGCCTATAAGACAAGCTGTGTGTGCTGTGGATGGCAGAGCCAGAGAACTGGAGCAGCCCAAGTCCTTTGGAGCCCAGAAGATTGTGAGTGAATCCCAGATCTCCAACCTTGAGCTACTTTGCTGGACTTTGGTTTTGCTTAAGTGTGCCAGATTCTTCCCTTTTGAATTGGAAATTTTAACTTGTTTTGAATTTTGTGGGAGCCCACAGTTAAGAGACTTTTAACATTTCAAGTGTTTGGATTTTTTAAAGACCGTGGGACTTTAAAGTTTTACTGTTTTATGTTATAATAGTAATGCTAACATGAGCTCTTGGGGATAAGAAATGGAAAGGTTGTGGTTTAAAATGATGTGTTTGTGTGTCAATTTGACAAGGGGTCAGTTGTGCTAGATAGCCTAGTTGTCAACTTGACACATCTGGGTAGAGGTATCCTCAATTGAGGAATTTCTTTCATTGGATTGACCCATGGCCATGTTTGTGGAACATTTTCTTGTTGAGTGATGGGGAGTGCCTAGCCCACTGTGGGCAGTGCCACCCCTAGACAAGTGATCCTGTATTATAGAAGAAAGTAGACTGAGCATGGGCCAGGGGAGCAAGCCAGTAAGCAGCATTCCTTCACTTTAAAATGATGTGTTTGTGTGTCAAGTTGACAAGGGGTCAGTTGTGCTAGATAGCCTAGTTGTCGACTTGACACATCTGGGTAGAGGTATCCTCAACTGAGGAATTTCTTTCGTTGGATTGACCCATGGCCATGTTTGTGGAACATTTTCTTGTTGAGTGATGGGGAGTGCCTAGCCCACTGTGGGCAGTGCCACCCCTAGACAAGTGATCCTGTATTATAGAAGAAAGTAGACTGAGCATGGGCCAGGGGAGCAAGCCAGTAAGCAGCATTCCTTCATAGTCTGTGCTCCAAGTACCTGCCCTGAGTTCCTGCCCTGACTTCCCTCAGTGATGAACTATAACCTGGGAGATATGAGATGAAATAAACCCTTTCTTCCACAAGTGTGGGAGACAGGCTTGAGCCTAGGGTGATATTGCAACTGTCAGGGGTCACATGGTTTCCAGGAATCCAGGCTCTGTAATCTGAAACCCAATATGCTAATGAGGCATCCTACCCTCTATTCTGTGATAGGACATTAAGTCTGTTATGCTAATAGGATGATGCTAATAAGGTATCCTACTTGCTGTACTGTGATATGATGCTAAACCTTTATGCTAACGAGGTATCCTACTTGCTGTGCTGTGATTGGACCACTATCCCTATATAAGCTTGTGCCTTCCTGCAATAAACCAGATCTGTGTCACTGAACCTGCAGGCAGAAGAGCGGCCTCAGCCCAGGGTGAGCAGAGGAGCAGCCTCAATGCCCGTGAGAATGAAGGTGGCACCCACAAGAATGGAGGAGCGCCCGCCGCTGGCAGTTACCACACACAAGTTGATTTTGGTCAGTGTTTTTATCATAGCAATAAAAAGAAACTAAAACACCAAGCTAACAGTCAACATTACTGACTATTATGAGTCAAGGGCTATTTTTGTATCACTCTATTTTTCCTTATAAAAACACCAAAGAGACAGCTATTTATATTATTACTCCTGTTTTACAGAAGAGACCTGTTCTTAGCCACTGTAAGCTTAGGTAGCTCAGCAGCAAGTGATCATGCCTTACTCATTCTCAGAGTATACCTCCTCCCCAGCCTTGTAAATTTCTACTTATCCTTTGAGACCCATGTCAAATACTTGTCTGTGAACATTTCAAATCTATCCTATAGGCTTGAGCCCAAACAGTACCCAGCCCCTAGCTTTAGTATTTCTCATTTCACCCTTTATAATATTTCTTAAAGTTATCTGTTTCTCTTACTGAATTATAAAGATCTTGTATAGCCCTTTGTTCCGAGATAAAACCCTCTTGGATGAAAAACTCCTTAAGACACAGGATGTTCTGAAGGAAAATGAAACATTCTGTCCTGTAGGGAACCAGGAAACTCAAGAAGTAAACAACTCAAAAGCTTTAGGAAGTTCCTGAAACTGACCAGCCACACTAAGCTCCTCTTTCTCTAAGTATATATAAGATTAAGGACTGCAGTGACTCTCAGACAACTTGAGCTGCCTGGAAGAGGCTCAGACCTACTGAGCTACCTGGGAAAAACATACATCCAAATTGCTGAGTTCCTTGTACGTTGTGCACTGAACTCCAGGTTTTCTGCTTTCATGAGCTGTCACCCATCTGGCTTCTGGTGATTCAGCTGTCTTTGAGTCATTTCTGCTCCTTCGTATTTAAATTTATTACTCCAATATACTTATTGGCTCACCAAGTTGGACTTTGGTGATATCCTTACTTTGATCTGTCATTGCTTCCTTATCAGGAATAGAGTCACCCAATGCTCAAGGGCAGGCTCTTACATTATTTACCTTTAAGACCTTCTCCTATGTGAGGAATATCTGGCCTTGTCTCAAGGCTCAGTTCTATCTACCATTTTGCTTCTTATCTTGGAATCATAATGTTCTGTTTCTTCACAGAGCTGGCAACTTTTCAATAAAATATTAAATTGTTACCAGTTTGTAGTGATTCAATTGTCTCATAAGCACCATGTAGCACAATGTACTGGGGAAAGTTTGTGTGTGTGCTTTTGTTTTCTTTTGTTTTGTTTGAGATTGGGGGGGTGACATTGAGAGGATCCTCCCTGTAACACTAGATGGCCTGGAACTCACTATGTGGACCAGCAGCCTGGCCTTAATCTCACAGAGATTCACCTGCATCTGCCACCTGAGTGGTGGGATTAAAGGCACGTACAACCACACTCAGCAATCAGGTATGTGCTTTTTGATATTGGAATTCACAAAAAGCCCATGGGTTTTTCCAAAGAAAGAACACACAAATTCTCTCCTCTGAAGATCTTGTTGAAAGATTATTTTAAGCCTTGGTAGAAAGGATCTATATTGAGCCTTACTTTAGATTGGCAGTCTTTTTCCTAAAGTGCAGCTTTTCTTCATCTTCCAAGATGTATTGTGAAGGTAATGACAATACAGAACCAAAATTCTATATTCTTGGGCACCATTCCTCCCAGAGGAATGAGCTATCTGGCAAGCTCAATCTCAAGGTTCTCCAAGATGAACTTTGTACTTGACAACATCATGTTTTAATGTCAAAAGGTTGAAAAATGTTTGTTAGTACCTGTTTCTCACTCTCTAGTGAATGAGAAGACTCTACCCTGCATATATATACCATATACAGTATATAGATTATATACCATATTCTATATACCATATATATACCATATTCTATAAACCATATATATGTATATGTATATATATGTGTGTGTGTGTGTGTGTGTGTATATA
>NW_008338999.1:2616640-2626002 GCF_000622305.1 Nannospalax galili
TGAAACTGTAAAGATTATTTTTGCCACCTTCCACATTCCCCAACCCCCCTATAAGAACTTCCTCAGAAGTCAGAAGGCTGCTGGTTGCTTTTCTCTCCCCAGCTGAGCTGCCAGCCACCAACAATCCTAAGAAATAAACTTTGCTTTGCTGGAGTCCTCCTATGTTTTCTGTGGCTATTCCCTGTCTGGCTTTTAGCTAACATATGGTGCCAAAACCCGAGAAGAGGAATGACTGGGTTACTTATAAGCCGGTCCCCTCTTACTGAACCATGCTGCTGACCATGCACTCCCGCAACTGGCTTGCCTATGCCGGCTCCCACCACTCACCACATCAGGCTGGAGATTATGAGTCCATCTGCATTCCTCACCCTCTGACAGAGTTTGGGTAAGTGCTCTCCCACAGAGCTCTGGATCTCTGCTCTTTCTCTCCCACCACCTCCCTCTCTTCTTCCTCTCTCTCCACTAAGACTTAGATGGCTTGGGAGCTCCTGGAGCTTCCCACTGGACCCAATGGAACTTCTTCCTTCTCCCTTACTTTGCCATGGTCTTGGAAGGTTGTCTTCCATCATTCTCCTTGTCTTTGTCCTCTTCCAGTGTCTTTCTTCCTCGCTTTGTTCAGGATGATTTCTGATATCATTCTATCCAATTTTAGGTCTCTTTTGCTTCCAACCTTTGATCTAGGCTATCTCTCCTCCATCTAACTAGTTATGGATTCCCTACACAGGAAAAATGCTCCAGATCCTTCTCCTCTCTCCCCCTCTCATAAATCTTGTTCTGCTTATAAACCCAGCTACAAATGTTTAAACCTCTGTAAGTCTACCTTCTTTTCTAAATTTTTCAGAAAAAAAGTTTCTTCTTTATAGCCTTATTTAAACATGGTTTCATTAATGCTTTAGGTTGCCCATCATCTTGTGCTTCTTTAGTTTTCTCTAAAGCTTTCCACTCCCCATCACATATCTGACCTCCATGCAGGCTCTAAAGCTACATTACATCATGGCTCTGTCCTAAAGCTTCTGTTTTAGTAAATTCTTCTATAAGTAAAAAATAAACCTTTAGGGGACAGTCTTTCTCCCCATACCATCTTGATGACTACTAAGGACCCCAAAATCCTAATAACTCATTTATTTCTTGGTCACAGAATTTTTTACAGGTTCTCTTAATTGGGCAGGTAAACTTCTTTATTTTACTGTCTTCCCTCAGGGTATTTAAGGCTACAAACTGAAGATGTTCAATCATAAGTCCTAATCCTCTTGTAATTTTTGTTTTGGCTTTCATCTTGGATTCTTGATCAGATCATAAAAAACAACAGATTTTAATGGTTTCTATTGTCTTATAATAAGGTCAATATATTTCTATATCAGATTAAGGAAGTAATGCCACAATGGGAGTTTAAATTTTAACATTATTTTAACCTGTTTCTAAGTGGTATTACTTTCAATAAAATTTGGATTCTGTTTATTCTTAACCTAAAGTGTTAATGTTTCCTTTTTGTCATTCCTGTCTCCTCTGATTTAAGTTATACTAATAACATAATTTTGCTGGGTTTCATATGTAAAGGCATCTCCCTCTGTTAAAAAAAAAAACATTAAATATTAGTCTTCTCTTTCAAAAATCTGTAAAACTTAAAACTTGGTTTATGACAAGAAATTCTAATCTTTTAATCCTACCATGCCTTGTAAGACTTTTGTTCAAGAAAAGGCCCTGATGCAGCCTGAACCTGATGGTCTAGAACAGCTAAGCTCTTCTCTCTTTGAACAGATTCCTTTAAACATTTTTATATAAAAGTAAAATCTGCCTTGCCCAGTTACTTTGCTTTGTTCATGTGTTCCTTGTGAGGTATTAATAGGGTTCTTAAATAGTTATTTGGCTCTTAAAAAAAAATGCTACTTCAAATCCATGTGACAAACTTAACCTTTTCTTTTGCACCACTAAGTCTTCTAAATATTAAAGAACTAGAGATAGAAGCTTTCTGTCTTCTACTCTTTGGTGCTCCTAGATTTCATGTGATTATGGTATCTGTGTCTGTGATAATTGTTTTCATGTATTGTTTGTGTCAAAACAGTTTTTCATTTGACCACTTTAGCTCTTTCTCCTTTCTCTTTGTTTTATTGTGAACAAGAATTACTGGTTTTATTGGTTTTATTTTTGGTATTTCTAATCAAAATATGTGTGTGTAAATTTATAAATATTTTGATGATACACTCAAAGGCCTTATAAATGGATACCCTAATTATTTTAAAATCTATTAAACAGTGTCTCTAAGTTTATTAAATGTTTCACAAAGCTTTCCAATGCTGATTACCTATACAAAACATCTAAATTGGTTATATAAAATCCTATTTGTTAAATACCTTTTTTGGTTTCAGTTTAGTTTCAAGATGTTTTAAGGTGTGTTCATTTGATTTGTCTACTTCAAAGATGTTTTAGTTTAAAAATAATAAACTATATTCTCAAAAATAATAATTATAACATCTTAATTATTAAAATCTATCTTATATATACTTAGATATATACACAGACAACATAAATTTGTGTTTCTTAAAATTACTTGGTATCATATTGACTTTTAACTAAGGTTTCATACAAACTAAAAATGTTAAATTAACACAAAAATTTTTTTTTAGGTCAAAACATTCTCTCTTTAATCCATTTCTACAACATGGTTCTTGGTACTAAAATATATAAATGAATTTGAAGTACCTCTCTCTCTCTCTCTATCTTTCCTCATTCCCCACCCATTGCTCTCAAAATCTCTCTCTCTCTCTCTCTCTCTCTCTCTCTCTCTCTCTCTCTCTCCCACTCCCCTTCTTTCTTACTCTCTGTGTCTCTCTTCCCATCCCTTTTCTTGTACTCTGTCTTCCTCTACCACCTGATTGTACCACACTCACTGTTGGTTGAGTTTTTCAAACTGAGCCCAAAAGACACACCAGTGTACTGAAAAACTCATTGCTTCTGGTCATGGGACGCTGTTTCCGGGGAAGGAACACATCCTGCCTGTCCAGGACAGGAACCTGCTCTGTCCGCTCTCTGGTGAGCACACCTACCTGAGGTTTGTAGGACACTACCTCCAGTAGACTGGGACCACGTCTTGGGCCTCCTGCAGAAGGGAACGCCTTTCTGCGCATTGGTTCCGCACATACCTGTTTGATACGACCAACAGTTCATGTGTCCCCTTCTCCCTCTTCCTCCTGCTCTCCAGTTCTTTGTTTCTGTCACCTTTCTACCAGGCATCCTCACTGGCGTCCCCAGTTCCAACTCTCAGATGAGAGACTCCTCATCATCTCCTTCTACCTATTTGCTCAATTTCTCATCCATTTTCTTATTGCTATCTATTTAATCTGTCACTATGAGAACCCCTCAGTCTAAGCCTGAGGCTCTCACTTCCTTGATTTGTCTTCTCAAGTCCCTAAAGCAACCAGGACTTTCAGATATAATTACATCAAAGCACCTAAAGTTTTTGTGAACCACTGCCTGGCCACAATACAAACTAGACAATAATTCTGTCTGGCCAAAACACAGGAACCCAACATTTCAATATTTTAAGAGATTTTAAAAGTTTACTTAAATCTGAAGAGGGTTATAACACAGTTTTCCTTGATTATACTAGAGGTTATGAACTTCAATTTGATAATGTTTTAATGTACAAATTGCTTTTCTCTATCCAGTGTTTATATTTCTTCAAAACTCAAAGCATGTTTTTGGTAAACCATTCTCTACATAAATTAACAAAGATTATTAATGGTTTTATGTTTTCTATAAGGTTTATCTGGAAACTTATAAAGCACGATGTGTAAATGGATAATATTAACTTTATATTATCTTATGTGCATAATTTGGATTCCATGTTCTTTTATAAGATGATGCTGCACATCACTCCTAAGTCAAATAAATCTTCATGACTTCAGCTGTGTCTCCTTACTAAAAAATCACAATTGGGCCTGTTGACAGTTATGTTCCTTCATTAAAGGAGGGGTAAGCAGGGTCATTGGACCCACACCTGACTATTCAGCCATTCTTCTCAGCCATCTGTAATTGCAAATGATCTCCTACATTTAGAAAGAACTATAGTATATAATCTTGGAAAGGCAAAGGCTGCAAAGAGAGGGTTTGACCCATGAGGTTATAAAAAAAAAAGTCAACATCCAATGCAAATACTCTCAGGTCAGTCATACACCTCAGCAACTCCTCAGTCATCTCTTTGTAAGCTCAGTTAATTCATTAGTTCCCCAGAAAAACTTTAATCAAACATTGGTTTGACACTAAAATCTTAGACAGGGATAAGCCTTGCTTAGTATCCCCAGGCTAAGGTCATAGTTTAGTCAACCAGTTTAAGGATGTCTAGTAAAAGTTTATCTAAAAACAGGTTTTGCCAAAGCTGTATCTGCATAACACATGATAATTAAAAGTACCAGATTGGTGTAACTAACCTTCTTGGGTGTTTAACAGCCAGACTTTGGGGTCTATACTAATCTGGTCAGAGGGACTTAAAGGGACAGTTTTTGTTCCTTGCCCTCCTAGGTCAACTAAGTTCCAGGGGACTATGGAGCATCTCTCAAAATGTTCTGTAACTGTGATGAGTCACCTGCCCTCTTGTTCAGGGAGGCCATGGAGACCCCACCAGATGGACTTGAAACAGTGTCCAGTCTACTAAGAAGAGGGTCAACACAGAGGAAACATATCCCCTATGCTTCCAAGTGAAGCCAGCTATGGTCAAGCAAGACCTTTGACTTATCTTCACATAGATGGAACTGGTAAAAGAAAGGAGGCAGGGTCTCCTCCCAAGCCCTTGTGATCCCTGAGAAACAGATCCTCAAGTGACCTTAAGAGTAAAAATAAATTGGTTTATTTGGGCCAACTGTGTTGTCTTAAACACCCAAAAGGAAAGTATAACCAAAAATTAAAGTGATCAGTATTTCTTTAAGAATTCAAAGGATTGAACTTCCAAAACATTAGGCTTAGGTCTCTAACTGCCCCCACTCCTCCATCCACAATGTTACAATCAGGGCAATACTGGTCTTGCTCCAGTTCTACTTTTCCTTTGCTGCTCCAAGATATATACCTGTATCTCCCACCAGTCAAGGATACCTGCACTCCAGTCGCTCCCATACCTAGATTAACCCTGTATGCCTCAGGAGAGGTACATGATTCTCTCTCCACAGGGGGAAAAAAAAAGGAACAGAGCAAAAAGGTCAGCTACTCTAGCAGTCCTGATGGGAAGCAGCCTGGTATAATCCATAGCCGCCACGGGATTCACAGCAGGGAGTCTGGGACATACCTTGCTCTCAGCCCAACACCTCCTCAGGAGATCCAGGACCTCAAGCAGAAACTTACTATAGTAGTGGAAGCAACAGCCCAGTCAATCCAGATCTCACAACAGCAACTGTCCTCCCTAGCCGAAGTTGCCCTCCAGAAAAGGTGAGCCCTGGATCTATTAACTGCAGAAAAGGGAGGTGCCTGCATTTTCTTGGGCAAGGAACACTGTTACTATGTTAACCAATCAAGTAAGGTTGAAAACATAAAATGCCTCCAACAGATGGCCAAGGATTTCTTACTTAAAACTTTCAGGACTGACTTCCTGGCTTTTGCCCGTACTTGGCCCCTGCTCTCTATTACTGTGCTGCTAACCATTGCTCCTTGCCTCTTCAGATATTTTCAGGGCTGGATACAACAACTAACTCATACCAGCTTTAACCAAATGTTATTTTCCTTTCCACCACATGTATATAAATGTCTGCTGACCACCAAGGACTTTGTCCAGATGGACAAGCTGGAGACCCCTGCTGCCTGATGGGACCCTGACTCCAGCCTTCCCTTCCCCATGTGGACCTTGACCAGCAGGAAGTACTCATGATGAGAAAATGCCACCCCCTATCCTATAACAAAAAAGGCTGTAATGTTAGAGTCCAGGTCTGCAGATGACCCACTCTGAGTGTAAAAAAGCCTCACAAGACAGGCCATGAGGGCCCCCTGGCAAAATAGGAACTGGCCAGACAGCTGCATTTAGAGCTGTCTCAGCACAAAGCTGCTCCCCAGATAATTATGGAAGATAAACAGATCCATGCACCCAGACCCACTGATGTAAGAGCTGTCTCAGTTCAAGCAACTTCCCTTGAAACTATAAAGATTATTTTTGCCACCTTCCACATTCCCCACCCCCCCTATAAGAACTTCCTCAGCAGTCAGCAGGCTGCTGGTTCCCTTTCTCTCCCCAGCTGAGCTGCCAGCCACCAGCAATCCTAAGAAATAAACTTTGCTTTACAGGAGTCCTATGTTTCCTGTCGTATTCCCTGCCTGGCTTTTATCTAACTGTTTTATATATTTTGTACAATATCTTCTTAAATCTTTGAGAATCTAATAGAATGTATTTTGATTATATTCACCCTAACTCCTCCCAGAAATATCAACTTTGTGTCTTATTTTTTTAATTATTTATTTAATAACCACATACTTAGAAGAAGCATTTCATTACAACAGCATTGACATATTCAATAACAATTTCCAGAGCTAAGATGCATCTCTTTCAAAATCGGTTGTAAAGTTTTAGGTTTACAGTTGAATTATTACAGTTATACAATAATGTACTCAGAATAAACCCTATAAGACATAACATTAAATGAGGTTTTAACCTTTAAAAAAGATCTCCATTTCATTATTAAAATACAGTTTCATACAGAAAAATTCATATTTAATGAAATTGAAATTAAGATATTTGCGCATGCATTTCTAATCTCTATATATTTGATTATTACTACTCACAGTCAGCTACTTTCTGAGCTCCTTGGCATCTCAGGTAGATTTCAATAGTAATGTTTCTCACATCTACTAATTATTAAGGAGTAAATTGTTATGCTTTGAAGAATTATTATTTTTTTAATCATTTTTTTTTAATTTTTAGTAACTACTTGATTAGAAGAAGCATTTCACTACAGCTTGAACATATTCAGTAACACACTCCAGAGCAAGAGTACATCTCTTTCACAAGTGGCTGAAAGTTTCTAGGTTCACAGTTAAATTAATACAGTTATACAATGTTGAACTCAGTATAAGCCCTGTAAGACTTAAATTGAATGAGTTTTTAACCTTTCAGAAAGATCTCCATGACCGGGCATGGGAGGACTTGGGAGCAGCACTTGGGAGGCAGAGGCAAGCAGATCTTTGTGAGTTCAATGCCAGCCTGGTCTACATGGTGAGTTCCAGGACAGCTGGGGCTACAAGGAGACCCTGTCCCAAAAAAGATAAAAAAAAAAAAAAAAAAAAAAAAAAAAAATCTCCGTTTCATTTTAGAATATATTGTTCCTTACAGAAAGACTCATTGTTTTTGCTACTAACACTGAGATGTTGGTGCATGCATCTCTAATCTGTATGTATCTGATTATTACTACTCATAATCAGTTACACTTGGATCCTTGGTGCCGGTGTATGTCTATAAAGTCATCGGGTAGATTTCAATGGTAATGTTTATCACCTCTACTAATTAGCATGACATAAATTTCCATGCTTCTTCCACAAATATAATACATTTTTAAAACTTGTTGTTTTTTTTCTGTGTGTATATCACACAGAACATCACAAACCATCTTGTTCAACTATACACCCACTTCCCAGATGGCACCCTCCCATAACCTCCCTCCCCCCCACTAGAGCCCTAATAACTCTGATATCCCTACTACTGTCTGCTGTGTTGTCAGCACCCCCAGCCATTCCCCACTACTTGCCCTTCTGGTGAATCTAGTCAGCCTATCTAGAGGTCTTTGTTTTAGCAGGGTCAGCTGTTCCTCACCTAGCAGCAATCACTTGTCAATATTGCTTTAGATAACATTGGGGTCTGCTGTTCATTTTCCCAATTCTATGCTGGGTTACTATCAGGGAGTCTCATTGGCAAGCCTGGCCAACAACTCAAGAGAAGGTATTTCCTATCTGGCATTTTTGCTTTAGCCTTTAGCTATGCATGTGGACTCTTAAGAACTTATATTGGCCCCTTCAATCTTTGTTTATATTTTCATTTTGGGTGTTTAAGGCCATACAGTTGGCCCAGATAAACCAATTTATTTTTACTCTTAAGGTTATTTGAGGATCTGTTCCTCAGGGGTCACAGGGGCTTGGGAGGAGCCCCTGGCTCCTTCCCTTTACCAGTTCTACCTATGTGAATATTAGTCAAAGGTCCTGCTCGACCATAGTTGGCTTCGCTTGGAAGGATGGAGGAAATGATTCCTCTTGTTGATCCTCCTCTTTGTAGACTGGACACTGGATCAAGTCCATCTCATGGAGTCTCGGCCTCCTTGATCAAGAGGACAGGTGACCCAACACAATTACAGGTCATTTTGAGAGATGCTCATAGTTGCCTGGAACTAGGTGACCAAGGAGGGCAAGGAGCAAAAACTGTCCTTTATGTCCCTCTGACCAAATTAGTATAGGCTTCAAAGTATATCTGTTAAACATCCAAGAAGGTTAGTTCCACCAGTCTGGTACTTTTAATTACTGTGTTTCATGTAGATAAATCTTGGGCAAAAACCAATTGTTCTCAGATAAACCTTACCTAGACATATATTTCTTGATCTGCTATATATAATTTGTCAGTAGGTTGTAGGAATAATATGGTTCCCTCTGGTTCTCAAAACTAGCTAGGGATTATTTATTTCTCACATTGTCTCACCCCTCCATCATGGTTTTCCCAGTTAAGGTGCCCCCATTTCCCCCCTTTCTCCCTTAATAATACCCTTCTCCTATGGTCCCATCTCTCTTGAGCTCCTTCTTTCCCTTTATCCCCTAGGTTCCTTGTATACCCTTCCCTCCCCCTCCCTTAAACTAACCCGATTTTTATCCATATCTCCCTTATTAAGGCCTGTTTCTTATTGTTCTTCTTTTTCAGGTTCTTTCTTTTCCTTTAACTCCCTGTTTCCTGCAATTATGTATGGATACATACTCACTTACCAGGGTTTGCTTCTAGGATCCAGTTAAACAAAAGAAAGAAAGAGCACCTCCAAATCAACAAAATCAGAGATGAAAGGGGAACCATCCCAACAGAAACCAGAAAAATATAGAACATTATAAGGGAATACTTTAAAAACCTATATGCTACTAAATTTGAAAACCTAAAAGAAATGTCCAGCTATCTAAAGGCATGGGAACCACCAAAACTAAACCAAGAAGAGAATAATAACTTAAACTGACCCATAACACAAAAAGAAATTGAAACAGTAATACAAAACCTCCCGACTAAAAAAGCCCAGGACCAGATGGATTTATGGCAGAATTTTACCAAACATTTAAAGAAGATCTACATCCAATAGTACTTAATTTATTCAAAAAGATAGAAATAGAGGGAGAACTTTCAAATTCCTTCCACAAAGCCAGCATCACTC
>NW_008338999.1:2626052-2627176 GCF_000622305.1 Nannospalax galili
AATTCTCAACAAAAAGACAAAAAAAAAAAAAAACCAACAAGAACTTGCAAACCACATACAGACACACATCAAAAAAAGCATCCATCAAGATCAACTCAGCTTTATCCCAGAGATGCAGGAATGGTTCAATATATATAAGTAAATAAATATCATAAATCATATAAATGGGCTCAAGGATAAGAACCACATGGTCATCTCAATAGATGCAGAGAAGGCCTTTGACAAAATTCAACATGCATTTATGTTCAAAGTCTTAGAGAGAACTGGACTAGAGGGAACATACCACAACATAATTAAAGCCATATATAACAAACCCACAGCCAATACCATTCTAAATGGAGAAAAACTAGAATCATTCCCATTGAATTTAGGAACCAGACAAGGCTGTCCACTGTCTCCACTTCCCTTTAACATAGTGCTTTAAACTCTTGCAAGAGCAATAAGACAAGAGAAGGAAATTAAAGGAGTAATAGTTGGAAAAGAAGAGATCAAATTATCCCTTTTTGAAGATGATATGTTATTATATCTAAGAGATGCCAAAAAGTCCACAGAAAACTCCTAGAAATTATTAACATGTTCAGTAAAGTGGCAGATTACAAAATTAACCTACAAAAGTCTGTAGCCTTTTATATACCAGTAACAAGCAATCAGAGAAAGAGGACATGGAAACACTCCCCTTCACAATAGGTGCAAAAAATAAAATGAAATATCTCAGAATTAAACTGATTAAAGACGTTAAAGAACTCTACAGTGAAATTTATAAATCTTTTAAAAAGGTGATTGAGGAAGACACCAGAAGATGGAAAGACCTCCCTTGCCCATGGATTGGAAGATTGAATATTGTTAAAATGACCATCTTACCAAAAGCCAGTCATAGATTCAATGGCCAATCCAAATCCCCATGACATTTTTCACAGGATTGGAAAAAAACATTCTAAGATCCATATGGAAGCACAAAAGACCTTGGATAGCCAAAGCAACCCTGAACACTAAGAGCAATGCTGGGGGTATTACTATACCATATTATAAACTGTATTATGGAGCTATAGTCATTAAAACAACACGGTACTGGCACAAAAATAGACCTGTGGATGAATGGAACAAAATTGAAGACCCAAATATGA
>NW_008338999.1:2627897-2634690 GCF_000622305.1 Nannospalax galili
TACAACCATGTTTGTTGCTGTTCTTTTCATAATAGCTAAGAGATGGAAGCAACCTAAGTTTCCCTCGGTTGACGCATGGATAATGAAAATGTGGTTCATTTATACGATGGAGTTTTACTCAGCGGTAATGAAAGATGAAATTTGAAGGTAAATGGATGGAACTAGAAACTTGTGGGAGACAGCCTTGAGCCTAGAGTGGAAGTCCTAATGACAGCCATACAGCAGGCCTGAGGCAATGGGCCAACAGCTGGAGCCACGAGGAATGCCTTGTGATTATCACTCCATTTAGCAAGTCATAGGGCTGACTCTTAAGGCTCACCACTCCCTAGTCGCCACCCCTTGAAATTTCTGGTTACAGTTTATCTACAGCTTGCAGCACATGGACATAACAACAGCCATGGTCACATGATTTACAGGAACCAGGGCTGCTCATATATGACTCCTCTGAGCAAGACAATCTTATTTTTTAAAGGAGAAAAACAAATTCAACAACAAGATGCTGAGGACGGCTTGCCCCGAGCATTCTCGGCAAAAGTGAAACTACCAGAGCCTCACTCTGACAAAAAGGAAGTATTTAGTGCCAAAGACTCAAAAGAGCAAAAACAATGTCTTGATGACACTCTTAGTAAAATACAGGAAATTGCCTTGCCTTCTGCCCTGCCATTACAGGGCGATGGCCATACACTGCCATCATATGCTGCCTGTGAGGGAGCCCGTCCCCTTTACCCCTCCTTGGGGAGGAACTCTGGAAGATTCTTCCACCAACCTCCCTTTTATCTGGAATGGGAGGGGACATCCTGCAGTTTTTTCCTGTTACCATTGTTCAGGGCCAACAAAATCCAAATGCTAGGAATCCTTATTCCCATGAAACCTTAAAAAAGCTGCGCAAAGCGGCACTTGAGAATGGTATCCATTCTCCCTAGTTCGGTCAACTTCTGGATACAATCAGTCATGCAGCCAATACCATCTACAATTGGCAACATATCGCCCATGCATGCTTGCAAGGGGGTGACTTCCTCTTATGGAAGGCCACTTATTGGGATGAATGTGAACAATGAGCAGACCACAACAGATGCGCTAATCTTCAACGTACAGGTTTTGACGCCCTGGTAGGGCAATGCAATTATGAGACTCCTTAGGCTCAGGCACAGGGACCTCCTCACTATTTTGAGCAGGTTTGACTCTGCGTACTTCATGCCTTTTGGAGTATGCCAGTGCGTAGTGATACTAAATTAACCAAACTAGTACAAAAGCCAGTCAAGCCTTTCTCTGACTTTGTTGAAAGGTGCGAACAGAGTATAAACAGAAAAATAAGTCATCAGGGAGCTGCTGATGCCCTGCTTTAGGATCTTGTATATGAAGGCTGCTCTAATGAGGGTCACCCGGCCATAGGACCTGTAAGACACAAGGATGTGTCTGAATGGATTCTAGCCTGTCTGGATGTTGGGACAGCTCGGGCCCATGCCACTGCTCTTTTAGAGGTTCTGGCTGCTCAACAGTCTTTGATGAGTACAGATAAAAACAAATACTGGATTTGTGGGGGACAGGACCATTGGTCTCATAACTGTCCCAACAAACTTATCAAGGAGGCCAAGAAAAACCAAATTCCTCTATCCAAATGTCCAAAGTGCCACAAAGGCTTTCATTGGGCAAGAGAATGCAGATATAAGATGGATGTGTGTGGCAACCCCATAAAAAGGTGGCCTTTAAATGGCCAGCGTGGCACCTCTCAGCCCTGCCCGAAAGGGAGGAAATAGGAGCTCTCATCCTCCACATTCAGTGGATGGTTCCTATTGACTTGCATAAGCCTAGAATGCAGCTTACCCTGAATGGACACAGATTTAAAGGCTTAATTGATATGGGAGCTGATGTTACAATAATCAGACAGGAGGAGGCATTGCCCCACTGGCATTGCAGGCCTGGACCTCCCATACAGGGGTTTGGAGGTTTACAAAAAACTCAGCAGGTCCAACGCCCTGTGGTCTGGACTGATCTGGATGGCAACACCGGAGCAATCAAGCCACTTTTAGCCACAGGACTTCCTCATAATTTGTGGAGAAGGGATATTCTTACTAGCATGAATGTTATTCTAACCACTGATGATAAGGCCTTTTATGATGATTGCATAACTAACCAATGGACAGAAAATCCATCTAGCCCCTACCCCTAATTCTAGCAGCCACTTCCCCATGGCCCAAACCACCCCCCATTAAACTTGGAAAACAAAGGCTCCAATATGGGTGGAGCAGTGGCCTCTTCCTTCCCATAACTTAACCCACTTAATCACACTAATCCAGGAACAATTGTCCTTGGGTCATATAGAGCCCTCTCTTAGCTCCCACAATTCCCCTATTTTTGTCATTCAAAAGAAATCAGGAAATTGGAGACTTCTACATTATTTAAGGGCTGTCAATGATCAGATGGAACCTCTGGGGGGTCTTACAACCAGGATTGCCACACCTGACCACTATTCCTAAAAAATGTGCAATCATTATAATAGATATAAAAGATTGTTTCTTTTCTATTCCTCTACATGATAATGACAAGACCTACTTTGCTTTTTCTATGCCCGCCACTAGCCATGATCTCCCAGTCCAACGTTATCAATGGAAGGTCCTCCCACAAGGCATGAAAAACAGCCCTACCATTTGCCAATATTATGTGGCCCATGCATGCAGGCCTTTGTTGACTGAGGTGCATATCTTACACTATACGGATGACATTCTTATTGATCAGAGGGACCCTAAGATCCTACAAGGAGCTTTTCAAAAACTTAAAACAAATCTCCGAGTGCTGGGCCTCACTATTGCTGCAGACAAAATTCAGTTGCATTCCCCATATACCTTTCTGGGACACCCTATCCAGGATGACATCTGCCCTATAGCTCCTGCTCTTACCTTACCTGATAAGATCGCCCTCTTTGAGGCACAGACTCTCTATGGCAACATAAATTGGATATGGGGCTTTCTACCCATGCCCAAAGAGCTTACAGAGCTCTTTAACATCTTGTGGGGTGCTGATACAGCCTCCATTCCCCACAAAATCTCACCTGAGGCTCAACATGTTACAGTGATAATAGATAACACACTTGTCTCAAGTATTTGTTAATAGGGTACAACCTGGACAGCCTATATAGGCTTTAGTCATTCCAACAAAGAACACCCCTATGGGAGTACTTTGGCAGGCCCAGGGACCATTGATATGGGTCCACTCTTCTTGGAATCAATTACATAAAGTTACTCCTGTAATTGAGGCCTGGGCAATTATAGCCCTTAAGCTCGTTCAAACCTCCCACCTTTTATACGGCCATGACCCAGAGTCGCTGGTCCTCCCTCTTCCACTTCCCATGCTCCAAACATTCTTTCTTGATAATCCTGGTTTTCCAAATTCTCCTACTAACTTATCAGGGAAAATATGGTAATCATTACCCCAAACATAGGCTCCTCCAAGGAATAAGACAGCTTCCTTTGTCTTTATTTCCCCAGGCACTTCCTAAATGCTACCCTCTTCCTGAGGCTCCTCTAATCTTCACAGATTCTAACAAACATAAATTTGGTTACGTGGTCTTCCATGAGGGACAGCTCTCTTCGCAAAAGATCCTTTCATTTCAGGGATCAGTACAATTTGGAAAGTTGTCTGCTATGTTATAAGTTTTTCAAGACTTTCCCACAACCCCATGCAATGTATTTTCAGACAGGGCTTATGTGGTCCAGACCATACAAAGCTTAGCTTTAGCAATGAAGAAGCAAACTAAAACACCCTGGTACATTCAACATCTATGCTCCCATACTAATCTTCCAGGACTTTTAGCAGAAGACAATGCTACCATTGATAAACAGGTAATAACTGCTGCCTTGGATCCCCTTATCCTACAACAAGCTAGGGATCTACATGCTCGATTCCATCTTTCCCCCCAGGCTATACATTGACTCTTGCCTACTCTATTGATACAGAGCTGCAAACATTTGGTTCATGCTTGCTCCTCTTGTGCCCCCTTTATACCTTTAGGACCATTACAACCTACAGGAACCCTGCCTAGAAGCCTTAGCCCTAATAAAACCTGGCAAATGGACATAAGACATTTTCCATCCTTTGGCAAGCTTAAATATGTCCATCATATTATTGATACTTATCCCAATATCTATTTTGCCTTGGCCTGCTCTGGCAAGACTGCTGCCCATGCTATAAAAACTGTTAAACATGCTATGGTCCTCATAGGGGTCCCCTGGCAAATAAAAACAGACAATGGCCCTTGTTATGTTTCTACAGTCTTCTGCCAGTTCTGTACTGACTGGAATATTAAACACATAACTGGTATCCCTTACAATCCTCAGGGTCAGGGTATTATTGAGCACTCCCATCAAACACTTATTAAACAAATACAAAAAATAGGGGGAGACAAAAATGGAGGTCCTCGCTATAAGGATCCTAATTTTGTTATACAACAAGCCTTGTTTGTCTTAAACTTTCTAAAATTTGACACCAATGGTCACCCACCTGCTATAAAGCACTGGGGAGCATTCACAGGAGAATGGAAAGGTCCACATTTACTACTAACTGAAGGGCGAGGCTATGCTTGTGTTTTTCCAGACAATGTTCCAGCCCCCATCTGGGTCCCAGCTCAAAATATTAGAATTGCCTACAATGGAAAACCCCCCTCCATAGCCACGGACTCCAGAAATGGTTGCCCCGACCCTAGAGGAAATGACCCAGGGGACAAACCTACAGGCCACCGAGAGACCAGTCCACTGCTGCAGATCATGAAAGAGACCAGCCCCAACAGCACATCCAATAACCTGGGGAGACCTTAAGCATCTCACTTCACAGGCAGAGACTATTACTAACCAAAATCCTCAAACTAGAGGGAATCCCTTGTCTATGTTTCTCATTATGTGCACTATTATTACAGCAAATTATCAGGTTCATGCGACAACTGTATGGGCTGCTGTTCCTTTTCCCCCTATGGTTTTGCCTATGGCCTGGGATGCATATTATTTACCTACCTTCTGGTCCAATAATGCCAGTACTGGACTCCCTACTTTTGGTTGTTATCCAATAATTCAGATTCCAGCTGTACCATACAAAATGCCATATCTCCAATTGCTGGGACCATTAAGAGACATATGCCCACCTGGTATGCCTACCTGCTCTTATTTGGCTACCTACCAACATCACCTATTGGGAGGGGCCTACTGACCTCTCCACAATAAAATCCATGATAAGCTCCTACATTCCCAATACTCTCACTTGGCTATACTTCTAGCACTTATGGCTTCTTTGGAAAAAGAAACAGGGAGATGTGGGAGACAGGCTTAAGCCTAGAGTGGAAGTTCTAATGATAGCATGACAGCCGTACAGCAGGCCTGAGGCAACAGCCAGACAGCTGGAGCCACGAGGAACACCTTGTGATTATGGCTCCATTTGGTAAGTCATAGGACTGATGCTTAAGGCTCGCCACTCCCTAGTCACCACCCCTTGAAATTCCAGGTTGGGGTTTATCTACAGCTTGTAGCACATGGACATAACAACAGCCATGGTCATATGATTTACCAGAACCAGGGCTGCCCATATATGGCATAGTCATTGTATCCCTGTCTGATTGGTCCCAGAACCAGGGCTGCCCATATAAGGCATAGTTGTTGTATCCTTGTCTGATTGGTCCAGGGACCCTATATAAGCTTCTCAATTCCTCAATAAAATAGATCTGCATCACTGAACCTGGTCTCCTGTGTCTGAATGTGGCTCTGCTGACACAGTCTCCTCACCAGCCCTGGGGTCCAGGATCAGGTGGCAGCGACGACGACTGTGAAGGCAGACCAAACAGACGGACACAGAAACTGTTATACTAAGTGAAGTAACACAGACTCAGAAAAAAAAATCAACATATGTTCTCCCTCATGTGTCTTATTTTTTTAATAACCTGAAGACTCCAGTATTTGCTGTCCATATACTTCCAGATGCAGGGCCACCTACTGGAGCATGGGTGACCTACCCAGGAGCTACACCCTTAAAGAAAACTGACTCTTCCTAAGAATCCATCAATTGTCCATAGTTCCTCAGTTAAGGTCATAAACCTCTTTTAACTACATGTTAGAATGTTGACTGGCTTGACCTTCTGCAGGTCTTGTACAGGCATCGACAGATGCTGTGAATTCATGAGTGCAGCAGTTGAGTCACGGCCACAAGATGCTGTCTCTCTCCAGTGCCCCCGACCTCTGACTCTTACAATCTCTCTGTACACTTGAGCCTTGGGGAGGGGTGTGGTATAGATGTCCCTTTTGTAACTGAGTATTCCTGACACTTACTCTCTGTACTTTGATCAGTTTTGAGTTTTTTTGTGAGCCACCATCCACCATACAAAGAAACTTCTGTGATGAGGTCTGAAAGCTGCACCAATATATGGATACAGAGATAATGTGTCCATTTAGCAAAATAATAAGAATAGGCTCACTCCTGGGACCTGTGAGCTCCCCAACTACTGGTGGGTTTGTAGCCAGATTTATAGTACCAAACACGTATTTCTTCCTGTGGAGTGAAACTTAAATCCAATAAGAAAGCAGTTGGTTGTCCTATATTTGTGCCACTATTGTACCCATGGGCATATCTTGTTATCCTGGGTTCATAGATAGGTAAAACTGTTGATGACTCTTCTTCCCCCCAGCAGCCTGCATAACAGCTTCCAGTACTCTGAAAGTTAGTCGTATTTTGTCCAGTTTTATATCTGTGTGTGACAAGGGAGGAGGGCTGATACCAATTATAATACTGTAGCTAGAGAAATTTACTTTAATATTTT
>NW_008338999.1:2634825-2634950 GCF_000622305.1 Nannospalax galili
TTATGAGTTATGTACTGTTCCAGCTAATTAATATTTTTATTATCCCATGAGATCACCAGAATAGATTTTATTCTGACAGAAAATTAGTTGGTTGATATTAATGGAGGGGTAAGGAGAGACTTTTC
>NW_008338999.1:2634994-2645907 GCF_000622305.1 Nannospalax galili
TCCTTTGATGATAGACAGATAAATACTGACAAATTAAAGTAAAAATCTAGGTTAACAGGACTCTCTCAGAGAGTGGAATTTTCCATTAATGTAATTTTCCCACCCAGTGACACTTAATAGAAAATCTTTTCTGTTTCAATACCTATTATTGAAAATGTCAGTGAAATAAAGAAATCGCCTTCCTTTAGAAGATACAACCTCTGACCACACAGCAAATCTGAAGTAAGTGGAATTTCCTTCAGTGCCTCTGAATATAATCTACCCTGTCCCAGACAGTCCCAAACACCTGGAGACACATTTAGGAAGTAAAATTATGTAGGCTGTTCCCCTAAATCATAGTTATACCAAAACCGTGGCTCACTCCCA
Organism: Nannospalax galili; assembly: GCF_000622305.1. Lineage (NCBI taxonomy): Eukaryota > Metazoa > Chordata > Mammalia > Rodentia > Spalacidae > Nannospalax > Nannospalax galili. The sequence continues at coordinate 2,635,361 of NW_008338999.1, forward strand.
TTATATCAAATGTATATGACTCTACCTCTGATTTCAAGTGTGGTTCAGAGACCAATGACTATTCTCTCACACTACGTGCCAGTCACTCTTTAACCCAGATATTTGTAGGAAAACTCCAGAAATACATACTCCTGTTCCTGTTTCTGTCTTGATCAGAGGAAAAACAATACCAAGCCTTTGAATACTCCTAAATAGTGTACTCAAAGCTGCAGTTGGAAAAAAATAAATAAATAAAATAAAATAAAATAAAACCTGAGACCAAATCTTGAAAAGAATCTCCATTCTGCTACCTCTGGTGTCTATCAGTTAAAGCCCTCAAATACAGACTTACCAAGAACTTCGCTGGCTATATGACCAAGCTGGATTACCCTCCATTTTATCAGCCGGGTCATTGGACCCTCACCAGAGTATTGAGCCATTTTTCCCAGCCAACTGTATGTAATTTGGCCCTAATCACATATGGTCTTCTGGATTTGGGGAGGACTAAAGTATACAATCTGGGGAAGGCTAGGAAGAGAAGGCTTGACCCATGCTGGGTAAAGGCTTTCCAGTGTGCCTACCCTCAAGTCATTCATACACTTCAGTAACCCCTCATTTACCTCTGTAAGTAAGCTCAGAAAATTCATTGGTTTCCCAGTAAAACTTCAATCAAACATTGGTTTGACATTAGAAACTTAAAAGGGAATAAGCATCACTTAGTATCCCCAAGAAAAGAATTCTCACAACAGATGGAAAATTTATTTGTTAATGTTATTATGTTTCATAAATATTAAAAAAAAAAACAACATGAGAATGTAAAAGATGTTAAAAGGATATGGGAATGGAGACATTTTCCAAAATAGAAAAAATGAGAAAGCCTAAGAAAGCAATAGAGGTCTGTATAGGTTAGTTATGATATATAAAGGATGAGACAAAAATAATATATACATAATCTCAAAATTTCTGAGGTCATAATTTAGTCAACTACTTTAAGGAACAAAATATATATCCAAGGTTTATCTGAGAACATTTGGTTTTTTGCCCAAGCTTTATCTACATAGCAAATGGTAATTAAAAGTACCAGACTGATGGAACTAACCTTATTGGGTGTTTAACAGACATACTTTGAGGCCTATACTAATCTGGTCAGAGGGACTTAAAGGACAGTTTTGACCCCTTGCCCTCCAAGATTGGCTAAGTTCCAGGGGACTATGGAACATCTCTCAAAATGCCCTGTAACTGTGGTGAGTCACCTGTCCTCTTGTTCAGGGAGGCCATGGAGACCCCACCAGATGGACTTGAACCAGTGTCCAGTCTACAAGAGGAGAGTCAACTCAGAGGAATCATCTCCCCCATGCTTTAAAGTGAAGCCAGCCATGGTCAAATGGGACTTTTTGACTTATTTCACATAGATGGAACTGGTAAAAGAAAGGAGCCAGGGGCTCCTCCCAAGCCCATATGACTCCTGAGGAACAGATTCTCAAACAACCTTAAGTGTAAATATAAATTGATTTAGTTGGGCCAACTAAAAAGGAAAGTATAACTGAAGAATAAAGTGATCAGTATATTTCTTTAAGGGTTTATACACATAAAAATAATAAATAAAATAAAATAAAAGATTTTTAAAAAAAAGAGTTCAAGGGATTACACTTCTCAGACATTAGGCTTAAGTCCATATAAAAAGTTATTCAGATAATTATCTCTCATTGATGATTTTGTTATGAATCAGAAAGTGCTGCTCAGATGTAAGACTTCAGCTCTCGGTCTCCAATACTGTAGTGCCCACCTGTAGCTAAGGGAGTCAACCCGCTATTGTTCTAAAATGGTGGATAAATTTGTTTTCTTCCCCTATCTAGAAGCCTTCGAGAGGGAACTGACACTGATTCTAGCCACTCCAACAGCTATCAAAGTGCTTGACATTTGAAATTTGCCCTGTTCTGACTTTTTTCTAGTTCCCTGTCTGGAATGTGTAATACTAATTACTCTTGCCCTATATACCAGTCAAGAACTTTCTTTTCCCCCTAGATAAAAGAGTTATGCAATTTGGGAGTCTTTTAGACAGACGCACTGAAGGGGTACTCCAACTGCCTTAACTGCATCCCTGTTCAGCATGGAAGAAGCCAGAGCAGTCTGCATCCCAATTCTCTAAGGGCAATTTCGGTAACCCCTTCAGAGGATGATGTGACAAGAATAGGAGGTAGGAATTGGCTAGGCAGTTAGTGTAAAAAGACCCCAAAGAAAAGTATCCAGATCTTGGGTAAAAATCATGGTCTGGATCCAATTTGTCCCTCAGAGGTTCATGTGTGCATGCATGGTCCTCAGTGTTGTAATGCTAGGGTGCTGGAAACTTTAAGGGGCAGAGTCTAGTGAAAAGTAATGAAGTCATCAGAGCATCTTGTTTGGTAGAGACTGACATAGGTCTTAAAACACTGAATTAGTTCCTGGGTTGTTGTAAGGAAGTTTTCCCTGACTCTGACTCCCTTTCTACACACACACACACACACACACACACACACACACACACACATGCGCACCATGGAGTGCCATCTTCCATAAGGCCATCACCAGAGCAGAGCAAACACCAATGGCATGCTATTAATATTAAAGTTCTAGAACTGCTAAATAAACTTTTTAAAATAAAGTGTCTGGCCTCAGGTAATTTTTTTAATGGCACACAAAATGGACTGTGACAAGTATCTTGGGAATTGTATTTAAACAGAAATATATTCATTGGATCTCCGTCTCTGGTTATTGGCATGGAGCCCTTAAAGCTGTTGGAATTTAATAAATAATCAGGCAATTTTTTTGTTGTTCCTAACTAACCCCATTCAAATTCACAGCTGAGTTCTGCTTATGAAGTGCACCTGGGGAGCCTCAGGATGGACCTAATCTCCAGAAAGATGAACTGATTGGAGGTTAGGAATATTCAGTCCCAGTCCTGTTCTCCACGGAAGGGAGAAGGGCTGGAGACTGAGCTCCATAAAAGCTCCTGGACAAGTAGGTTTGGAGTGCTACCAGACTGGTAAAAGTATCAAGTGATGATGCACCCAGCCAAAGCAGGGTAGCTCTGTGCCTCCCCTCATTCCATCCTTGCCCTATGCATCTCTACAGTTTGGTTCCTGAGTTATACCGTTTATAATAAACCAGAAACTGTATATAAAATGTTGACCTACGTTCTGTGAGCCACTCTGGAAAGTCCCCAAATATAAGGAACAAGTCGCAGGAACTCCCAATTCGTAACCAATCACGTGGAGGCTCAGGTGGTTTAGGATTTGGGATTGGCGTCAGAAATGGGGACTGAGCTACTTTTAACCTGCTGGACTTGGCACTAATGCTAGATGATCTCCGGGTTAAATTGAATTGACTTATTGATACCTGGTTGGTATTTGGAAAATTGGTTTGTTGGTGTAGGAACAGATCCTATAAATAAGGTTATGGTTTGGATGCTATATTCCTTTTTTTTTTCTCTCTCTCTTATTGAGACAGAGCCTCCCAGTTTCAGCTGGCCTGGAACTCACTACAAGACCATGCTGGACTTAATCTTGCCAAGATCCACCTGCCTCTGCCTCCACAGTGCTGGGATTAAATGCATGCACCGCCACACTGGGCTGGATGCTATCTATATTCTTAGTGGAATATTTACCATCAAATAAATTATAAAAATCAACAGTAAATTTTCTTAAAAGCAAGGGTTTCAAAATAAGTTTTCATAAAACTTTATATATTACAAATAGGGCATATATTTGATTATTGAAAGGTGAACATTATATTATTAAAGGTAATTCACATCTCATAAAATATGCAATCTTGCTGTCTCGTAAATTTGATTTAAAACTAATATTTGATCATAATAACTGACTAAACTTTCTGTCCTTGCTTTCTCGGACCCTAGAAGAGCCTTCTAAAGCACCCGACCCTCAAAAAGAATCACAAATTAGAAAGCATGGTAACATTCTAGCTTATGATGATATTGCCTTTAGGTAATCAATTTAACTCTTGGTATTATAACCTTATTATTTCCTTTTTATTATCCTATACAATGTACTGAGCATTTCCTGGTTTACTGAGAACTTGATATGCAAACTGGCATTTATTCTCTTATGCTACTACTAGAAAATAAATTGTGGATTTAAAGCAATAAACTTGGGCAATGATCTATTTTGGAAAATAATGTGGTGTAACCTCTACCAAGAAGAAACAGAAGGGGTTGATGGGTAAAGGGCACGGTGAAGTCAGGAGTTGTATATCATTCTCTCTATGTTCCTGTGTGAACTTGTTTGCTTCAAGGTTATATATTTCTTCTAAACTTTGGGGCATAAGATGATAGATTCCTCACAAACTAAAATTACTGCTCAATAAAGATTTTAGCAATGCTTTCAATGAAAGTGGATTACCATTTTAAAAAGCTGTTCTAAGATTATCTGCTTTCCAACTCCTCAGATTCTTCCAAGACATTTGTTTTAATCATTTGACCTTTGCTACTTGATAAACCAACCTAGGGCTCTAGGGTCCTCAACATTGACTTGAAAAGTCTTTAATCTCTTTTTAGTTTGAAAGAATTTCTGCCAAAGGTAAACATATTGCTGATTCTTCCACTGAAACTTTTAGCTAGATTCCCAACATTTTTGTTTAAAATCTTCTACTGTCTTTGGAATTAGGAAAATTTCTTCTAGCTCTACCAGTCTACTTGTCTGTTTAGTGGGTTGTCTCCATTTTAAAAGGTAAACTGATGGAGCTAATGGGCTTTCTCCTGGTGTGACTTCAGACTTCTAGTTCTAGATCCTTGTCTTTTTAAAGCTTTTTCATTTGTCCGGTCCTACTGCCTTTGAGGCTGCTGTCTTTCCTCTTATCGTTGTGGTCAGACAGATTGTTTTCTCTCTGAACTCATCCTTTGGGGTTTTTTTTCTAAAATTTTTTTTATTTATGTATCTGTGTATGTATCTGTGTGCAGGTATGTGCATGTGAGTGTAGTATGAGCCAAAAGAAAGTGTCAGATCCTCTAGATCTAGAGTTATAGGAGGTTGTAAGCTGCCGAATGTAGGTGCTAGAAACCAAACTTGGGTCTTCTGCAAGAGCAACAAGTGCTTTTGACCACTGAGCCATCTTTCCAGCTTCTTGGAGTCTCTTCACAGACTTCTTTCTCCTTTCTTATCATATCATTAATACTATGCCATTTCCTGATTTCTTGACATTTTCTTTGTAATTTTAATTACCCACTGGTCACTTGTATACTATACAAAGAAAGGAAGTTTATGTAGGTGGTATAGACAACATTTCATATTGTCATAAACCAGTTATTATTACCTATTATATTCAAAATATAGATTGTTTTCCCTCTACGTTCAGTCTCACAATTTAATGGAATTAATTCAAAAAATTAGTTATAAAATTAAATAGTTTATTAGCCATTGCTACCTGGATTCTTCCAATGAGAGAACTGAAGATTTCATCCTGTAGGTTGCTTGCTATGCATTGACCAGCCTTAAATTTTCAGGATTAAGCATACGCAAATAAAGTACCTATTACAGTTCCATTTTTAAAGATTTTTAAAATTTGTTTCTAAGTGTGTGTTTTTAAGTGTTTAAAGTGTGTGTGTGTGTGTGTGTGTGTGTGTGTGTGTGTATGCAGAGGCCTGTGGAGGCCAGAAGGGGACGTCAGATACCTTGGAGTTGGAGTTATAGGCAGTTGTAAATTGCCTGATGAGGATGCTGGGAATGGAACGTGGGTCCTCTGGAAGAGCAGAAATTGCTCAACCACTGAGCCATCTCTCCAATCGACTATTACAGTTCTACTACATTTTAGTTGACTGTGGTATGCTCTTATATCAGGATCTCCCAAGCTGATATCTGTCTTAGTTATTTTCCTGTTGCTGTGATAAAACACCATAACCAAGGTAACTTATAAAAGGAAGAGTTTATTGGGCCTACAGTTCCAGAAAGATAAGAGTTCATCATGGTTGGGGGAGGCTTGGCAGCAGGCAGCCAGGGCTAAAAACTGAGCATTTGCATTTTCAAGCAAGTGAAGGGCACAGAAAGAGTAAAACTGGAAATGGGGAAAGGCTATGAACTCTCAAAGCCTGCCCCCTACCCCAATGACATGCTCCCTCCAGTAAGACTGTACCTCCTAAACCTGTGCAAGCAATGCTATCAACAGGGACCTGAGCTCAGATCCCCAGCACCCACATAAAAGTCAAAACATACCTGTGTAACCCCAGCATGAGGAAGTAGAGACAGGCAGAGCCCTGGAGCTCATCACCCAGCCCAGCTAGACAAATGGATGAGTTCTAGGTCCAGAGATAGACTCTGTCTCAAGAAATAAAGTATGGAGCAATGAAGGAAGACACTTGAAACCACCCCAGGCCTCTGCCCAAAGGCACATGTGCACACACTCACACAAATGTGTATATATACCAGAGAGAGAGAGAGAGAGAGAGAGAGAGAGAGAGAGAGAAACTGTTTTATCAATAAGAAGGCTAAATTTCAGAGACTGTCCAAATTTAACGTGTATATGTGTATTAGTTACTTTTCTGTTGCTGTGATGAAACACTGTGACCAAGGGAATTTATAGAAAGAAGAATTTATTTGTGCATATGTTTCCAGAGGGATTAAGTTCATAATGGTGGCAAAAGTGGCAGGAGCAGAAACCCAAGCAAACACATCTTCAAGCAGGCACAGGAAGTAGAGAGCTACTAGAAAGCGAGTAAGGCTTAAGAACTCTTAAAGCCTGCCCCGTGACATACATCCTCCAGCAATACCAGACCTCCTAAAACTTCTCAAAACAGCACCACCAACTGGAGACAAAGTGTCCAAACACCTGGAGCCTATGGGGGACATTCCCACTCAAACCAACACAACACATAACATTCACAATGTAAGCCTGGTTTGTGCAGCTCTAGAGCGTGTGTCCCTCTGAACTGCGCCGGCACATGCACATGGTGTTCTCTGATAAATATCTCAAATCTCTATCTCATTATCTTCATTTCTTTCCCTGTTGCTATGATAAATACTCTGACAAAGAGAGGAAGGGTTTATCTGGCTCACAAGTCCAGGCAACACTTCATCATTGCAGAGAAGGCAGCAAGAACTTGAAGCAGCTAGCCACATTGCATCCACAGTAAAGAGCAGAGAACAGTGAATTAATGCATTCATGCTTATTAGTACTCAGCTTACTTCCTCCACTCTTACATAGTTTATGATCCCCATCTAGGGAATAGTGCCACCCACAGTGGGCTTGGTCTTCCCACTTCAATTAACATAATCAAGACAATCCCCACAGACATGCCCACAGGCCAACCTGATCTAAACAATCTCTCACTAAGACTCACTTCTCAGGTGATTCTAGATTGTGACAAGTTGACAATTAAACTAGCTATTGCACTTATTTTTCGTGAACAGATTAAAATATGGCAGAACTAATGAACTTGGCATAGAAAATTCATTTGTTTTCTAAGTGACTGATATAGATCACTGGATAGCTAATTACAGCATGGCCATGGGTGTTGCTTTATAATGACTGAAATAAATGAATCAGTGCTGAAATGTGCATGGGAGACAGTGTCACTCAAGCCGTGATGGTGATGAAACTCAGAGCACTAGGCCTAGGGTCATGTGCTTACCCTGAGAATCTGCTTTCGGTTCACAACCCACATAACCTTCTGAGCCTCTTTTGCTAATGAGTAGTGTAAAGACACTACTGTCATAGTATTAGCAAGAAGACGAAATGAGATATGTGTGTTAAAATGTGTTACATTTTGAACAGCACCCTATAAATTTAAGCTCTGAGCATTATTTCTTTAGCGCAGCCTCCACCAGTCAATTCTTAGGATACTGAGACTCCTTGGGAAAAAAGAGAAAATACATTGCATGTGACTGTTCTATTATTTAAATCTCTTCATACTTGGACTCCTACATGGCGTTACAATCTGGATCGTGTGTAACTTTCTGTTTGCAGCTTAACATCCTGCAAATGATATATCACTTGCTTTGCCATCTGTGTTTTCTGCAAATCTAGGTTACAGCACAGACTTTTTGTGTGTTTCCTGTCCTACTAAGATTTGACTAAATATTTTGGGGGAAGTTTTCGAATGTATGTCTAAGTCTTAATTCTTACTGTGAAATCCCTTTATTATACCTCTGTGTGAATGAGAATGCATATATAAATTAATCAATAATAATTAATAAGCTTTTGACTGTGACATATGCTGAGCACAATCAAGTCCCACAGGGCGACACATACAGCGTGTTACAAGTCTGTCACAATATGTATGATTTATGTACATAAATACTAAATCATCATCAATCTTCATTTAAAGAAATTACATATTTATAAAACAAAATAAGTCAGCACTTAGCACTACTTCTGTCATCGACAATGATGTTTAAAACTATCCTAATCTCCTATATCATTAGGATACTGTAATTCATTACACTTCATACCTCAGACATTTGAAATAAGATAGATATAAAATATTTGCTTTTAAAAGAAAATCATACTATACATTTTTCCCTTTATTCCAAGTAAAATACACAGTAAACAATAATTAAGAGGGCAATTTGATGGTCCACTGACAAATTTTAGCAGGTCCATTTCCCATCAAAACTATGCATAGTTGAGATACACAAAATCTCTCTGTGTTTTAATTAGTGAGATTCGATAGTATTCATTATAATAAATTATTTCAGCCCTAATGTTAAAACAAAGATGTAGCACACAAAGCGAAATTAAACAAAGGTCCAAATGGGATATTATTAAAATGTCAAAGTGAGTGAGCAGATGGGGTTTGCGTGGCTCAGTGGATTAGTCACCAAGCTCCATTACCTTGGGGACTCTGGTGAAATCTAGTCTCAGTAGAATGATCAGAAAGTAAAAATAAAGGATATAGACAGAAGTAAATAAATAATTCTGTACTCTATCTAAACCCAGAGGTTCTTGTTTGTTTTTGCCTTTCTTTAATCACCAGACTTCGAGATTATGAGGCTGCTACATTTGTTTCTATCAAGAGATTTTTTTTTTTCCACCTTCTCTAAGGATGTGTAAAAGAAAATTAAAAGCAAGATAGGAAATTTTGCAGATTTGTCTTGCTTGTCTCCCAACTGAGCAGAGGAAAATGTAGAGGCTGAATCCAAGTGTGTGCGCTCTGCTGGGGCAGCCACAGGAGGGCTGGGAGTGCAGAGTGGTGCCATTCAAAAGCAGTGACTTGGTATCCTAAAGAAGTGAAAATATTCCCTGCCTTTCATCCTGATCAGATCTCTAAAGCTGCCTACTCTTTTCAGACTCGAGTTGAAAGGTAAGCATTTTTCCTCCTAATTTTAACAAGTCACTTTGGCATTTATTTGTGGCTCTACAGGTTAGCACGGGGCAAACCTAACCATCTGAGCCAGGTGTATAGGCACATGCCTGTCATCCCACTTGAAAGGCAGAAGCAGGAAAATCAGGAGTTCAAGATCACCCTTGGCTTCATATCAAGCTTGAGGCCAACATAGAATAATAAATACCCTCATAATCTGTTTAACTGCTCAGATTTAGAAATTGAACAACCATCCTGCAGGAAAAATTAGAATGGGTGAAAAGCCTTTGCCCTAGAACAAATAAAATCATTGCTCAGATATTTCATGATTAAAAAAAATCAAGATAACCGTACACTATAATTTGTGAAGGGTGCTTTCTAGAAGACTCTGTGATAAGAGCTCAGACAGGACAGATGACGATCCTACATCAAAAGAACACTTGCCAAATGCAGACTTCCCCCAGGAAGCAGCTGCAAACTGATCACTGACCACTGATGGGCCATTATTCTAGAATCTGAAGTTACATCAAGCTAAGGCTTCAGACCAGACAACCTACTAAATGCAGCACACCACAGGGTACTGTACTGTTCTTGTTTCTGTTTGAATTGGTTTGTTTTGACATCTTGATTGGTTGGCTAGGGGTTTTCATTGTTGTTTTGGTTTAGGGAGAGAGGGAAATTGTAACACCTGATAAACCCTGGCTTTATTAAAAGTTACTCCAAGACTGACATAGTAATTCGTGCCTGTATTGCCCTACCATTTGAGAGTCTGAGACAGGAGGATCATGAGACTGGGACGAGCTTAGAGTATAGAGTAAGACCCTGTCTCAAAAAGACAAAAAGCCATTGTGTGCTCTTTAAGAGCATCTTTGAGCAGACCAGTATGTGTGCATGCACACCACACAGTTACACATGAAGGACAGTTAACGTTTCAAATAGATGACAACAAATACAATCAAGATGCTGCAACAAAGCCCTAAATTGAAAGTAGAACAGGAGCCTCTTGTTGCTACACGGTGCCAATTACATTACCACCTTGTTTCTTTACCATAAGACTAATAAGAATCTACAAATGTCCAGAGCCCCAGGGACTTGAACATGCCTGGTGAAAATTGGAAATCAATAGGAGTCTATAATCACAAGCCCACAGCATCATTTTCATTGGGGTAAAAGATGGCAGGCCTCTTGGAGCTTTGCAGAAACTGTTTTCTAGGGGACCAAATGATGCCCTCTCTCCTCAGTGCATCCTGAGTGTTCCTACACTGGAAATACCTGGGTTTTT
>NW_008338999.1:2646387-2669699 GCF_000622305.1 Nannospalax galili
GAGTGAATCTCTAGGCCAAACAACACGGTCATCCTGATCCATATCCATTAGCCCAGGCAGATTCTCATGCACAAGAGTCTCCCAATCCAACTTATCTGTAGGGAAGAATGAGTCTTAAAAATATGCCTAAGCTGGGTGTGGAGGCACACACCTGTAACCTCAGCACTTGCTGAGACATTAGGCTTTCTGGGGTTATATAATGAGTTATAGGCCAGACTGGGCTGCCGTGTAAGCCCCTGTCTTACAGGGAGGAGGAGATGGGGAGAAGGATGAGGATGAGGAAGAGGAGGAAAGAGGGAGAAGAGGATGAATAGGAGGGGAAGAAAGAGGGGGAAGAGGAGGAGCAGGAGGAAAGGAAAGATGTGGAGGAGGAGGAGGAGGAGGAGGAGGAAAAGGAGTTATTTTCTTCAGTCCCCACTGTTAAGTTGCCCATGCTCCAGTAACTAATCCCTGACACATCTTCCTTCATTCAAGAAACCCTAACTGAACGCAGTGAGTCACAACAAGAAAAGGAAAAGGAGGAGGAGAAGTGGGTGATAGCTGATCTTCTTTGTCAACTTGACTGGATTTGGGATTAACTGAAATGAGAGAGACTTTCTGAATCAGATTATTTGAAGCCATCCTAAAATGTGGGCATTACCTTCTAATGGCAGCCCACATAAAAGGCCATGGCAGAAGGGAGCTTTCACTTTTTACCTGCTTGTCTTCTCTCTCACTGGCAGTTTCATCTTGTCACTGTGGCAGTCCCTCTCTGACAGCAGAACCAACGTCTTCAGGTTCCAAAACGACAGAAGACAACTAGCAGGTCTCCAGGAACCTTTCAGGCCTTCAGCACCACATTGGGACTGCTGAGACATTCATCCTCATGGACTGAACAACGACCAAATTCTCAGCCTCTCCAGCATGGTCATTTTGTCTAGTGTTTTTGTTTCTGTATACAGTAGTTAAATTCACAAAGTCCCAACTAAGAATGGTATAGCTGTACTTTAACCAGAGAAAAGCATTGCCTTACTACCTAGGAAAGTCATACACGACTTTTTGGTCATCTTTTTTCTTGTTATGTTTTGCCTACTATTTAAAAGACAAACACCAGACTGGAGAGATGGCTCAGCAGTTGGCAGCACTGACGGCTCTTGCAGAGGATGGAAGCTTGATTTCCAGCACCCACACAGTGGCTAATAACTGCCTGTAACTCCAGTTCCAGGGGATCGATGCCATCTTCTGACCTTTTACCATTTTTTTACATATGTGTGTATACACATATATGTATATATATGGAGATTTATTAGATTGGCTTACACGGTAGAGTCCATGACTATAATTGACAATGAATGAACTATATATTTTAAAGACCTAGAGGAAAAGATTTTGAAGGTTTTCACCGTAAAGCAGTGATAAATGTTTAAGGAGGTAGCTATGTTTTCCCTTATCTAAACATTAAAATGTACATATGTTTCAAAATACCACATAGTACCCATAAATAAGTATTCATTTATGCTTTTGTATATCCGCTAAATATTTACCAGGTACGTTCAAATTTTAAAAATTAACCAGGTTCACGATGCTGCAGTTGCAGCTGGAGCCTTGTCCGTAGACATGGACTGGGGCTGTATACTGCTTGCTTCTCAAAGAACTGGGTATGAACCCAGACCATGTTGGTTTAGATTTTTCTGGAATTGAGTCTGACGGATCCTCAGGTAAAAGTTTCTCCTTCCATCAGTCACCTTTCCCATACTTAGTCTCCTAAGCCAGCTGCTTCCATTACTTTTCACTCTTATTCCTTGAGTCTCAGAGGCCCCAGCCATTAAGGTCATCAAGTTCTAAAGGCCCCTCACCTTTTTTCTTCTAGGTCCTTTCATCCCTCACCTCCTCCCTGTTCTCTTCCTGGTTGTGCTTTGCCCATCAAATTATTCCAAGGTACCCTAGAAGGCTTCCTCAGGAAGTTATTCTCACCCTCCAACCCTTAGCTATCGCTTATTCCTGTTTCTTGAATTCCAGCCTTCTATACTCTTCCTTCACAAGCACTGATCCCAAGGGCACCACTCTGCTGCCTCAGACCTAGGCCTCCAGCCTTGGTCACCTTCTTAAAAAACCCTTGTCCTCTCATAGGGGAGAGTTCTCTCTCCCACACCTGTCTTCCGACCCGTGAAGTGGGTGACAGGAGCTTGGTTCTTTTCTTTCCATGCTGTACCCTCCACACTGTATCCCGCACACTGGCTACTAAATTATTTCTATTTTAGGAGAAGCCTATATTACAGATGATGCAGGTACCTACTTGGGGTTCCTATAGCTGTCCATAAACTGTATAAAATATTTTTTAAATACTTATACTGAATTTTCTATCCACTCAGCAAGATTTCAACTTGAAATTAGGTGAAATTTTTAAAAAGATTAATAGGTTTCTCAAGCATCTGAATTTGAAAGATTCAAGTTGAGTACGAGGAGGGATTTCTTTCACATCAGGAGGTAAGTTCTAGGGTAGGGGGGCTGTTTGTCTTGTGCGTGTTTTTTTCAGAGCATAAAATGCACAGTTGATGAATGATTGATAAAAAAAAAAATGAGTGAATGAACACAAAGGCAATTTTTGCTTTGTTTTGATTTTCTCAAGCAAGAGTCCCACATAGTCTTCAACCATATATATATTGAGAGAGAGAAGGATGACCTTGAATTCCTGATCTGCTTGTCTCCACCTCCTGAGTGATGGGGATACAAGTGTGCCCCTCCACATCAGGTTTATGTGGTGCCAGGAGTGGAATCCAAGGCTTCATGTGTAAGAAGCCAGTCACTATACCAACTGAACAACATTCCCAGCCCTACAAGTGTTATTATTAAATTAGTTTTTATTCAACAGAAGGCACAATGTTAGAACTAACAAGTTTTGAGGCTACAGAAGGAAATTTCTTGAACACTGTAAGGTAAGAAGCAAACGGGCAGCATGTTGCCACCCTAGGATGGAGGCACACTCTGCTGTGCAGGGTTGTAGGAAGAACAGCAACTTGTTGAACTTGATATTGAATATGGAGTGCTGGGGTGGGGGTCATTGGGTAGGCCTGCTAAGAAAAATGGTTTCTCATCCATATCAGTATGAAAGAAAGAACGGTTAGGAAGACGGCCATTGTAGCAGCTTACTTTTCTCATCTTGCCACAAATCCCAGACAGCAACAACATAAGAAAAGGATTCATTTTCACTCTCAGTTTCTGTCTATCACGGTAAAAGGGCATGGTGGTCAGAAAGAAAGAAGAGAACAGGACCGAGAACCAGGTATAACTTCCAAAGTTTCAACCCTGGTGACCCAGTCCTCCACCTAGACCCCACCTCCTCAAGTTTCCACTGCCTCCCAAAATAACACCATAAGCTGGCAGCCAAGCACTGAACACATGAGCCTATGGAGGACCCTTCAGATCAAACTGTAAGAGCTGTGGAAGGGACCTTTCAATTTTAGACTCTTAAACCATGGAACTTGGAAAACTTTTGAGGCCGTGTAGAAGTCTACCTTTACAGCTGACAACTTTTCTTCTTCAGCCCCCAATATCATTTTTCCCACTTTCTCCTGTAAGCAATTATGAGATCAAAAGTTCTGCCTTATTATATTCCTAGAATCTAGTTGGGCAGCTAGTAGTTAGTAACACTTACAAGAAAAGCCAAGAAAGAAAGAGAGAAAGAAAGAAAGAAAGAAAGAAAGAAAGAAAGAGAAAGAAAGAAAGAAAGGAAGAAAGGGACAGCTTATCAGTCGTTCCTACCACCCATCCTGATGGACCCTGCTACAAATATCACTTCTGCCTGGCATAACCAACTTCGTGTGTGTGTTTGTTTGTTTAACAGTACTAGGAAACTGAACCCAAGGCTACGTGCATGCTGTACCTCTGAGCTACACCCTTAGCTTGACTACCAACGTTCTGGCAGCAATTCAGTCAGCAATTTCCAGAATGTAAAGACTGAAGGTTATATAGGAGGCTCTGAAAAACTATTTGCTGGATAGCTTCAGTTGTCAACTTGATACACCTGGGTAGAGGGAACCTCAATTGAGGAATGTCCTCCATTGGATTGGCCTGTGGTTAAGTCTATAGAGCATTTTCTTAATTGTTGAGTGATGTGAGAAGGTCCAGCCCACTATGGGCAGTGCCACCCCTGGGCAGGTGGCCCTGCATTGTATAAGAAACCAGCCTGTGCATCAGGCCAGGGGAGCAAGCCAGTAAGCAGCATTCCTCCATGGTCTGTGCTCCAGCTCCTGCCTCCAGGTTCCAACCCTGACTTCCCTCGGTGATAAAGTGTGACCTGGAGATGTAAGATAAAATAAACCCTTTCCTCCCCAAATTGGTTTTGGTCAGTGTTTTTATTACAGCAGTGGGAAGAAACTAAGATACTCTTCAGCAAAGTACTAGGGGTTTTTCCTGCTTTCCACAGACTCAAGACTGCCTTCCACTCCCCCTTCCCCCTTTAAAGGGAAACACCAATGCCTGTCTTCTTTCCTGAGAGTACCACAGGATCAAGGAATCCTAAGACAAGCTACAGCTTGCAGGGTGGTATAATTAAAAGGTGTCACATATTTACCAACTGGCTCACCTGTAGCCCAGCATATGGGGCTAGAAAAATCCTTCACTCTGCTGAAAGAATTCCGCCGCCTGCTGAGAAAAACTGTGTCAGCCTGATAGTGCCTGGCTTAATTACTTCAAACTTAAAATAATTAATAAGTTCTTCATTTTCCAACAGGAACGCACTTAACACTGCTCAATAAAATAATTCATAGCCTACATAACTTGCTGCAGCAAGCAGGAGGTTTGTAGGAATCCCCCCCGCCCGTAACTTTGGATGATTTATCTGCTACACATTTGAAATGATGTTTTCTTGCTGAGCCTCCCACAGGAATGTGAGTTCCAATCATTACATTTCTTCTAGCAAACCCAGTGTTCCTCAAGCGCACCAGGCAGAGTCTCATCGCTCTCCCTCGCCCCCCTTTACTAATCCTTCTGAGTCATGGGTTTCATTGCAAATGGTGTGAGAAGTTTTTCATCTCAAAACCTAAATATTTGCTTAAAATACATGCAGGAAGAGTGTGTGGGGAGGTGCCTGAGTGAAAGAAAAGAATGCATGCCAAGGAAAGGGGTTCCAGAGAAAGAAATTCGTGTTGAAAGGCCACTGGGAGTGTGTGAAATGGACCTGAGTTTCACCTTTCTCTGGTAGGCCTTCAATGTCGTTGCCTGCTTTGAGGTACTATGGATGTGTAAGGCAGCAAACCCATTTTTTCTTATTTTTCAAGGAGAGATTTTTTTGGTCTATAAGTGAATTTCTTTCAAGAGCAGACATTTTATCTGAAAATGCCCCATGGAGAATCTTGAGGTGAACTGTGTTCCCTCAGCTGTCCTGTTTTTTATATCTACCTCCAATATAGAGTTTACTCCATGCTGAGTAGGTTATTTTTAGTGGCAAACTTATTGAGAAGTCTCTGGCCTTCACCAGAGCCAAACTGAAAGAAGACACAAGGTCCTGACCTGCTGCTTCTCAAACTGTACTGTGTACATAAAAGTCATCCCAGAGCTTGTTACAACGCACAGGGCAAGATGCCACCTTCAGAGATCCCTATGCAATAATCTGCACTGAGACTTGGAATCTGCATCTTTAATATACATATACACATTAGTGTTTCAATCATGTCATCATGACCATGATAGAGGTAGGAGGAGACCTTGGCTATAACAGAGTCAGCAGCCAGAAAACAGAGCACGGAAAACTCACTAGTGTGTACATCACCATTTTATACCCCTCTGTCACATCACAGGGAAGGAAGGAGCTGTGAACCTGGTTTGGCAGGTTCTTGCCTGATTGGTCCTTGCCACTCACCTAATCTGCATACATGTACACCAGCCAATCAGAGCCCATCTAAACTTATAAAATAAAAAAAAAACCCTAGATACAGTCTTCTCTTCAGCAACCAACTTTCCAACCCCTCTGGGCCATGGAAAATTTTCTTTCCCTTGATAAATCTTCCTTGCTTTGTTCAACCCTTGTTCAGACACCTCCATCTTTGTAGTCACAAGACAAGAAACCAGCAGAGAAGAAAGTCTGCAACAATACTAGGACATATCAGGGTTCAGTGGACCTCTCTAGAGAGATCTCAGATTCTTACATCCCAACCAAGAATTAAGCAGAGATACACAGTTGCATCAGAAGCAGGGACAGTGCATTAAGAGAATACAATTTCCAGGAAACTGGATAGAGCAGAGAGTTCAGTAACAAACATTCCTGACCCATCACACACAACAAATGGGGCCTCGTGTCACATAGTACAGGGTTTGGGAGCTCATTTTCACGATATGTTTTTTGGCTCATGTGCATAGAGCAGTCTTTTCTACTCATGCTCTGTCTGTTACATGAAGCTCATGCCCTTGTATTAGTATTACTACAAGCCTCAGGTTGCTTTTGGATATTCTGCATCTGGTTTCAGGCAGCCTGGGAGGGGCCCCGGGCTTCCTCCTTGCCTACTAGGTTTTTCCACATGCCAATTTTGTAAGACTTGCAAAAAGTCTTCAGGACCTCACACTCCGTCCTCTTTTCCTACTTCAGTCAGTGACCCACACCTTGAGACACTGCTGCCATCAACCATTCTGGAAGGGCCAGTTCCACGAACAGGCCTGAGAACCGTTGATGCTGCTGCTCAGGAACAATAAATGAGATCATCAGGCACTATCATCAAATGTTCTAAAGCTTCTAAGAAAGCCAGTTTCCTGTGGCCCTTCCAGTGAAATAAACTGCACCTACAGAGAGACCAAAGGCAGTGACACTGACGTCACTTCTCAGAGCTTGTTGTTTCCCTTGTTTGCCTCTTTGGAGGAGGAAGAAATCTGTAAAGAAACTAGGAGAAAGCTCTCCCCTTATACTCCAAAGCCTATGTTTTTAATTTGTAATTAGCTACACTCCCGGTTCTCAGATCTCCCCCAAAAGAAAGGGGATTGTGTTGGCCCTTCCTTTGATGGAATATTGTGCTCATAAGAACTAATCTTTGCTGCCACAGCCATACAAACCACCAACACAGGATCCAGGAAGCTGTTCAACAGTGAGGACTCCATCAACAGAGGAGACGCATACCAAAGAAAGAATGGGAGCATGAGTTGGCATCATTTCAGCGACAGGGAAAGGGGAACAGACCTCTGGTCCCAGTCCCAGGATCACCTTTCCATTCTGAATAGAACTTCAAAGAACTTAGTCTTGCCCAAACATGGGAGAAATCTTTAATTAAAAAAAAATTTAAATGTGTGTCTTGGGGGGTGTTCATGAGTGAGTGCAGGTACCTGCAGAGGCCAGAAGAGAGGTTAGGGTTAAGAGAGGTTTTTGGTTAGAAGTAGCACCTGTCTGCTGAGACCCACCATGGATTCCCACAGCAGAGTTGAGGAAGCTGGAGAGCCAAACACATAATGCCTCTTCAGTCTTGTGCTCAGATGAGGCATGAATCTTGCCCATTCACGAAACATTGGCTAAAGCTAGTCACATGACCCAGTGTAAACAAGTTTATTCTTCTCTCAAAGTACATGGTCTTAGAAGGTACATGACTACAGGGGAGGAGATAGAATCCTCTCATAGTAAGGGGATGGAATATTTAAGAACAAAACACTCTATCACAGTAAGTAACCAATACTGAATCTTTCTCATCTTAATATCCCTAGGGCCTAGCACAGGTGTCCAATGAATATTTATTAAATTACATTGAATATTCATTGTATTGAATAAATATATCATTGCAGTATAAGTCAGTCATCTGAAAGAGCAGCTTATCATTAAATATATCACCTCCAGTATCATCTAGTGGTGTTTTTAAATTACCTGAACATTCTACAGGTAACAATGGATTTTATTGATTTCTTTTCATAGCCTAACAATCTGAAAGGGAAAAATAATAGCAAATGAGTTTTTGAAAGACAGTGGCCTTCATACTCATCTATTAACATATAAACACAATTTTTTAAAGATTGGTTGAGAATAGCAATCGAACCCTGAAAACACTAGAGCTCCTATTCCTGAAACTTATCTCTGCAATATAAAACTCTATTTCTTCTACTACAAAGGCTCTTGGGGGAAACATCAGAAGTAATAGGCGAATGATATGAACAATTCCTGTGCATAACGAACCCAGAAATTACAAGTTGACTTACATTTGCTGATTTGAAGGCAGTCAGTGACATAGTTACAAGGGTGAATCAAAAAACGAAGATGGAGAGTTCAGCCTGCATGATCTCCAAATGGAATAAAAGTTCGGGATGTGTTTGAGGGAAGGTTGGTTACGCTGCTTTGGGATAAGAACTGGGCTGAAATGAAAGCGGAGGCTCTGCCAGCCCCTCCTAGGGATGTGGGAGCTGGAGGCTATGTTGCAGTCGGCTTCCCTATCACAGAAATCTCTCATTTTAATTTGCATCCATTTCAGGGGTTGGTCATGGGCAAATTCACACATCCAGAAACCAGCTTTTTTTCCTAAGACACCAGTGTGCTACACATTACATTACAAGAAACAGGACTAATACCTTTATCCTGTAAAACAATGCAGTCCCCTCCTAATTGCAACTGGAATTGTAGCAAAGTTATCACTTGTGCTCAGCGAGTTTGTGAATTAATTCATTATGCTGTTAAAATCCCAGCGTCTCTTATCGCAGACCGCTTTGAAGACAGGTTGCTTGAACAGCGGCTGTCCCATCAGCTGCTGCCAACCGCAGGAGCTCCAGGCAAATGAGAAGTGAATCCTTGAACTGAGAAATTCCACCTAGGGGAGGAGACACAGCTTTGACTTGCAAACAGGGCCCAGGAACCCAGCAGAGCTTTCCCAAGAACCACCTGAATCATCCATCCAAAAAATCGTCATGAAAGTCAATGTCTACTCCAGCTCGGATCAGCCAGAGTGTGGCTTAGAAAAGATGCTGTTGATAACGATAGCCTTGTTCTCTGACCACAGACAAGACTTCAGATAGGTTGGGCCTTAGTTGGAAGAAATCTGCAAACCTTAACTTGGAAATAGCATTCAGAAAAGCCAGGCAAGCCTCTTGTTTTGAAATTCCTTTCTAAATATGCGTGACTTACACATTTAAAGTTGGATGTTACCTTTGAGGAAATCAGGCCAGATTACTGATTAAAAGAATATTTATTTTCTGTGCCACCACAAGCTTCATGCCTTTGCCCGGCTGCCAAGCTGTAATTAATTTGCTAGTGTGCACTGCCTGTCCCGAGATTTCCAAGGAGCCCCACTTGTATTTCTCATTAAAATGAATCCTGAAGGCACTTTGTTATTGTTTAGTCTCAGAGAAATATTGACAGTGGTTTCCTTTCTTCCCTTCATCAACATCATTGTTTCATAAATGCTAAGCGCAGGAAGAAGTCTTACACACCTTTGAAGTAGTTCTTATCAATAATTCATTCCAAATCACAAAGGAGCAAAAGAGCAAGAGCTGGGTGGTAGAAATCGTGGCGGGGAAATCACAACGGCTTTTAAATCATCGTGTTACTGAGAAAAAGCTTCCCAGAAGGAACGGCAATATCCACAAGCCCAGACCTTGCTCTCTGTGCACAACTGGGCTGTGTCTTTTAGCTGGGCAAGGGGGCGGTGTTCCGCCATTCTTAGGATGATAGCGCTGGGGTGTGGGCCCTCTTGTTTCCATTTTAGTTTATTAGTATGCCTCCCAGAAGAATAGAGCACCTCTGTAGTGCTCTAACTTTGCCTGGTTCGTGGTTAATTGATAATATGGAGGTTAGGTTGCCTTTTTAAAAATTTGTATGTATTGCCATATATGTATGGACATGTGTGTGTGTGTGTGTGTGTGTGTGTGTGTGTGTATGCAGGTATGCTGATGCACGGTTGTCCATATGTTTGGAGACCAGAAGTTGACACTGGGTGTCTTCCTCAATTGCTTCTCTACCTTATTTTTTGAGACAAGATCTCTCAACAATACTTGAAACCACCCCATTTGGCTAGACATGCTGGCCAAAGAAATCTATGGATCCTCCTGAACTATACTTCCTGGCACTGGGGTTACAGGTACACACTGCTGAGCCCAGTTTTTCACATGGGTTCTGGGGACTGAATTCAGATCCTCATGCTTGTGAAGCAAGTAATTTACCCACTGGGCCATCTCCCCAGCCGCGTGGTTGCCATATTTTTGTGTACTGCCCACCAAAAAGAGATTGGTCTTACTCTGACATTCAATGTATAGTTAAATCTATTGCCACTACCAAATCAATGGTAAATTATAAGAATGACATCATTCCTGCCATGAACAATAATAACTAGTGAAGAAAAGAACAAAATCGAAAGCAGTTACATCTGCCAAAGACATCTTTTACAGAACTCAGAGATAAAAAGTCAGACTCTCAGTTTTGCTTTCAGTGTCAAATGAAAAGGCCATGCTACTTGGTTATTCCAATCACGGGTTAAAGAAAGCAGCCATTAGCTCTTTGGTTCTAACAGCCTTCTCCTCTCTTCATTGATCTGAAAGTTAATAATGCCAATGGTATTCTATGCCGAGTCACTGAGTTTTAAAATTACTGAACCTTATTCCTGAAGTCTAAAATGATGGTAAAATGTGAAATTGAATATAATAAACTAGGATTTATTTCCTTGAGGCTATTAGACATCTTACAGGTAATGTTATTTCAGGAACTACAAAAATGGAAATTAAGATGCTGTTTAAAGTCAGGTGTGGTGGCACACACCTTTAATCCTAGCACTTGGGAGACAGAGGTAGGTGGATCTCTGTGAGTTTAAGGCCAGCCTGGTCTACATAGTGAGTTCCAGGTCAGCTGGGGCTACTGGGAGACCCTGTCTCAAAAAGACCAAAAAAAAAAAAAAAAAAAAAAAAAGAAAAGAAAAGAAATGCTGTTTAAAGAAGCCTACTTTTAAACCTAAGCCTTAAAAGTTATCTCTTGGGCCAGGTGTGGTTGTACAAGCCTTTAATCGCAGCACTCAGGAGGCACAGGCAGGCAGATGATCTCCGTGAGTTTGAGACCAGCTTGGTCTACACATAGAGTTCCAGGTCAGCCAGGGGTACATAGTGAGACCCTGCCTCAAGGAAAAAAAAAAAATGTTTTCTCTTGACATACTCAGAAACCTAGTTACACTTCCTCTAGGAATTACATGAACACCTTGAGTGTCTGCACATTACTAAAAAGCAGCACAATCTCATTTAACCCAAAATCGAACTTTACTAGCACTTTAACTTCTCATCCATCACAAATCATAACACTGGACAGAATTAGTTATTAAATACAATACCCTCAATTATTTTCATAGTTATTTCTGGCTTTAAACAGATTGCAACTTGTTCTCCTTTTTACCTCTTTACAGCAGTCACACTTTCTAGCTGATTTCTCCTCTGTTTTGATATTGTTGTTTGTCTTTTCTTTTTGCTTTTAGATAGGGTTTCATTGTACTGTTTAGCTGGTCTTGGGGTCAAATCTCCTCCTCAGCACCCAAAGTCACTGAGGTCCTAGGTGTGTATCAGCGCCTTTACAAAGTAGCTGCCACAGGAAACTAAAGCTAGTCTTACTTTTCCCAACTGTTTGATTTCATTCCGGATTCTTGGCAATGCCAGGCAATGCTTCAGGTCCACCAAATCCTAGGTTTAGGACAAGCAGGGCTTGACTCTATTTACTTCATCGTATGTAGACGCAAAGCACTCAGTCAAAGGTTTTACAAACCGAGAAACATGAAATAAAACTGTATTTTATCATAACTCAAGAATAAGAGATAAATGTTGTTCCAGTCGATGGTCTGCAAAGTAAATTACGCTAAGTAAGTCTTCATTATTTGGTATAGGGGAATATGTATAGATCAGTTTCTCTTGGTATAGCCTCTAAAAAAATGTTAGTTACTCCACTGTGAATCAGGTGCTATTCTAAAGATTATGTATACGTATACTATCTATGAATTATTTACATAACATATATATGTTTGTGTGTTTGTATAACTATGTCAAATCTCGGTCTTTATAATAATCCTTTGTGTTTGGTGCTATTGTTTCCACTTTTAAAAAATATTTTATTATTATTTTTATGTGTATGCATGTATTGCCTGCACATAGGTAAGTGCACCCTTGTCATGCAATACCCGCAGAGGACAGAGAGGCCATTGGATCCCCTGGAACTAGAGTTACAGACAGTTGTCAGCTGCCATGTAAGTGCTGGGATTCGAATCCGGGTCTTCTGCAAGAACAGCCAGTGTTCTTAACTGCTGAACCATCTCTCCAGCCCCTGTTTCCACTTTTAAGCAAAGGAAATCAAAACTCAAAAGTGCTTCATCCATAGCCAAAATGACAAGGCCAGGATCTGAATCTGCCTGTCTCACTCAAAACCTGTGTCCACACTATTACTAGGTACTAGGATTGTCAGAAATCCTAATAGTTGGACGTTGATAGTCAAAGAACGTAAGTGTTCTTTGTCAGGCTTCTCTTAGTGTGAGATCATCTGTAAATCTTCACATTTGGCCTTACTTTATTCACTTCCTTTGTTTTATAGTGACAAACTTTATTAAGATCTACTCTACAGAAGTATCATGACACAATCGGAGAATAAGAGTCAGTTAATATAGTGGGTGGACGAAAACCACAACACATGGGAATAACAAAACCAAATTTAACTTATTTAATACAGAGGAGACTAAGGGTCACAATTTATCTTAATTTTGGTTACAGTAAGGGGAAAAAATTCCCTTAGTTATTAGTTGACCACAGTCATATGGTGATATTGCCCCTAAATTAATGATCAAATGCTTTATCCATATAAGAATCAAATCAGCCTACTTTGTTACCTTCAGGAATTGCTATAATATGCAAAGCTCCCAGGGTGAGAGACAGATTGCGACCTGTGGAAAGAAGGCCACTCTCAGTTTTCAACACCTTTGGGAAAATACCAAGTTCACCTGAGGAACTTCCCAAAATTACTTAAGTCTGGGCTCCTTCTGACAGTTGCTCATCCATCCACAGATACCTACTGATGGGGGAAATATATTCAAAGATTTATTTTGAAAATGCTTGCCCAGTGATTCTCATCCATCTGCACATACACAGTGTATCCTTTCTTTAGAGTGGTCAAGACTGAGCAATACAGCACCTTAAGTATCTACATCAAGTCAAAGGTGAGAAAACAGGACTTTAAGTGGACATTGTAATAAAATGGTTAAAAGTTGCCGTTTAGAGCCAGAAGGTTCTTCAGCTCCATAGTTAGATGCATTTTCCTTTGTACCACCGGTCTACTCCACATGGATCTTATCTGAATTTCTGCATGATTCTTGCCAGACTTTTATTAATATTATTATTTATTTTTTAATGTGTGCATATGAATGAATGTGGAGGTCAGTCTCTCGTTCCACCACACTGATTCAGGGGTTCGAACTCAGGTTGTCAGACTTGGGAGCAAATGCTTTTACCTTCTGATCCATCTCTGAGCCATCTCTCCAGCCCTTTGCCAGGCTTTTGATTTTTTTTTTGGGGGGGGGGGGCTTTTTGAGACTGGGTCTCCCTGTAGCCCCAGCTGTCCTGGAACTCACTATGTAGACCAGGCTGGCCTTGAACTCACAGAGATCTGCCTGCCTCTGCCTCCTGGCTTTTGATTTTTTAATAAGCTTAGTGACCTAACTTTCCTGAGACTGTGTTTCTGAGCCTTACTTTTCACCTTGAATCTCAGCTCCATCATTTCTACCTATGCAGCACAGGGTAGATATCCAATCTCTGTGACTTAATTTCTTCATCTGCAAAGCAGGACAAGAATATTGCCTACTTTACAGGGCTACAGAGAGGAATAACTGTCAGTATATGCAAATATTTAAACAACATGTGGCTTACAGTTGGCTTCAACAAATCTTACTATTTATTGTCTCACTGAAGGAATATCTTTTGTAATATGGACAGAATGTGGACTAGTGACT
This sequence comes from Nannospalax galili, assembly GCF_000622305.1. Taxonomy (NCBI): domain Eukaryota; kingdom Metazoa; phylum Chordata; class Mammalia; order Rodentia; family Spalacidae; genus Nannospalax; species Nannospalax galili. Next base: position 2,660,283 of record NW_008338999.1, read on the forward strand.
TTTATTAACCTTGCACCAAAAATGTTTATAATGTAAACAAACTCATGGATCCATGTGCTCCTCTTGTGAACTAGGCACCTGACCTTAATCCCTCAGGACCCCACTCTTCCCTCCACCCAAGACCGTGAATGAATGTGAGTGTGCTTGCTTAACATATGAAAACAGTGTGATATTTTCATTGAAAACAGTGAGACTAATTGAGAAGTATTCTTGATATTGTGTGTGAGAGATATTTTAGACCTAGGGATCAAAGGGCAAGATTCTCTGATAAGGGTGGATCCTAGTTTCCACTTCCCAAATTGTTGCTGAAAAGACTGCTATAAAAGTATGGCTCAGCAGTTAAAAACACTGGTTGTTCTTGCAGAAGACCCGAGTTCAAATTCCAGCACCCACATGGCAGCTAACAACTGTCCATAACTCCAGTCCCAGGGCATCCAACAGCCTCTTCTGACCTCCAAGGGCATTGCATGACACGGGTGCACTTACCTACATGCAGGCATAACACTCGTACACATAAAATAAATAAAAATTTGAAAAAAAAAAAGTATGGGTGAAGCCGGGGCCCCAGAGCACAGTTCCTTAGGATATCTGTAGTTCTCAGAGTCCAGGTCCACTCTTGGCCACAAAACTAAAAGCTGAGTCAGGCTGTTTATGTATTCAGATGTAACTAATGTGCTAAAATGCCACACCTCACTACCATGGAGATTATATAAACTGCCTTATCTATTAGGACTCTTGCAAGAATCATATCGTGCAACAAATGAAAGATCATTCTAAAAACTGAAATTTTAACTCAATCTTGACTAACAATTTCACTTTACTAAGAACCCATAAAGCATTTATGTAAGCCTACACAATGGATTTAAGATATTTCTAGTCATGTGATGATAGGTTATTTCACAGGCGTATTTGAAGACTCACAAGAATCCAAGATGGCCTCATAAGCATTTTGCATGTGTACCATAAATATCTATATGCAGATAGTTCATATCTTCATTATAGGAGATTTCAGTCCAAAAGTGTGAATTCCAGAGCTCAAAATGAACTTCGTTTTCAGGTTTTCAATAGAGAAAGCAAATGACTGCCTTTGTTTCTGTTTGTGTTTTCCCAGCATTTCTTTTATATATATATAATTTATTATTTTCATTTTATGTGTATGAATGTATTGCCTGCATGTGAGTGCACCCGTGCCATACAGTGCCACAGAGGTCAGAAGAGGGCTTCAGATTACCCAGGAACTGGAGTTGTTAAGGATGGTTTGTAGCTGCCATGTGGGTGCTAGGAATCAAACCCGGGTCCTCTGCAAGAGCAATCAGTTCTCTTAACCACTGAGCCAACTCTCCAGCCCCAAAATGATGATAATTTTAATTTGTACATATGAAGATCAAAGGATAATTTGGAGGAATCAGTTCTCTCCTTCTACCATATGGACTCTGGGGATCAAGCTCAGGTCATCAGTCTTGGCAACCACTGCCATTATCTGCTGAGGCATCTCGGTGGCCCCAGACTTGCAAATGTTTTTAATGAACTTCACCTGCTAATCATTGGAGAAGGGAGTCATTAGTTCACAGATAATAGTATTTAATAGCTCAGAACAAGACTCCAAATCACCACCTTCAGAGATTTTCCTCAACCCTCACTGGCTGAGGTGGTCAAATTCTTGAAACAAGTTGACATTAGTTTTCTGTGTTCTGTTCTGCTTTGCAGGCACACAGCTTAAAAACTGAAATTTGTGGCTGGAGAGATGCTCAGCAGTTAAAAGAACTGACCGCTCTTGCAGAGGACCAAGGTTTGATTTCCAGGACCCACATGGTGGGTAACAATCATCCGTAACTCCAGTTCCAGGGGATCCCATGCCCTTCAACCTCTTCAGGCATTGCAAGACAAGGGTGCACTTATATACACACAGGCAATGCACTCAAACATATAAAAATAAAAATAATAAATAATTTTTTAATTGAAATTCTGGACCAGAGAGATGACTCAGTGAGTGAAAGGCTTGCCACTATACGAGCCTGATAAACTAAGCTTGATTCTGGGAACCCATGGTAGAAATGAACTGACTTCCAAAAGTTGTCCTCTGACCTCTTCACATGCACAGGCACATAATAATAAGAAACAAAAGAGAGAAAAATATGAAACTCCATTAACGTAGCTAAGATGCTCAGAAGCTAATATTATCAAGTTACTGTAGTAGAGAATGGCTTCTATGGATGTAGCATAAGGAAACCTTGCATCCAAAGCATCTTACAAAGACTTTCCCCTATATTTTTATCATAGGACCTAACCATTGAAAAGTCATGCTGCCTAAAAATGTATTGGATTTTGTGTCTTCAAAGAAAAGGTTTTAGAAGGAAAGGAAAGGAACTAACTTTCTCTCTCTCTCTCTCTCTCTCTCTCTCTCTCTCGATCAGATGATTATCTAGTTTGAAGTGCACTGTTATCTCAAGGTAAATGAGAAGCAGCAATCAGAGCTAAGTGAAAACCCAAGAGATGGTGTTTGCTTTGAACAGAAGTGGAAACAGCAAGCTGTCTAGATGGTCAGATGCAGAACTCCCTTAGCACCATGGAGCCTGACAAATCCCCAGCCTGTGTGACTGCCATCGAAAGACGAAATTTGTTTTTCAAATGCCCAGGGATAATGATGATGCCTTTGCTTTCACAAGGAAAGGAATTAATTTTAAAATTTGTTAGCAAGGGGTGCTAGTGGCCCACACCTTTAATTCCAGCACTTGGGAGGCAGAGGCAGGTGAACCTCTATGAGCTCAAGGCCAGGCTGGTCTGCATAGTGAGTTTCAGGCCAGCTGGGGTTGCAGGGACACCCTTTCTCAAAACAAAAAGATGGATGGCTCCTGAGGAACCATACTGGAGATTGTCCTCTAGCCTTCATATGCACATACTTGCACACATATGCTTATACACATACATGTGCACCCATGCATTTGCACAGACAAGAACACACACATAGACAAAATAAAAATACATAAACAAAATGTCCACACAGTTATTCTGGGATAATCTACTTGCAATAGAATTAAAGTGTATACTAAGACTGAAAATGAATCTTGTCGTTGCGGTTTGCAGACCCTTTCTCACCGCAAGAATGAATCTAGTTATTCTTGAAAATGAAAGAAGAAAAAAGCCACAGTCAGCAGCTCCTCTGACAGTCTGTCTTTTAAACTGGTGGAGCTAATCCAAGACTTGGATCATGCAGCTTTACAACAACAAAAGTTTTTAGTATTGTCCTGTCAGGCATGGTGGTACAGTTTGCCCTGGAGTTTGCTTCTGGAAGCAGAGGCAGGTAGATCTCTGAATTCAAGGCCAGCCTGGTCTACATAGTGAGTTCCAGGCCAGCCGGGGCTACAGGGAGACCCTGTCTCAAAAAGACCAAAAACATTTTTTTTAAGCATTCTCATTTGCTTTTATAAAGCTAAAATGCCCACTGCTATTAAGAACTGTATAACTCCATTTCCCAAAACAGCACCCTCCTGAATGCAGGAATAACTCCTTCAAAGCTTAAGGAAATAATTTTACAATTTCCCCCCAACTTACTTTATGAAGAACCCAAGAAAGCTAAAATGATCATACATTCACTTCTGTAAACAAAAGAATAATCTTTCTGTTCAAGGGAAAAAATACTCTGTGGCTGGGCTCAATTTAAACTTGGACTTCCAACAACGTGTTTGCTCCAGGAAATAATACGTTAAAGAATGGAAAAGAAGCCAATTTAAGACATCAACATTTAATTCTCATTACCAAAATTATAATCATAGAAGGGAAGACTTCTAAAATTAGAATGCTGAATAACTATTGAGCTAAACTCATCTTCAAAGATAGTGCTAAGCATTTAATTAGGCGATTCCTGCAAGGAAGGAGCTGGTAAATCAATATAATCTAATAAGCTTTTGGCCAGGGCGAAGGAAGAGTGATCACAATTGCTCACCATGTGTTTACTCTTCAGGCCTTTTATTGGTAAAGTTCCACTAAAGAACAGTACAGTGAACGAGGAAGGAGCAGAGAGGATTTTTTTAATGGACGAATTCTGGCTTCAGGATACTATTTTATATATTGAGGATATAAACCTACTGTGAAACTCTCCCTAACTATTTAGTTGGCGTTTCATAAGTTTGATAAATGACTGGCTTTTTTTGTTTTGTTTTTTTTCTCGCCAATCTGTTAAACGGAAAGAACACGATGACCTGAATAGGCATGGTTTTAAAGCACAGGATGGGAAATCTGCGAGTTAGCGGCTTTTCTGGTTTGATTCTCGACCATGCGAAGAGATCGGCTTGCATTGCAATGAGAGAAAAATGTCTTTAAATAAGGCAGTTTGCTTCTGCATTTATTATTTATTTCATTTATTTATCTTGTGGTGGGGGGACATGAGTGCAGCAGCTCTTGTGGTATGTGGAGGTGAGAGGATATCTTGCTAGTCTGTTGCTTCTTCTTCCATGTTGGTCCCAGAGGTGGACCTAAGGCCTTCAGGCTTGGCAACGGCCACCTTTACCTGCTAAGAGTGCCTGTGGGCACGGTTCTCATTTTTATGTTTTATAAAACAAAAAAAAAAGTTTAATGTTTCCTAACTTGCCTTGTTTACAGGAATTTGGAATTTATATTGGAACTTGTGTATACAAAGAAAAATTGCTCTGACATTTGTTAAACCAATAAAGAAGACTTTATTCGAGACTACTGCAATAATGTCAAGAAAACAAAGGAGAGAGATTGGGCTCAACTTCACTCCGAGTGCAATACAGACCACTGAGGATCTAAAACCACCCAGCAAAAGGAGGTCAGTGGATGGAAAATTACCAAGAGGAGGAATCGAGTTGAGCAGAGGGGACCGGGTTCTTGCTTAACCAACTCAATGGGATGCAAACCACACGAAGGCAAGCCTAGGTTATCACATATCCATGGTGGGGCTGGGGGACTTCAATAAGAAATCAGAAGTGGAAAATTCTCCCTACTGACTTAGCTACACCTGAACTGGGCAGAGAGATCCAGCAAGGAGGCCAGAGGCCAAGGTCAAGCTGTCATAGAAAAGAGCCCAGGGCAACCTAGTCATGAGAGAGCCTGTCAGCTTTTCCATTTGTTTAAGGAAAGGACAAATATTTTTCTTCCTTCTGAATGATGCACGTTCATGTCTCATTCCTTCGTTCTTTGAAGACCAGAGGACCATCTGATGGGACTTGATAGTAGAAGATATTTTCTAGATAATGCAACCCAATAGGCACTTACACAAATCCAAGGAACAGCAAAGACCTAGTTGGTAAAGATCATGTTTTCTGAGTTGGAAGAGGGGATTGCTGAAGATTCCAGCTTTGGGATGTCAGGCGTTCCAAGGGGTGGAGGGAGGAGAGCAATAGTACTCCCATAGAGTTCCCGGTTGGAATTTGAATTCCTGAATCCCTGAATTCCTGGTTGGAATTCCTGGTTGGAATTCCTGGTGTCTTTCGTGGTGGCATAGAGCCACATCAGAGTTGTGATTATTCCCTGGGGTAGATCTCAGGAAGGTCACAACTCTTTTAAAATAGCCCAGGAAGGCCTGGCCAGTTCCAGTCTAGCTCTGTCACGGGACTTCCCATGAGCCTCTGCCACGTCTCTGTTGAAAAACAGTGTACTCGCTACTTTTTGTTATAAAACAAGATCTGTGGCAACAAAAGACAGTGGTCATGGTTAAAAAACCTAATGAGTGTTACTAGACATGTTTATTTGAGAAAAAAAAATTGAGCTATTTTTGTATTAACATTTAAAAATAACAACTAGAACTACGACTGGTAACATAACATATTAACGGAGACGCTAGTGAGAATTTCTAGGAAATACAAACTGCGTAAAATATTTGCATGAAAAACATTTTGCCCAAGAAATGTAACCTAGGGAAGGGTAAACACCTCCTTATTTGACAATACTTCCTACATAATTTAACCCATCAAATAAACTTTATTTCAAGTTTCTCTTTACAGTAGACAAAACAACAAATCCTTTGAGATTGTCCAAGGTCCCTCTGTGAAATCTCAAATTTGAGGTTAAGATTTCATTTAGATTTTGGTGTGAGGAAACCAATACAGCAAAACTAAGAAAAGCTTTGCAATTTGCCTAAGATCACAGGTCACTCTGAAACAATTCTTAGCTGCTATTTAACCAAAGTAGCAATAAAAGATTTCAGAAGTACTTGCAGAAAAAAAAACTCTTACCTCTTTGTTCCCAAAGTGAGAAGCCTTGCTTTTCATAAGAAGGTACAGTCATGATAAAGGTTAATAAAAAGCACAGGAAATTATTCTGATAAGACACCAAATCTTTGCTTCTTTCCAAGCTGGATTAATCAAAGGAAAGAAAAACCTTTTACAATATCTTATTACAAGCAAACCAATAATCCAAGAAAACTTTGTCCAGAAAAACCTTATAAATAAATGTACCCAATCTTGGGTTTGATCACATGAGATAAGAGTGCTTTTTCACAAACCTGTAACTTTATTTCCACTTAGTTTTTGTCCCATATTTTCATCTTTCTCATTCTGGAACAAGTAATTTTACTTGTTTGACAAAATTGCTCTCTTTTTCCCTTAAGGAAATCATATTCTACATACACTGTAGACTTTGCAAGTCTGTCACTTACCTTAGTAGTTTTATGTACAGATATTGATCACATCTTTTAACAATTAGCATCCTTTCTTTTAATAGCAAACTGAAGAGATGTAATTGTGAGTTGTCTATCACAAACCAGGATTCTGTAGCAGTCTAAAACATGTCATGAATATATCACCTTATGATTTCTATACATTAATGCTTCTTTGTGACAATGTAGCAAAAAGAACATGTCCATTAATAGACTAAAATACAGTTAACCTCTTTAGAGAATTTAAAAATAAGAGGTCAAAAATAATGCTTAGTAACCAGTGTTTCAGTGGTTCATCTCACTTAGAAATTATTAATGACTATGTTAATAACTTGACATAGCTTCATGCAACAGAGGGTAACGCACACAGAAGGCTACAGCTGTCCAAAGTGCAAAGAATAAGAGAATCCAGAGTGTGTGCCCCTGGATAAGACCCCTGTATTAAACCTCACCCACTAAGGGCTCAGGAACCATTGTGGAAGAGGGGGCAGAAAGATTGTAAGAGCCAGGGATGGCACGTGGCCACAAAGAAACAGAGTCTTCCAGGCTTCTGGGAACTCGCTAATATGAACTTACAACAACCGTGACAGCATGGACAAGACTCATGTAAACTCAGTCAGAAAAAAAAAAAACAGCATAGAACTGGCGAAATAGGCAGGTGGTCCCCAAACTTAGCCAAGGAACTATTGGCAACTGATTACTGCTGGGTGAGAGAGAGCTGATCTTCTTAAAGGGAGTGACTCTAGATAGAACAGACTCCAGTGGATGAACTTGCACCTAGGGACATCTGGGTACACAAATTTGACTCGAATCCATGAAATCCAGTGGAGGGGTGCCCCCGCCTGCGGGGACCCTGTACAGGTAAAGCTCGAGGGGGACCACTCCCTGAAAGGAAAAACGGGCGAGAAAGAGTAGACGGAGCCCAAGCAAGTCCACTTGTCAAGGGTCGCTTTATTGTATTGCAAGCTTTCCTTATATACAGTTTGTATTTAGAAGGGGTTGAAGAAGTTGGTCAAAGGTTACAGCATTTTTATGGGTATGGGGTGGGGGACTGAGCAATGTGACTGACCACCAGGTGTTCCAAGAGATTACTGCATGACTTATCTTTCCGAGAACTGTTTGCAAGAGGAAGAGAAAGATAACCTTGCCATAAATTCTTTCTCAAGGTTACTAGTGCAGGCAGAATTTCCTGCTTAAGTCAACTGTTTGTAGAGCCATATTATATTTTTGGTAATGAATGTTGTTTCTCCAGCTCCCGACAGAGGGGGGGTTGTGGAGGGGGCCTAAATATGATTAAGATACATTTTATGAAATGCACAAAAAATATACATTGAGACAAAAATAACTTCATATGCAGTAAATGTTCAAAAGTTGCAAGTTCCTAAAGAGATTTTGCAAAGTATATTCAGGCTGCTATGACAAAACAATTCTTATTGCAAAGTCCCAGCATCAAACTTATTGCCACTTACATCTAGTCTACTCATGCCTCAACAATTGTGAGTGGATTGTTCATGGAAATTTCCTAAGACAGTAAACAAACCTAACCCTCCTTTCAAGTTATTATCATAGTCTATTTTCACAACACAAGTATGGTAGGCAAGAGCTTTTTTTCAGTCCTAAAAGAAACAAACTGAAATAGATGGACATGTTTTATTTGCTACTGTGCTCGATGCATGTCATATCGTTACAAATGTCATATCATTTGTATTCACTTTTGCTGCATCTTTCCTTGTTCACTTACTTAGTATTAGGTTGAATTTATAATTTTTATAAATGTAAATACCTAATAAATATAATAACTTATTTGACCAATGTAAACGAAGCAGAATAAAAATCTAGGCTCATGTTATCCTTTTTTTTTAATAATTTATTGAGAATTTCGTATACACATATAAGGTGTTTTGATCAATCCATGGCCACTCCCTCCCCTCCACCTCTTCCCATATCTCCCCAACACTTTTTTCTGATAACTTCATGTACTCTTTCTTCTTCTTTTATTTTTTTATGGGGCTTTTTGCTACTCTAATATTCACCCCCCCCTCTGAAGAGGTAACCCTAAAATCTTTTAAGGATTAGATAAAAGCTCCCAAATACTTTCAACATTTTTGGCCTTTGGAACAGAGTTTGTTGCTAAGAGGCTCAAGGACTTGGCAACTTTTAGCCAAGAAAATGGCTACTTTTCTTTGGGGTCTTTTTACTTTAACTGCCTAGCCAATTCCTACCTCCTATTCTTATCACTCCATCCTCTGAAGAGGTTACCCAAATTATTGATAGGGAATCTGGACACAGACAGCTCTAGGTTCTTCCATGTTGAGCAGGGTGCAAAGTGAGGTAATTGGGGCACCCCTTCAATGGATCTATCTAAAAGATTCCCAAATTGCATAACTCTTAGCTCTAGGGGAAAAAGAAAGTGCTTGACTGGTGAATAGGAGATGTGAAGGAGAAGTAAAGGCAATAATAATTAGCATTACAAGTTCCAGACAGAGAACTAGAAAAAAGAACAGGGCAAATTTCAAATGTTCATATGAGAGTCCATTGGAATTTCTTGACGAGAGCTTTCAAAAGCATCCTCTATTGGGTTCCTCCTCATTTTTCTTTTGTCTGTCAAAGCTGGACTCAAGAGTGATGGATTCAGGATTTGCTTTCAGGCATTTTGATAGCTGTTGGAGCGACTAGAATCAGTATCAGTTCCCTCAGAAATGTTTCTAGATAGGGGGAGAAAACAAATTTGGCCATTATTTTAGAACAATAGTGGGTTGTCTCCCTTAGCTACAGGTGGGCACTACAGTATTGGAGACCTA